>NW_026652289.1:15486836-16086836 GCF_009828535.3 Hylobates moloch
GGCTAGCCAGTTTTCCCAGCACCATTTATTAAATAGGGAATCCTTTCCCCATTTCTTGTTTTTGTCAGGTTTGTCAAAGATCAGATAGTTGTAGATATGTGGCATCATTTCTGCGGGCTCTGTTCTGTTCCATTGATCAAATCTTAAACATTTTAGAATTTGAAAAAAATGTGTTGAAGAGGTTTTCCTCCTTTTGCAACAGTACTATTTTTGAAAAGTAGGCTCATTGTGAGTGCTTTGATTGATCCTTTGATTTTCATAGCTATTTATTTCATATGGTTTTACCCTTAAAAAGAATGATCTACTACTTAGGTTAAACATTTGTTCCATCAGAACTTTTGTGTAGATATGCTAAATCTTTTGCATACAAACAATTGTAAAGAAAAAGTGTTAATACTTCTAATTTTATTTTGCCTGTTTAGCAATACCCATCACTTTCAAGGGTGATCATATAGTGTGAGCAAGTGAAGGTAGTCATTTCCAATACCATGTAACAGATCTTTCTGTACATGTTTGTTGTGACTGATCCTGGTTACACGTTGGTGATGTTCTACTTCAAATTCCTTCAGTCTTCTCCCTAGGTGTTTATCTTTCTTATATAAAATTCTAATCTATTGGCATTTTTTCTCATCCAATCTTGTCAATATGTCAAGAAGAAATACTCTCAAGATTATTATTTTTATTTAATGGATTAATACCCATTTTATACTATATGTAGACTTATGGTAAATACTGTAATTTATTTTTAAATATTACAATAGTTTTTAGATGTATTATACTAAGAGTCTTTAAACCACTTTACTGAAGCATTATTGACATATAATAAGCTGTACGTACTTAATATATACAATATGGTGAGTTTGGAGATAAATATACATCTGTGAAGGCATCATCTCAATCTATGTTATGAACATATCCATGACCACCAAAAGTTTCCTCCCACACTACTATTATTGTTTTGTTTTGTGATAAGAACATGTAACATAATATCTACCGCATTAACAGATTTTCAAGTAAGATAATAGGAAAAATTACAAATCCATGGAAATTGAAAAACAAAAATACACTTTAAGATGATTCCAAACACCGTTATCTGAAATAATTAACATTTATAAACCGCTTGCTAATGTTCTTAAGGAAAAAGAGAAAAAGCACATACAAAATAAAAAATAGCAAGAAACAAATATTGAAACAGAAGAAACTTTAAAAATTATACGAGAATACTTCACAGATCTTCATGAACATAAATTTGAAAACCTAGTTGTAAAAAAAAATCTAGGGGGATGCATATTACCAAAACTGATAACCCTGGATTTAGAAATTGACAAAGGGACTAATTTCCTTAGAAGAAATACAGAAAATCATTAAAGAAATGTCTTGTAAAAATGCCCAGATTCATATATCTCAGCAAAGTCTACCATCTAACAAATCTTCAGAGAAAGACTAATCTCTACATTCTATAAATTTTTCCAATGCACTGCAGGTAAAGGAAAACTTTATAATTTCTATGATGAAGGATGTACAACATTTATTTCGGTGGTGGGCAGACTACTAAGGTGCCTCCATGGTTTCTGTTCGTTGATGTTCAATGCCCTCATGTGATCTCCTCTCCTTGAGTGTGAGCAAGGCCTGTGACTTGGTTCAACCAAATAGCATATAGTAAAGGTGACTGAATATGCAGATATATGTGTGTGTGTGTATATATATATATATATGATTGTATGTGATTGCCACAAAAGATTGCAGCACCCATCTTGTTAGAATCTCTCTCTCCCTCTATTCTTTGATTTGAGAAAGGAAATGACCATATTTAGCAACCTACATTGTGGGGAACTAAGGAAGCCTCTTGGGTTCTCCAGCAGACAGCATGCAAACACCCCCAGCCAACAGTCAGGGCTGAGACCTGCAATTATTCAACCACAAGGAACTGAATTCTGCCAACAAGTACATGCGCTTGGAAGTGGGTCCTTCCTCAGATGAACCTCAAATAAAACTGCAGACCTGACCAACACCTTGATTGCTTCATTGTGAGACCCTGAAACTTTCAGTCTATACCTGAAAATGCTGCTTTTATCCAATTATTATTGTCCATCGTGTAGGACAAACAGATTTACAACCTACTACTACCTTACGAAATAATCGATTGTAAAAATATTCCTGAGGTGGTTTTTCATTAAAATATATTTTCATATTATAAAACAGAAGGCTATCACAACCACATTCATTTATTTTGGAGGTATCATAAATAAGAAAATTGTGGAAGTTATTTTCTTTATTATTTACCATATGCCTTACAATACTTAACCTAAATTGTACCTAATATTGCATATAGTGGTAATACTTATTCATATCACAAATATTACTCCTTGATAAGGAAGGAATAGTAAGAGAAGGAAATGGAAGTTTACAAAACTTATGTTACTTTTCTCAGACAATTTATTTTGGACCTGAAAAGAAACTAACTTGGAAATAGTAAGAAAAAAAATATCTCCGTAGGGGGACAATTCGCTTTTCTTGCAAAGTCAGTCCAAAAACCGTCAGAACTGGAAGTCCTAGCCAGAGCAATTAGGCAAGAGAAAGAAATGAAAGGCATCCAGATAGGAACAGAATAAGTAAAATTATCTCTTTTCTTTAAAGATATGATTCTGTGCCTAGAAATCCCTAGAGACTCCACCAAAAGCCACCTAGAACTGATAAATGACTTCAGTAGAATTTCAGGATACAAAATCGATGCACAAAAAATCATTCTATACACTGAAAATGTTCAATCTGAGAGACGAATCAAAGATGCAATCTTATTTACAATAGCCACTCGCACAAAATAAAATATCTTGGAATACATTTAACCAGGAAGGTGAAAGATCTCTGCAAAATATTGATGAAAGAAATAATAAATGATATAAACAAATGAAAAAACATTGCACGTTCTTGTATGGGAAGAATCAGTATCATTAATATGTCCATACTGCCAAAAGCAATCTACAGATTCAATGTAACTTCCATAAAACTACTAACATCATTTTTCACAGAATAAGGAAAATATACTCTAAAATTTATGTGGAATCAAAGAAGAGGCTTTCCTTTCTTTTCTAAGGAAAAAGAACCAAGCTAGAGGCATCACACTACCCAACTTCAAACTATGCTGGAAGGATATACTAACCCAAACAGCATGATACTGGTATAAAAACTGATGCATAGACCAATGTAATAGGATAGACAACACAGAAATAAAGCCACACACCTACAACCATCTAAACTCCGACAAAGTTGATAATGACAAGCAATGGGAAAAGGACTTCCTATTCAATAAATGGTGATGGGATAACTGACTAACCATATGTAGAAAATTTAAATTGGAGAACTACATTCCCCCATATGCAAAAATTAACTCAAGGTGGGTTAAAGATCTAAATGTGAGACCCAAAACTATAAAAATCCTAGAAGAAAACCTAGGAAATATGATTCTGGACATAGGCTTTGGCAAAGAATTTTTGGCTAAGTTCTCAAAAGCAATTGCAACAAAAACAGAATTGGACCTAATTAAACTAAAGTGCTTCTGCACAGCAAAAGAAACGGTCAACAGAGCAAACATATAGCTACAGAATGGGAGGAATTATTTACAAACTCTGCATCCAACAGAAGTCTAATATCCAGAATCCATAGGGATCTTAAACAAATCAACAAGCAAAAAACAACCCCTTAAAACATGGGCAAAAGACATGCGCAGGCACTGCTCAAAAGACTATAAAATCAGCCAACAAATATATTTTTATATATTTGTTATCTATAACAAGTATATATATAAATTATATATTGCTATATATATTTGTTATATATTTGTTATGTATAACAAATATATATGTTAATGCATAACATTAGTGACCAGTCAAAATAGTTATTATTAAAAAAGTCAAAAACTAAAACGTGTTGGTGAGGTTGTGGAGAAAAGAGAATGCTTATACACTGGTGATGGGAATATTAAATTATTCGAGTCATTCTGGAAAGCATCTGGAGATTTCTCAAAGAACTTAAAGCAGAACTACCATTCGACCCAGCAATCCCATTACTGGGTATATACCCAAAGAAAAAAAAATTGTTCTACCAAAAAGACACATGCACTTGTCTGTTCATCGCTGTGCTGTTCACAAGAGCAAAGACATGGAATCAACCCAGATGTCTATCAATAGTTGACGAAAGATAATGTGCTTCATATGCACCATGGAATGCTATGTAGCCAAAACAAAGAGTGGAAATTATATTCTTTGCAGCACCATGGATGCAGCTGGAGGTGATTATCCTAAGCACATTAATGCAGGAACAGAAAATCAAATACCACAGGTTTTCACTTATAAGTAGGAGCTAAAAATTGAGTGCACATGTATATAAACATGAAAGCAATAGACACTGGGACTCTTGGAGTGGGGATGGTCGGGGGTGGTAAGGGTTGAAAAACTACCTTTCACATATTACCTCAGTGGCATGCAATCCACCCATGTAAGAAATATACACATATAACCCTTGAACCTAAAATAAGAGTTGAAAAAAATAATGATAAAAGCAAAAAATGAAAGAAAAAGAAATTTTGGACAATAAATAAGATACAAACACTAAGATTTCTCTTGTGGATTAAATGTGTTTATTAGGTCAGCAGAGAAACAAACTGCAGCATGAAAGTCATCAAAGGAGTCACTGTGACACCATCATCCTGGTAAAAGGAGAAGTGACAGGTGAACTTCACTTTATCTCACTTCATGATGGAAACTCAAGAGTATTTTTGGGTTAGATGGTAGATCAACAACAGATCATATTAGACTTCACTGCAGGATATCATCAATCAAGGGAAAGTCTCAGAGCATGTGGGCTTCAGAATTGGTGGATTTCAATGTCACAGGATAGAGGGTGAGAGTCTCCCATGGTGTCCTCAACAGTAATAGCCAAAGCTGGAGCCATAGCCAGAGCCACACCTATAGCCACAGCCACAGAAGGAGTGGGAGACATAGCCATAGCGACAGCCATAGCCACAGCCCAGGCCTCCATAGCCACAGCCACAGAAGGAGCCATAGCCACAGCCCAGGCCTCCATAGCCGTAGCCCAGGCCTCCGTAGCCACAGCACCCATAGCCACGGCCGCCATTGTAGTTTCTGTAGTAGCTGCCACACATGGTGTTGGTTGTTGAGGTTGTCCTTGGGTAGGAAGGAGTGTAGGTGACTTCAGTATGGACATTTCCCCTGCAGTGGGCCTTTTATATGCCTCAGTGAATCAGACCATAGCGTGCCCCTGCAAAAATATCTCTAAAGGCCTTTCATTGTGCTGAGAAGTTCTGGCCCTTATGTATCTCTCTGATTGCATATCCTGCTACTCTCCTCCATTTATCTATAATGCTCAAACTCTGCTGGCTTTTTGACTTTTAAAATGCAGCAGGTTTCTTCTCACAATAAGGCCCTGGCCTCTGCACTTACTGATTTCTCTTTCTTGAAATAATACCAGGAATATTTGACTCATTTTCTATTTCAACTGAAATGTTAACTTCCCAGAGAGACTTTTAATGGCTACCTTATATTAATTAGTCTACCTCCAGTAACTGAATTTAATGTAACTCACTGAGTTTTATTATCCTCACAGGATTCTTCACTGTTAGAATCTATTTCATTCATTTTTAAAATCAGTTTCTCTACCCCTTCTGTCTCAATTGTAACCTCCAGAAAGTAGAGACTTTGCCTATTTTGTTCATCTGCTCAATCTGCATTTCTTATAACAGTACCTGATACAGCAGATTCTTAATAAAGATTTGATGAATTAGTGAAAAAATAACCAAATGAATGACGTGATGCAACTTTCTATACTCAAATTCTGTGTAGAATAATCACAATCTTTGTTCTATGCTTGGGGTAACTGGGGATAAATTCATGTACTCTGGGATCCTTTTGGATCATACGCAAACTAGTGGAGGAATTTATCACAGTGATGTTTTTTTCTGGTTTGAGAATCCATGCCTTTTCCGATTGTTAAGGTGGTGGTATATATCCACTAAAGTTTATGAACTACTGTGTTCAGTTCCGAAATTCTGACTAAATGTTCTACTTGCCTCTTATTGATATGATACTTTGCTAGTCTCATATTGATCTACAAAGTGTGATCCCTACGTTGATCATTGGTAGTTCTGCTACATTTAAGAGTAGCAAATGAATGAATGTGTACTATCATTTGTTTATATTTTATTCTCATTGGTTTATCATAATTAATGACTAATAATTCATTAATAATATTTAATAAGTGGATGGAATAAACATGATAAATTATCACAGGGAGCTTCACAGAAAGTCAACTCTCATAATTAAGGCTATCACCAGAATGCATTTGAGCCAGAAATGTGGTTCGCAAGATGTTATTCTATCCAAGTCACCACTTTAAAAAATAGTAACAGGAATTCTGCTAGAAGATGAAAAGTATCTTTACAATACTTTTGGAAATTCGGAATTAATATATTTTAAAATAAGCAAATTCATTAATTATAAAAAGAAGTTAAAATATTCAATATTATGTGTCAGGAGAGGAAAACATGAATTTTGAGACATGGTGGGTAATTGTTTATAATTGCTTTCTCAGATGCAAAGAGAACACCACAACTAATAATATAACCAAAGTGAGGATGATGGAAGAGGAAAAACTTTACTACTCCAAGAACATAAGCTACATATGAACTTGGAAGAAAATTTTTAGTCCCATTGATTAAGAAATAAATTAGTCAAAACATACAGGCATATTTGCAAGTAAATAAAGACATTTTCATCGGCTTCCTCACTGCATAGCCAACCTTCTCTAACCATTCCTGGCCACTCTGTGGTTTAAGGACTGCATTTATGGAGGTAGAGGAGGATACTGAAAAAGAAAAAAGAAATGTTTCAAGAGGCAGGAAATATAAGCTTTATATGGTCACACAGAAGCTAATCATCAAGTTTAAATTGGGATTTTAAGTAAGCAAAAGCCACAAAATTAAGAGAATATCTCCTTAAGGCTCATGATTTTACTTGTTGGCATCCTGACACATAGCAATTTTAATATTTTCCTGGACATATGGCTAAGAGATTCGTGAGGGTTTTTTTTTTATCTTAATGCAAATTAGTTGTGAGAATGAGTCCAACGTAGATTGTGGTTTGCTTCACATATAATTCAGGTTGGATAAAATAGTTTGTGCAAATCAGGAGAGTCAAATTTCAGAAACTACTATCTGCCTCAATTGAACTCCATCTTCTGACACCATGTGCTACTACCACAACTAGTATGGTAGCCTGGACTATGGTTGCAGCTGTGGCTCTGAATATGGTAACTCTGGACATGCCTGCAACTTTCCATGCTCCTATGGAAGATTCCTATTGGCTCCTACAAAGAAATTCTGATTGCTGATCACTTTGAGCCATTTTCTTGTGATGCACTAATTGCATCAACAGGGTTATTTATGGATTCATTATTGTCTCTCCAATTTTAACTAAGTCTAATTATTGATTACCACAGGTCATATTTGCATTGGATTAGTAGAATTACCTACCAGTTAGTGGGAAAATCCTTTGATATTTTGTTACTTTTATGTGTTTGTTTATGTCTGTTATAATATTAACAATTTCCATGCAGGAAAACTTATAAATAAATTTGCATTTTAATAAATATAATCACTTTCACAATATGTATTGCTTATCATATATATTCATTTCTCTTTATCATTTGTGTATTTGTGTGTGTGAAAGAGAGAGAGAGAGGGAGAAATAGAAAGAGAGAGAGAGTGAAATTGCTACCTGTGGCTATTTTAGTTAGTGATGTGACAAAACAGGCAAGGCATGACTGACGTATTTCCAACAATGTTTGTATAAAAGCATTTGCAAGTGCAGTTTCAAGAATACTGTTCTCTATATTGATCTAATGCAAGTTTCATTTTAGAAAAATTCAATGTTTGACCTAGGTAATTGGCAAAACCAGTAGCACTATTACTCACCAAGCTATTTTCTACTGCAATTTTCTCTCTCCTAATAGTCTCCATTTAAACATGTGCTTCTGTACTGATAGAACTCCAGCCCTGCATTGAGTACTCTGACCTCTTTTTACTCACTCTTATAGATAAGAATCCTCTATATGAAGCTGGTTGGTATGCCTGATAATCCTGTGTTTCCACAGCAAAGATTACCTCATTTAGAGATCTAAGCGACTCTTTTGAGTTTTTCTAACTCTGATCATCTTCTAGCAGAATTCCTGTTACTATTTTTTAAAGTGGTGATTTGGATAGAATAACATCTTGCAAACCACATTTCTGGCCCAAATGCATTCTGATGATAGGTCTTAATTATGAGAGTTGACTTTCTGTGAAACTCCCTGTGATAATTTATCATGTTTATTCCATCCACTTATTAAATATTATTAGTGAATTATTCGTCATTAATTATGATAAACCAATGAGATTGAAATATAAACAAATAATAGTACATATTCATTCGCTACTCTTAAATGTAGCAGAACTACCAATGATCAACGTAGGGATCACACTTTATAGATCAATATGAGACTAGCAAAGTATCTCCCAGCCCCCAAGTGCAGGCTTTCTGAAAGCAAACAGAAATGAAAACACTGTATTGCTGTCTATTCCTTCCTCCCTGGAGTGAAAAAGTCAATCCATTAGCAGTTCCAACCTGACTTGCCCAACCAGTGACTGGGCAGAGAAGTTGGTGATCATTCCTCTGGTGAAAAATGAAAATAAGAGGGAAGTGATTCCATTTTTACTAAGATATAGGTTGGCCTCTGCTCATTATTTACGTAAATTATCCCATTTAATGGATTAACAAATTTAAAGGTTAAACATTTTAATTTCTATTGCAGTCATGCTAAATTGAATCAACTTTGAGAAAGGTAAAACTGAAAGATTTTTGGTGAGATTGTGCAGGATTGAAAATTTGTGTTTAGTCCTGTATACAGTTCTGATTCTCGAGACAAGTTAGTGCTCTAGAATGGTGGAGGCTGCTGTATTTCGTATAGAATTTCATAATTATTAACTTATTGTGCAAATGGGTATCAATGCATTCATTCTGGCAGTTTGGAACACCAGATTTAAAAATCAATAAAAAATTATTATCAAAAATGAAACAACATGCATATCAGTACAAAATATACACATCATATGTTATTTATTTAGAGTTATGGGAAATTCAAAAAAGAACAAACTAATCAGTAATAAAAGTGAGAATAGTGGTACCTCTGGGCAGGAGGGTATTGGATAAGAAAGGGCACAGTGGAATCTTCTGGGTGGAGGAAATGTTTTGTATTTTGATCTAGCTAATGGTTATATGAGTGTATACATACATAAAAATCCATTAAGTTGTATATGTAAGATTAGTGCACTTTACTATATACATATTAGGAATGAATTAAAAACTGAAACAGTGAAATGAAATGAGAGATTTAAAACTATGGCACTATCATAGGACAGAAAATTAAATTAATTAATATAGAAATTCCAGGGGGAAAAAAGATGGACATTTTGGTAAATAAAGAACTGTCCAGCATTTTGAGAAAGTGTGTGTGTTTATGTACGTTTGTGTGTGTGTGAAAAAAATATTTTTTTCTTCCATTAACAACGATGATTTTCAGGGGTAATAAATAAATATAAGAAAATAAATATTAACATTGCTAAAATTCTATGAGTGACCTGCCTACTGAAAATGTAAAATCCAATCACTGTAAGTTATTGATTAACTTTATTTTATAAAAATATTAACTCTTTCCTCCATTGCAAAAGTCAGTTACACAAGACTAAAAGAAAATCCTGGATTGTAAAAAGTTAATTATTGTGTATCAGCTATTTTTAAAAGAGGAACAACACACACTGGGACCTTTTGGAGGGTAGAAGGTGGGAGACGAAAGAGGACCAGGAAGAATAACTAATGGGTACTAGGCTTAATATCTGGGTGATAAAATAACTGTACTACAAATCCCCGTGACACAAATTTACCTATGTAACAAACCTGCATTTGTACCCCCGAGCATAAAATAAAAGTTAAAAAAAGATAATCTCTATAATAGATGCAATTTACAAAAGGAAAAGATGTGAACGACGAACAATTACATGCAAAGGTTTTTACTTTATCTAGTAATAAAATATACTGACATTGAATCACAGTACAAATTTTTTTCTACTGACTGGTTAAAAATTAAAATAACTGATAATATATAAAAGCATAGAGAGAAGAAAATGAGTGTTTTATTGCATTTTTAGATATAGAATTTTATAAACATGTGGAGCCAATTTTCAATAATTATAGCTATTTTATTTATTATTTACTTATTTATTTAATTTGAAACAGGTTCTCACTCTGTTGCCCAGGCTGAGTGCTGTGATGCAATCATAACTCACCACCACATCTAACTTTTAGTCTCTGGAGATCCTCCTGCCTCTTACTCCTGAGTAGCTGCGATTACAGGCACAAGCCACCATGCCTGGCAATTGTACCTATTTTAAATAAACATTTCAGGAACACCTTCCAGAGGAGCATTAACAAAAGAATAAATATTATATATGAACACATATATATAATATATACATACATAACACATATTATATAGACACATTATATACCCTATATATGTCTATAAATGTATATGTATGGCTTATTCATTTAGGAAAATACCAGAAATTTGAAAATAAACTTTATTGGAATATGGTTTATATAAAATAAAATGCACTTTAAGATCAGATTTTTCTGAACATAGACAAATATATAACTGTATGACTGTCACCACCACCACAATGAAGATATCAAAATTTTTCATAATCCCAAACTTTCTCTGATACATCTTAGAAGTAAATCCTTACCCTAAACCAGTCCCCAAGTAGCCACTGATATGATTTGTACCACGATAGATTACTTTGGTCATTTCTAAAAGGACATAACAATGATATAATGCAGAGTACTTCTATGATTTATTCTTTTTTTTTCTTTTTTTTTTGAGATGGAGTCTCGCTCTTTTGCCCAGGCCAGACTGCAGTGGTGTAATCTCGGCTCACTGCAAGCTCCGCCTCCCGGGTTCATGCCATTCTCCTGCCTCAGCCTCCCGAGTAGCTGGGACTACAGGCACCTGCCACCACGCCCAGCTGATTTTTTTGTATTTTTAGTAGAGACGGGGTTTCACTGTGTTAGCCAGGATGGTCTCGATCTCCCAACCTCTTGATCTGCCCGATGCGGCCTCCCAAAGTGCTGGGATTACAGGCGTGAGCCACCGCGCCTGGCTGATTTTGGTGTGTGTCTGTACTCCTTTTGTTATTATGGTTGAGAAGCATCCCATTGAATGGATTAAATAATTTATTTATCCATTTACCTGTTTCTGACTTTTTTTAAAGGTTGAAGTTAATATGAATATGATGGACATATGCTTTTTTGGGGGGTAGGTCATATGGTAAAAGTATGCTTGACTTTATTTGCTAAATTTTTATTCAGAGGATGTACAATTTGCATTCCTTAATCAATGCATGAGCATTCTAATTCCTCCACATTCTCACCATCACTTGTTATTGTCATTCTTTTGCATTTCAGTCATTTTGTAAAGTGTTTAGTGTTATTTCATTTTGGCTTTAATTTGAAGACTCAAAATGTTGTGCATCATTTAATATGCACATTGACCACCCACATATCATCTTTTGTGAAGCACTTGTTCAAATCTTTTGCCCTTTTTTGTGAATTGGTTTTCTTCTGATTATTTGGTTATAAAATAAGGGGGAAAAGGGAAAGAACAGATGAGCCAACAAATAAGTATAGATTATTTTCTAAGTTTGTGGTTCATCTCTTCTTTCTTTTTTCCTCTTTTTCCTGTTTTTATTTGGATTAATTGATATTTTAGCATTTTGTTTTTGCCACTATTTATTTATTAGATATGCCTACATTTATTATAGTAATGTCTGTTTTAAGAACTATGATACGTATCTTAATTAACACACTGTGCCATTTCATGCTTGATATATTAACCTTGTAGCAGTATGCTTACTTCCCATCACCCTTTGCTATCGTTGTTATAAATTTTACTTTTATATGTCATAAACCCCATAAATCATGATTATTCTTTTTGATTAAGGTTGACTATTCAAGAAACTAGACATTTTATAAAATGTTTTCATTTTACCTGTGTATTGATTATGATAATCTCCGTGTGTGTGTGTGTGTGTGTGTGTGTGTGTGTTCTTGTTACTTGGTTCCTGTGGAGCTTCTTTGGTCTTCAGAATTATAGGTGCTTTTTGGGAAATATTTCAGCCATTTATTTTTCAAGTACTTTTTCTGATCCCCCTTCTTCTAAATATACACAATGTTTCATTTTCTGTGTCAAGTTGATTGGGTTAAGGGATACTCAGATTACTGGTAAAATGTTATTTTGGGTGTGTTGATGAAGGTTTTCCAGAAGAGATTAGCATTTGAATCAGTAGACTGAGTAAAGAAGATCCCTCTCAATGAATCTATGTCTCAATGCTGGTGGACATAAATCAGTCTGTTCAGGGACTAAATAGAATAAAATGGCAAAAGAAAGGCACATTCACTCTCCGATGAAGCTGAGACATCTATTTTCTCTTGTGCTTGGAGATGAGTGCTCCTGGTTCTCAGAGTTTTGGACTCAGACAGAGACTTATACCACGCCCTCTCACCCCAGTTCTCAAACCTTTAGAGTTGGACTAAATCTTGCCACTGGATATTTCTGACTGTCCAGCTTACAGATGACAGACGATGGGACTTCCGAGCCTCCATAGCTGTATGAGAGACAGTTCGTACAATCAATCCCTCTTCCTCATTCTCAACTATACATAAATAAATATATGTGTACATATGTAAATTGTCCTGTTTCTCTGTCCTGTACATGTTTATACAAGGTATAAACACATAGTCCACTAGTCAATATTGTTCCACAGATAACTGAGGATCTGATCATTATTTTTGTTAACTTCATTTTTTCTCTCTGTATGTAAGTTTTGGCAATCTCTATTGCTCAATTTTCAAATTCACTGATCTTTTCTTCTGCAGTGTTAAATACGATTTTAATATCATCCTTTGAATTTTTATGTCAGTATGACATGTATTTTTGAGATGTAGATTTAAAATTTTTTTATCTTTCACTTATCTTCTCATTTTCCTGAATTCGTTTATGTCCTTCAGCATATTTATAACACTTCTTTTAAGGTCTCAATATACTTATTCTATCATCTCTGTTATTTCTGGTTTTGTTTTACTGACTTATTTTGTTTCCAAACATTCACAACTCTTTTCTGTTTCTTTGCTTGCCTAATAATATTTAATACATGCCAACGTTAGTGATACGTTGTTTAGAATGTAGATTTTGTTGTCTTTCTTTAAGTAGTGTGGATGTCGGTTTTGCTGGTAGTTAAATTACTTCTGTATTCCTTGATAGTTTCACAACTTGGTGCATCCAATGTAACCTTCACTGCAATGCCAGTTGACTTAACTAGTGAGGTGCCCTTTTTTGGGGGTCTGCTTTTCAATAAAGTCTCTCCACTCTGATTCGAAGAACTCAAATGTATCTCCCAGTCCTCCATGAGTTCTGGAGATTATTTAGCTTGCATATGCTCAGCTGTTCTTTGCTCCTTCTCAGGGAATTTCGCTGTTCACTTTGTGTCTTAGTGTTCAACAAAGCTTGCTCGTGAGGACCGCTCTGTAAATAACTAGATTTCTTTCTTTGTGCAGTCCTTTTTTCTGTTCTTACTTTAAATGTACAGCCACTCTTTAGACTTTGACATCTTTGTCCTCAGCACAGTAAGATCATTGTGCTGTCACTGGGTTTTCACTCCCTGAAATGTAGGTACTGTGATTTGAATGTGTCCCCTGAAGTCCATATATTAGAAATTGAACCATCAATGCAATGTTATTGCGAGGTGGGACCTTTAAGAGTTTGTTAGGTCATGGGGGCTCACTGGTGGATGAATGCTGTTATTGTGGGATTGGACTCCTGATAAAAGGATGAGTTTGGTGCCCTTCTTCACTCTCACATGCCCTCTCGCCCTTCTGCCTTCTGCCATGGGATGGTACAGCAAGATCTCCCTTGCCAGCTCTGGGACCCTCAACCTTGGATTTTCCAGTCTCCAGAACTGTGAAAAATGAATTTGTGTTCTTTATAAATGCTCTAATTTCAGGTATTCTGTTAGAGGAGCACAAAATGAACTAAGAGAGTAGGCCTGAGAGAATTATGGGTAGAAAGCTTGGTGATTTTAGGACTCAAATAGCTTGTTTCCCTTTTTAGAGCACTGTTGTCCTAAGCTACCTGAGGTACAATTTTTGAGAACAATTATTTCACATATTTTGTCTAGCTTAATATAGTGGGAAGGCAAGTCCAAGACTGGTTATTCTGATGTGGCTGTAAGTTACAGTTTTTCTTCTATATACCTTTTAAAAAATAATGAGATAGAATTCTATTATCATTATTTTGAAAATTACATTCTAAGTCAAAAAGCAAGTTGAATAATACTGTGTAAAATCACACAATTTTCATAAAACAAATGTAATATTTAACATTTATTGAGACATAATTCATATGATTGATTCCTTAAATGGTAATAAGATGTAATTCTTAGAACAAGAGGGTATATGTCAAAAAAGTATTTTTTTGTCCTTTATTGATACATTATTTCTTACCAATATTGAGCCTGTTCTCTCTGTACTTCAATAACTCTGCATGAAGACTGGCTTTTCCAAATGTGTCTAGCATAGGAACAGCATTTATCCTTCATTGGTTAGGGTTGTTAGCAGAAAGATTTTCACACTGTGCAGCTGAGACTCTGAAAATTAAGTGAGTTCATGTTCTGAATAGGGGGCCTTTGTCAGGCTGTCCTCATTACCTTCTCTTACAACAGATGTGGTGTGCCCTTGTTGACATCCAATTTCAACTCTCTTATTTCATGTGGTATTCTAAAGAGCATCGTTAAAATTCTTTAACAGAAAAATATATATAATCTGCAGGTGTTTCATTGTCTTCTCCCTCAAAGTTTTCTGTCTTCTGGGAGAAGGAAATGCCCATCTTGGAGCAGCCTGCTAATTAATACTAGAAAATTGTCACAGATGTTTGTCTGTTTAAATGAAGCAAAAAACATGGCTCAATGTGACGATGGTAGGTACTGTCCCCAAAGGGTCATTTCCTTGGTGTTTGAGATATGATATTCCACAATATGGGATTGATTCAAAAATCATTAAATCATAAAATATTTTGGGAATCTTATACAGTCAACAAAATGATCGTTTAGAAAATGTTGATGCCATTAGAAAATATTAATACCAAAGAAAAAGCCCAGCCTAAAAATGTGTATGCAGAATAATTTCAAAATATGTTATGATAGAAATGGAAAAATATAGGAAGAATATACATGAAAATACTGGTATTGATTATTGTAGGGCAATGGAAATGTAAAAGTTTTACTTCCTTTTCATTTATTAGTTTGGTGCGAAAGTTCTTGAAGTTTTTGCTATTAAAAGTAATGACATAAAACGCAATCACTTTTGCACCAATCTAATATTTTCTATTTTTTCCTAAAATAAATCTCCACATTTTACTAATCATAAATTGTATTTATTAAACTCACACATCAGCCTTACATTTTATTTGAATTTAAATGACAACACATTACATACCAGAAAATATAAGAACCATGATATTACACATTAAAATGAGATTCTTCTTATTGATACTAACGGTTTTTTAACTATGTATAAGCTGATATGAGCAAAATGAATGTTGGTTTGTACTTATTTACTTCTTTTTCTTACAATCTCTTTTCTTGGGATTTTAAAGTTCAATAAAATTTTTTACAGATGTAAAATATATCTTCTATTTATTCACCTTTTCCTCCAGAGATAACATCACAAGAAATAATAGTGGACAAAACAAGGAATTTTATAGCTGGGCATGGTGGTGCGTGCCTGTAATCTCAGTTACTCAGGAGGCTGAGGCAAGAGAATTGCTTGAGCTCAGGAGGCAGACATTGCAGTGAGCTGAGATCGCATGCCCCTGCACCCCAGCCTGGGCAACAGGGTGAGACTCTGTCTCAAAACAAAACAAAACAACAACAAAATAACAAAACAAAACAAAAACCAAGGAATTTCATTTGTTGACATAAAAATGAAGTTAATTACATAAAGTTTTTAACAATTTAATACCTAGTAATTCATGATTTATTTCCAGGAAGTTAGTTATAGCATATTAACCTCTGATAACACTGCAAAAAGTTGACTAAATGGAAAAATAACAACAAAGGCACAGTAATGCAGTCTGCTTCATGATGTCTTCATCTGAAGCCAGAAGTTCATTTCCGGCTTTCAAAATTATTACAAACCAAAATTCTACCAAATATTTTGCACTGTGTAAAATAGGTCAACATTTTTCCACCTTCCACTTAGAGCTTTCTCTCCTGCCCACCACATTAATCTAAAAGCAATTACAGATATCTCTTTTAAAATGGATTAACATTCTACCTTTTGTAACGATTTCTGCATAGTAAGCTTTGCTCAGGTGACAATTTCAGCCTCACAGCTAACTACAAAAACAAGTCATTGTTTTTCACTCATGTTACATGTTTGGGTCAACGGCTGCGTGTCTTCTTTTCCTGTTTTCCCTTCCTGGGACCCAGGCAGAAAGAACAGCCTTCCTTGAGGACACTTTGTGGCAACAGAGAAAGGCAAGATTGCTGGCAAAACCTGTGGTATCTCTGAAAGGGCGTGTTCAGATGTGATGTCAATTACATCTCCTTGTATTCCTTGAGCAAACAGGTCACATAATAAACCCAGCTTCAGTGGAGTTCTGAATGTATACTTTTTTTACAGAGCAAACAAGAAAGAATACTTGGGAATAATGATACAATTTACTACACTTGCACATTCATGTGCAGCTGTAGATGCTGGTCTGGTGAAAGTTTAATCAAATACACTTGCGATGTGGGTAGCAATCTGTCTACACAGCGACTTCTTACTGTTCACTTAAATAGCAAATCCTCCAGGCATCTGGGCCTCAAGTGCTCCTTGGTCTGTTCTCCGCTTTTTCCCATCTAATCTATTCTCCCGCTGCTGCCTTCTCTTCCAGCCCTTTCTACATTGACTTTGGGTATTCACAACCCATTCAAACGCAACTCCCTATGTGAGTGGCACATGCAAACTCTAGGCTAATGAGAGGGAAAGGCTTGCAGACCCAACACTCAATGTGTGATGACAAATGATGGTGATGAGGATGATGATAAATGGTAATACCTGCCACATGGCACTTACATGCAAATCTCTCATCTAAGTGATTGATGTCTATAAACTCATTTTATATTTTCCATAACCTCATTAAGTAAATCCAAATATTAGTGTCATTTTATAAATAAGAAAACCAAAGCACAAGTGTAAAAAACAATGGTCCAGATGACACAGATTAGCAACCTGTGGTAGGAGAGCAGAATGGAGAATGATCGTTTTGTTCTCTACTTTTAATGTTTACCTCTTCAACCACAAACTGGCTGCTTTCTGTACCCTATGCTGAGTCAAAAAGCAGGGAAGAAGGAACAGTAAGGGCTAGGACAATCTTCTTTGGCTGGTTGCCTTTGTTTTCTCTGTGCTTAGCAGATGGATAAAGCTGGCATACGGGCTTGGGTTTCCTGGCAGATAACGAAGATGACTTTCTGCTCACTGGGCACTATCAGGCTTTTCTTTTAGGTATCTTATATATTTACTTTATTTGGTCCAGCACCTTGTCACAGTTTCCAGTAACTGCCATCTATTATACCACCATCACAGTCTCTAACTCACATACTTCAAAAACTATCACACCAGGCTCCAAATTCTATTCTTACATTTAGTTCATCAAATTATCAAGTAGACAACCAATTTAAGCATTCTGGCCTCAAAATTCCCCAATCTCATCACCTCTGTTCCACTTTAGCAAGTCGTTCCCTGAGCCATGCTTAATATCAGACGGTCCTCTTTTTCTAAAAATGAAACCCAAGTCAGTAAATCTCTAACTGTCCCAGTTCTTCACACCTCTATTACAGCCATGCCATTTTATTGAAATAATATAGATTGGTTGTTCCTTATCCGACACCTCTTTTAATCTGTCATGTTCTTCACTTAATTTCCTATGTGTCCTTGGGTTTGTATCTACTGTCCAGACATTATTTTTAATAGTGCACCACTCATATCCAGTTTAAACCATAAACTATATGGCCCTTGATCTATCCTATTTGTCTCATCAATCACACTTCTTTCAGCAAATTATCTCCTCTTCCTATTCCCCTACCCTGCAAACCTTCATCTGTGCATTAATCCAAGGCTTCTCTCCTCCAAACTCAGGCTCCTCGCTGCTATTGGAGGAAATCCCAGAACCTCATGGAGTGTTGCCACCATGCATTTACAGGATTCTCGTTCTGGCCGAGTCCTTGGTGCTATTTGGGAATCCTTTCGCTTGTTTTCAGGACTCTTTCTTTCTTGCTTTCAGTGCAGCTACTCCACCTCTTCACTATTATCACTAAAACCCCTTGTTCAATGCTTACTTCTGCCTTCTGCTCCTCCTTCTGCTTGTAACAATTGCCTCTTATTTCATGGAGAAAGGAGAATCTATCACGGGAAAACTCTATCAACTCCCTTCCCACACACTTATCTATATTTGCACCTGTCTTTTAGCCTTTTATCTTAGTCTCAGAAGAAACTATATCCTCTCTCCTCTTCAAAAAAATCATCCTTCCACTTTGCTTTAAATGCCATCTCCTTCAACGCCTTGCTTGATAAATTTTCCTCTCTGTCTACTATATTTTAGCTTCTTTTTTTTCCACTGACACCTTACAGTCAGTCTATAAACATGCTCAAGTCTTTTGATATTAAAAAAGCCTGTCTCAACACCAGATCACTCCTGGCTAGCTTTCTCTAACCTTCTTTAAATCTAAGGTTTGCTATAGCTTTCTCTGATGCTTCTCATTCAGTCTTCAATTCACTCTAACTTGTCTCTTCCTCTCACTGTAACCCAAGGATCGTTCTCATTTAGGTCACCAATGGCCCACTAATGACTCAGTGTTTTTCATATCTCATATTTGCCCTCCTTGTGTCATTTGGCACTAACAGCCACTTCATTCCTTGGCTTCTATTATATGCTTTCCTTACTTTGGTTCTCTTGCATTTTTGGTGCTTCTTACTAGTCTAACCTGAAAGACTGTTTTCCTTCTGTCAGCGGGAGGTCTGTCCATGGTCTCTGGCTCCATCAATTAATGCACAAAATCTGACCTTAGAAGCAGGGCATAAAACTCCTTCATGATCCAGTCTGGGTTAGTGTTTGTATTAGTATGTTTTCACACTGCTATAAAGAACTGCCCAAGATTGGGTAATTTGTAAAGGTAAGAGGTTTAATTGACTCACAGTTCTGCATGGCTGAGGAGGCCTCAGGAAACTTATAATCATGGCAGAAGGTGAAGGGGAAGCAAGGCACATTTTACATGGTGGCAGGAAAGAGAGAGTGCAGGAGAAACTGCCACTTTTAAACGATCAGTTCTTGTGAGAACTCCCTCACTCTCATGAGAACAGCGTGGGGGATACCGCCCCCATGATCTAACTGCTTCCTACCAGGTCCCTTCCTGGACACAGGGGGATTACAACTTGAGATGAGAATTGGGTGGGGACACAAAGCCAAATCATATCAGAGTCTGACGTCATTTTCTGCTTCTCCTTCATATACCAACAGTCATTTTATCCTGTTTTTTCTACTAAACATTTGCTGACCATGGCGTGCATTCTCATACCTTCTTATCTGTGGATAACTCACACCATCTATGAGAACATCTATTACGCCTATCGGACGAGCTATAGCTGAGTCAACTGTGAGGTTCTCCACTGGAGCATTGCATTATCTGAGAAGTGTTTCTCTGCCTGCCTCCCACAGAACCTACTTAGTCATGTCAGGCAGACCCAGACAATCTCTTCACCCATCGCCCACAGAACTCTTCCCTTACTTAATTATAGGACATAGACTTTGCTTTTTACCTGTTTATTTTAGGTCTATCCCAATAAGATTTATTTATTTGTTCATTTACACACATGATGTAAACTGAGCATCTATTATAAAAAGAGAAACAAGACATAATCCCTACCATGAAAGAGCTTATAGTCTAGTAAGTTAGTAGACAGGTGAGCCTACATTACAGGTAAGTGCTGTGAGAGGGGAGATCACAGGGGTGTTATGGAAACATAAAACATGGACAAGTGATTGAGGATAAGGTGACTCATTCAGGGTGCAGAGACAAATAAAGGGGGTTTTCTGTGACAATGATGAAGTAGCCAGATGAAGTCAAGATGGAAAGTCATTTCATGTGGAGAAAACTATGTACATAAAGGCACAAATGTACAAAGCAGGAAGCATAAATCATAATTACAAATTATTGAAGCCTTTGTTCTTGCCTGATATATGTTCGTATTCTCAGCACTTAGCAGAGTCCCTGTAACAGTGTTCTGGCTCCTGAATTTGTTAGCTCCTAAAGAATGAATTAATGCATCAATTATAAATATATAGGCTGGGTGCAGTGGCTCACGCCTGTAATCCCAGCACTTTGGGAGGCTGAGGCGGGTTGCTTGCCTGCACTCAGGAGTCTGAGACCAGCTGGAAAACATGGCAAAACCCTGTCTCTATCAAAAATACAAAAAATTGGCCGGGCATGGTGGCTCACGCATGTGGTCCCAGCTACTTACGAGGCTGAGGTGGGAGGATCACTTGAGCCTGGGAGGCAGAGGTTGCAGTGAGCCAAGATCGCACCACTGCACTCCAACCTGGGTGACAGAGTGAGAACCCATCTCAAACAAACAAACAAAAAAATATATATATAAAAATTATATGTCAGCTAAAAATACCAATACATGAATGAATGCTTTCTTCCACAGAGTGTGCATTTTTAAGAACCAGGTCCTCCATGGTACTGCAATAATTTATATTAATTAATTTTAATCATGGTAGATTTTCAATCTCATTTAGTCATTTTAGTCACAGCACAACCAATGTTATTATCCAAAACAGTAGGTTTATTTTCTTTACATACCCTGGCTTTTGGCCTTTTCAGTTAGACTGTATGTTCACTGCATCATTTCATGTTGAGCTTCCCTACAGCCATAATTCGTGTTTTGTACTTCACATCCTTTTGACTGTTGTTCTTCAGCTTATTAGCAGAAGATGTGAAAAACCATGCAGTATGTCTCATGGTTTATAGCTCGTCAGCTTGTTGTAATCCCGGTTTACTCATGCCCAGTGTGGTATTCCCTTATTTGAAAGTGATTTTTAGTGTGTCTTTATAGGATAGGTTAGAAAAAAAATCTGGTAGCACTCCAATTTCAATCTTTCTAAATGGTGAGTGGAGTAAATTTCAAGGCACATTGTGTTCATGTCTGCTCTAAAGAGGTGTGCTGAGAAAACATCAAATATTTTAACCCTTGATTTTTCCAAGGAAAGGACAAGTGATATGAATGGTAGTAGGCATTTTTTAAGTTAAAAAGAACAGATAAAAAATTAATTTTTATAAAGCAATGCTACCATCACATAGCTGGGTAGGTTTGAGTTTGGACCATCACTGTTCTCCTTACTTTTCATGTGACTTTTAGCCAATTACTCGACTTCTTTTTGCCTCAGTTTTTTAATTTGTAAAAGTGAGGATATATTTATCTTTTTGGATTGTGTGATGTTTTAATGATATAAGAAACAAAACTGTACTCAACAAATGTTAGTTCCCCAATAGTTCTGGACATTAATACAAATTTTTAATAAATTCAAAGCCAGTGGAATAGGGAGATTCACTGTACCTTACATGCCAAGTTTGCTATCATCGCTTCCATGCCAAGGGATAGATGACTTTGGACTTGCTGTATCATTAATGAACCAATATGGTAGAACTTCACTTTAGCGGTATGCACAAGAAGCTACTATATAGATTTTGTATTATATTTATAAACATATAGTGCAAACATGCATCTGTGGTTTCACATGTCCTTCTTCTTAAAACACCCCTTCTCTATTTTGCCAGAATGAGCTGTCTTGCCATTGAGGGCTGTTAAAGGAGATGCAGGCTGAAAGGGCTCTATGAATAAAATCCAGCAAAGCCTTAGGGTCTCTGGAGGAGAAGTTACTTGCAAGAAAGAACTGCTCTTAGTCAAATGTGTTGACATAAATAAATTAATTAGATTGAAAAGGAACCTGGGCTCTGACCAAAATCTTAGTATCTAAAGGTATGTTTCCTTTTTTTTTAAGTAGAGACGGGGTTTCACCGTGGTCTCCATCTCCTGACCTCGTGATCTGCCCGCCTCGGCCTCCCAAAGTGCTGGGATTACAAGCGTGAGCCACCGCACCCGTCCTCTAAAGGTATGTTTCTTTAAGAAATTAACAAATAACAGACTAGAATAAAATTATTGAGCACATATTTAACAATAATTAAATTTATCTTGGTGCAAGATATTTCCTTTTTGTGCCAATTACAAGTCACATTAAAATACTATGAAATGTTTTTATTTTTAAAGAAAATTATCTTATTTTTTCTGAAAGCTTTTAAACAATCTTTTTCTAATTGTTTTGATGTAAATATGTTTGAAACTTACTGAAGTATCTAAGCTGTTTAATCACAGCTATCCAAGCACCTGTCTTTTGCTTTTATCCTGGTATTAAGGCCCAAGAGCATGAGGTAATGGGCTTAATTAAACATTCTATTCTCCAGATAAAAAATGACAGTAACACATTCACAACAATAACAATTATGCTTTTGAGTGACAAAACAAGGTCAGCATTACTGGAATCCTAAATATAAATTATGTGTATATCAAGATCTCATGAATGATGTTGGCCATCCAGGTCTTTGATCAATGCTTAAATGTCTGAGAAAATGTCACACAGGTGGAATTCATGCCAAGTACTCAATACTTGTTAAAATATAAGCGCAGAGGAGAATCTTCTGGTTGTACAACAATTTTGGTCCTAATGCTACAAAACTGTTTGCCAAACTTAGCTTTATATGCCTTCCTTCTACCTATAATCAAATAAGTACTCCAAGCTGTAAATCACCTTTTAATCTTGGATGTTATTAATAAACTGTCTCCTTAAAACGGGGTTATCAGGATACATGTAATGCTGTGAAAACTACTAATGAATTCAAAAATTGAAATCTAAATGACCCAAACTTTAAAGGAGGGAAGTAATCTCATTGAAGGCACATGATTTAACTGTCAACATTTTACTACAGAGATTAGTTAATATTTAGTTACCCAGTATAAAATATTTCCTTTTGTTTGAAATCATTCTGATCCATTAATACATTTCTTGTAAGAATTCATCTATTCATTCACACATCCATGCATTAATTCATTCAGCAAATCTGTGTTTATTTATTTTTATTTTTATTTTTTGAGACAGAGTCTCCATCTGGCGCCCAGGCTGGAGTGCTGTGGTGTGATCTTAGCTCACTGCCACTTCTGCCTCGTGGGTTCAAGCGATTCTTGTGCCTCAGCCTCCTAAGTAGCTGGGACTACAGGTGTGTACCACCATGGCTGGCTAGTTTTTGTATTTTTGGTAGGTTTTGCCATGTTGGCCAGGCTGGTCTAGAACTCCTGGCCTCAAGCTTCCACCTGCCTCAGCCTCCCAAAGTGCTGGGATTACAGGTGTGAACCACCACACTCAGCCCATTGAGCAAATATTTAAGTGCCTATTATGTGCCAGATGCTTTGGTAGGCAATGGGGTATAGGGATGGATAAGATAGAATCTGTGCCCTGAAGTAGCTCATAGATTTTTATGTGAGAAAAGAATATAAACAAAGTCATAACATAATAATAATATTAAGGTGTCAGGGTGACACAATGTCAACATGTTGAACTGTTTAAAGGAAAGAAACAGAGAAGAAATCAGAAACAGTGGGTTATTCAAACAAAACATTAGAAGGCCAAGATGCTGTACCCACTACTGAGATGATGTTCAAACTAAGGAAACAAATTCCCATCTTGGAGTTAATCCTTCACTTCTGATACCATGTGCTACTGTGGTAACTGTGATGGTGGCCTGGGCTATGGGCATGGCTGTGGGTATCGTGATATTGTTACAGTTGGTGCTACTCTTCTTGTGGTGGCAGATACTATGGATTCTACTGAGGAATCAACCGTGAGAGCCACTTAGCCCACAGGACTCACCTTCCTGTGAAGTGCTAGCTTCACCACTGTTCTTCATCCCATCAGTGTTATCAAAAGTTAGTTCATAGCCACATTTTAAATGACTTCAGAATATTATCTGCAGGATCTGGATTGAGCGAGAGAAATTTCAAATTTTGTATCTATTCTTCTGCAATTATACTATTTTAATAAGTCCATATATTTCCACTTAAATTATTCATTTGAGAAAATTCATGTTTTTTTAAAACTGTAATATTACATGATTTTATGAAGGTGAATTTGATTTTATTTATATTTGTTTATTGCAATAATTTTGCTTCCAGGTTTTTATATTTGTGTTTGCATGACCGATGATATTATTGGTGCTTCCAAGTCAATTTGGTTTAATTATACAAGTATTTGTGGAATGCTTGCTTGCAGTGTAAAGTTATCCGGACACCAGAAATGTACAGATGTACAAGGTGGATATGGTCTCTCTTCTCTTGGATATACAGTCTACGTGGGAGGATAGTGTTAATCCACTAGGCAATACAAGTTGTTATTCTTACAATCATATAACATATCCTGTGATCATTGATTATGAGAGGGTGAAGTGGAAGAAGTGATTTCTGACAGATAAGGAGATGAGTAGAAGCACAGAAGTAGAAGTAGGTGAATAGAAGTGAGCAGAAGCTAGATGAAGAAGATGGGTACTGTATGTGTGTGTGTGTGTGTAGATAAGTGTGTGGGAAGGGAGTTGAAGAAAAAGAGTGATAGGCTTCTTAGGAGGAAGTGACAGGAAGTGAAACAGAAAACATAATGAGTTCTCATAACTTAAAGACATTCAATGTGAGTAGACCCTAAAAACTTCATTAAATCCTGGGCACCTATCAGGCTCTTCTTACTTTAAAGTCAAAGGAATACAGTGGAAAGAAAAGGCCGTGGTCTACCAGGCCAGATGCTGATACTAGGTAAGCGCCCCAACTGCCTGAATAAAAGCAAGTCCATGAGGAAAACCAATAGCCAGGACTTTCACTGTTGGCAGGACTCAATCAGAACAACTCTTCACAGAACATTTACTTTTCTTCCTTTAGGGAGTTTATTAGTCTGAGAAATCTAACTGATAAAGCCCCCATATCTCAGTGATCTCTTTCATCTTAATGAAACAAAACTATATCTCTGTGCCTATGAATTGTGTTTCTCCTTTCCAGCCCAGGACTCTCACCTGAGAATGAGACATGTATCTATCCATCGCTACAAATCCAACATGCCTTATACTCATCTTAAGCTGAATAGGTCTAAAATTAAACTTCTCATCTTTATTTTAACAAAAATTTTCTCTTTTTACCTCTTTGCCATATCAGTTTATGATATTTCCATATCTTTAGGTATTCAGGCCCCAAACTTTTGATTTTCTTGACTCTCTTGAAGCCTACTTCCAATTCATCAAAAAGTACATTGACTGTACTTTCAAAATATACCAAGAATCCAACCACTTCTTGCCACCTCCACCATTACAACCTGAGTCTTTGTTAATTTTGTTAAGTGAAGGATTAACTCCAAGACAGGAAGTTAATCACATCTACACATAGTAGATGCATTTAAAGTTCCACCCATATCTGCTTGGATCCCTTTCCTAGTTGTTGTTCACAATGGCTCCTAGATTACCATCACCTCTCAACAGTCAGCACGTGTCTATTTGTAGGCAGTTGCTGAAACCTATTGTTGCCTACCCACAAGGAGCGCTAGACCTTCCCGGGAATTTATGCACACTCCTCCCCACCCCTTCCTGCCACCTCCTCCACCATGGGACTTCCCTGACCTCACCTCTTACCAGTGCCCATTCCTCTGACCACCTTTGTCCCCCTGCTAATTCTGAATATGCCAGACATATGCTTCCCATCAGTGTCTTAGTGCTTGCTCTTCCTTCCAACTGGAGAGCTCGTCTCTCAAATATCAACAGAATTTGCTCCCTCATCTTTCCTGACAGTTGTCTCAAAATTTCCTTCTCTGTGAGGTTTCCCTGACCACTCCGTAAAATTTTAACTCCCTTGCTGCACTTTCTAGCCCACTGCTTGCTGTTTTCTTTGTGTACTTTAACATCTGATATTATTGTTCTCACCTGGAATAACGTATGGTCCATAAGAAAGGGACTTTTTTCTCTTGGTATTTTTTTTTCATTAGCGTATCCCCAAAGCTTAAAACAACCCTTTTCAGGACATGCACAATGTATATATGTTGAATGAGTAAATGTGAGAATGACTTAATTGAAAGCTACTGTAGTTTGTTCATTTTATAGTATTTTGTATTAGAGGCCCAACTTTTGATATTAGCAGATATATTTTCAAAATGTCATCAGAATTTCAACATTTAATCCTATGATCTGAGGAAAAGTAATTCCATGAGTGTTCCTAATATACTGTATAAATTATATGTATACAGTATATAGTATATATATAATTTATATATAAATAAATTATATATATATACAGTAGAGAGAACATGATGTGACAATACAAACTCTTTGAAGTCAGATATTATTTTCCCTGTAACTACAAAAATAAATCACAGGCTGGGCGCTGTAGCTCACGCCTGTAATCCCAGCACCTTCGGAAGCCAAGGCAGGCAGACCAGCCTGGCTAACATGGTGAAATCCCATCTCTACTAAAAATACAAAAAAAAAAAAAAAATTAGCCAAGTGTGGTAGTGCGTGCATGTAATCCCAGCTACTTGGGAGGCTGAGGCAGGAGAATCTCTGGAACCTGGGAGGCAGAGGTTGCAGTGAGCTGAGATCATGCCATTGCACTCTAGGCTGGGTGACATAGCGAGACACCATCTCAAAAAAGTAAATAAAAATATATAAATACATAAATAGCAGAAAACTGTTTCTTCACAGAATCCTCAACAATGGCAAATGGTATAAGGACAAATAAGTAAATTCTATTGCGGTTGGAGAAAAATGTTATAGTACAGACATTTAAGTCTGGTACTTTGAATTTATCTGAGGATATATTTCAAAGAACATAAACTATATGTTCTACATAAAACAGTTGGAGCATCACATTCAAGAATCCCATAAAACTTTGTTTCTCTCTCTAAGTTCAGACAACTATTTCAGCCCACTAAATGTGAAGTTAAATTTCTAGAAGAGTACCAGAAATTGAGGAATCTGATATTGCCATTGACTAGAAAGCCATGTACTTCAACAGCTAGTTACATTAACTGTAGAATTTTATGAAAGTCTCTGAATCTAACTCTTTTAAGAATATGATAATTACATTTGTAATGCTGCAATACTGTGAACTTTGAACAAATCTGTTTTTAAAGAAAACTCTAACAACTACCCTCATGATTTTGATGCAGCTTATATTTTGATTTTACGACACTGTTTAAATGTGAACCATCTCATTATTTGCTTAAGCATAATTAGACTACCAGGATACCAACATGGGAGTAATTGTCCTGGTTACAGCATAAAATGTTTCTAATTAATTAATAGAGAACAAGGGAAAATTTTCAAATATGTAAAGCAAAAACTGAGGTAGTTCTGATGGTTCATTTATGAGGTTAAAAAGAGGCAAAGACAGATATAAATAAGCTTCATAAATTAAACAAGGACGTCTAGTTGCAGAGTAAAATATGAAATTTAACCTACAAATATTGAAATGGGAGAGTTCCCTGAATCCCCTCACAGGACATGTGACAGGGGTGTGACTTGCCTGTTTGGTCACCCCCACAGCCCAAACCAAGAGTGAGCATGCAGAGGTACAGGTGCAGAGGTCTAAGTGACAACTTTTGGGCCCCAGCCCCATAGCAGTGCCAAGGGCTGGGTGTCTGCAACTCCAGAAGCCCAAATGGGCATGGGTTACAAAGCTCTTTCAGATTTGCCATCTGCAGGCAGCTTGTGTGTTAATCAGTTCAGTGGACCTTCTGCCTTATCACAAGGGCAGAGGGCCAGTGTGACAGCCTTCTGTATCCCAAGTTCTTGCCCGGTATCTTGAAATAATTGGATCACACGTAGGCTTGAAGGATGAGTACAAGGTTTTATTGAGTGATGGAGGTGGCTCTCAGTGAGATGGATGGGGAGCCGGAAGGTGGAGGGGTTGGGGAGGTAATCTTTCCCGGCAGTTTAGCTGTTGTCAGATGAACTCCTCTTGACATTCAGGCACGTCTTCCTTCCTTCTCTGCCATATCGCCTGGCTGCTCTCTGCTGCTCTCCACCACTCGTCTTGACGTTCAGCTGCTCGTGTGTGTGTCTGCTAAGGTCTCAGGTTTATATGGGCACAGGATGGGGGTCATAATAGGCCAGAGTGGTCTTGAAAAATGCAACATTTGGGCACGGAAACAACAGTGCCCGTTCTTACTTACGTCCACGGGCACAGGACTACAGCCCTTGCATGGGACCCCACCCTTCTCTACCCAGCACTTCCCTGACCCCATCCTGTATCAACATGTTAAAGGAGAAACTAGTAATAAAAAGAGCAGAAGCAGTCTGTAGTTGGCATAGAAGCTCAGGTAATGAGACACATCAGTGAAGCATATACAAGGCACTGCAATAACAGATCACCTGTATCTTCGTGGTTATGTATCTTGGATAGCCCAGAACATAATTCAGTAGATTCATTAAAGAAATGAGCTGGGTAAGGGTATTTTCTGGAATACCACTGATACAGAATTTAGCCCCAGATATCTGTTGACAAAAATAATTCCATTGCATGATTAATTCTTATCTCATGGGGAACAGAGAGAAGTTTCCAGAATCTCCAGAGAAGAAAAAGTCAAATCTCTAGGAGGAGGCTCCTAGGAAAACATTAATTATGCTGAAAAATGTATCCCTATCCAAAGTCTAGCTCTTTAGCTTGTAGGGTCGGTTAGATGGTTCAGTCAGTACACTGAAAACAACTCCATCTCTCAGGGCCCGACTGCCATTAACAACTTAAAGTGGCTCATCTATAAAACAGAATGCCTATTCATTAATATACAACATGAAATCATTGTTACAGGAACTAGAACATTTGCATTAGCTTGATTTTTGAATTATCCCTATAGTTAACCTACATGGAAATCCAAATTATAATCAGATCATTTTATCAATTTAGAGAGACAAATTACTATCACGGGGAAATGGAAATACTCAAAGCCTACTTTATCAGCATGTCATCTTTATTTTATATGAGAAATGAAATCATAATCAGAGGCCAATTTATTAATTCACCCTGAGAAATCACTGTCAGAGTGGCCAAAGGGCTTAAACTTAATATAATTAACTTACCCTTTTCCTGTAAGGAGTGGTGAGTGTCATAGTAATCAGAAAGCTGTGTACCTGGCAAAGAATCAGAACACAGGAAGTTATGTAAACTGAATGTTTAATGACATTTAATTAAGACAGCTTATTTAATTATCCCAAGGTTATCAGGAGTATTTGAAGCTTTATTAAGGTCACCTTTGCCCTGAAAAGCACTTGAGTCCCTCAATGTGACTCCAGCATGCCAAAAACATCACTAAAGCCTTTATAGCCCTTTATGAGCAAATATTTTGACTCTGTTAAAAGAATTGTTTGCCCTGTATGCCCAGGAAACTAGTCAAGACTTCCCTTACCAATTAGAGCTGTTACTAGAGTTAAGATCCTAGTCCTAAGTTCATCAAACAATAAGAGCAATTTTCTTTCTAATAATGACTTAGATTTTCAAATGGCTAATCTACATAGTTCTTTCGGGAAGTAATGTATTTCAGAGTTGACTCTTTTATTATTATTATTATTATACTTTAAGTTTTAGGGTACATGTGCACAATGTGCAGGTTTGTTACATATGTATCCATGTGCCATGTTGGTGTGCTGCACCCATTAACTCGTCATTTAGCATTAGGTATATCCCCTAATGCTGTTTTAAACTGTATATGAGAATGATTATCATCCTTTTATCTATGGGTAAAGAAAAATTAGAAATAATAAGGTTATTACTTTTTGCTACTTCATTAAAAAAATCCTCCAATTTCTCAATCCTAGTAATTTCAATGTCCCACACTAGGCATCAAGATTCCTGGCCTATGAGGCTATCTAACTTAGCCTTTAGGTTTGGATTTCAACAGATAAAGCAAAATATGGGCAGGCTGTTAAATATTTTCATCATTTAATTTTATGTGCCTTGAATTTTTGGTGTTCATACAGATCTCAAGATTATATTTAAAATGCTGTGTAGATATATATTTTTTCTGACAATATTCATAATTTTCAATCATTTGACTCACTGAATAACACAAAAGTTTCAGAATTTTGTGACATTGCCTAAGGCATCATTACTTTATTGCTCTGAATGCAATATTTATCTAATTAGTAATAGCTCTAGCCAATAATACATTTTCTCACCCATTTGTACTGTGGCCACCAAGTATCAATTGTGGTCATCTGCTTTAAACACACAAAAATGGTTAAAACAAGAAAAAAAAATTGGCCAAAGATATAAAAAGCAAAGCAGGCTGAAAACAAGTGCAACAAGGCCGGGCGTGGTGGCTCACGCCTGTAATCCCAGCACTTTGGGAGGACGAGGTGGGTGGATCATGAGGTCAGGAGATCGAGACCACGGTGAAACCCCGTCTCTACTAAAAAAAAAAAAAAAACAAAAAAATTAGCTGGGCGCGGTGGTGGGCGCCTGTAGTCCCAGCTACTCGGGAGGCTGAGGAAGGAGAATGGCGTGAACCTGGGAGGCGGAGCTTGCAGTGAGCCGAGATCATGCCACTGCACTCCAGCCTGGGCGACAGTGAGACTCCATCTCAAAAAAATAAAAAAATAAATAAAATAAAATAAAATAAAATAAAATAAAAATGCAACAAGTCTTATGAAATAAAGTATAAATTAAAAGTATTATATTGTACAAATTTTAATTATACATTGATAAGACTGCTATAGGTAATAAGGTTACTACAGCTATTATTAACTGTGACTCAAAAAATAGAGATTGACATAATTGGAAAGCAAATATTAGAAATAAACAAATTTAAGAGGAATACAGTGGATATTAAATAATTATCACACTTCTATCAATTTAAGAAAATGCTATATAAAAATAATAAACATAGGTCAAATAAAAATGACAAAAGATGCTGTAGAGAAACAGAAATGTTCTTAATCATAGATCTTTTCAACAATTTGTACAATATTTAGAAAAACAGCAAACATAGTCTACATTCCAGAAAAATTTCAATACTTTACCAAACATTGCATTGCCAACCCACGATGCTATAAAACTAGATTAGTTTAATAAAAATTATATCAAAATATGTATTTTAATTATGTAATGAGTAGAAGGAAAAAGCCTAAGACGGTAAAATACTTCTAAAATAAAGAAAATAAGAACACTGCACATGAAAATCTAGGTTGGATTTCAACATATAAAGCAAAACATGGGCAGGTCTTTAAATATGTTAATCATTTAACAGTAACAATTAAAAGAGCAAAACTGGAGATATGTGCTTGTGGACCTTGAAAGTTAGGATGAGGCCAAATAGGCAACTATAAAGTACAAAAAGATGAAATAATAAAAATTAAAGCAAACACTAAAGCGTTAAAATATAGAATAAGAGCAGAATTGGTAAATTGATCAGTTGATGGGAGGAATCGTGAAAATAGAAATAAATCTTGTGCTGCAATGTGTATATGTGTGTGATGAAATTAAATATGAGCAAGAAGATACAACAGTGGCCACAGACTTTTCCCCTAAAATTGTAGGACGTTATTCAGATTGCATGCTAGGAAACTGCAAATATCTGAAGAAAGTCATACTTTACTCCAACATATTAAAATGCCTTAAATATTTCACTAAGAAATGAATAAACTTAATTAGACAAGCAATTCTGAGTCAACAAAACTATTCTCAATAAACTTTTCTAAGTTAATTTTTTCTAGACTTTCAAAGAACAGATGGAGCAATATGGAAACAACATTTTAACAAAAGTTAAATTTTTTCTTGTACTTAAAAGAATATAACAAAATATAAAAATTTAATTTCCTTCTGTATATTTATAAAAGTTCTAAGAAAAATGAAGGATATAAACGCAGAATAATAAATTGGATTTTTTATTATATTTCAGTAAGCTGCTAATTTTAACAATTACACCATGCTGTTTAACTTTATTTTAATATTTTGTCTGGGAAATTATCTTCTTTTTATCAGATAAATATTAAGATACTTTTGTAAATTTCCAAAAATCATGCTGTGATATTGACTGGGATCCTATTACATTTCTGAATTAAAATAGGAAGGATTGTATCATTTCTGTATTTTATCTTCTCATACAATAAAATGAATGTCACAATTCTTCATTCATTCAAGTCATCAATATCCTTCCATGAAATTTCTGCACCAATGTCATGTACATTTCTTGTTAAATCTATTGCTCTATTTGACATTATTGAACTTGGAATAAGCTATTATTCAATTATATTTTATGAAGGGCTTTTTTTAGTAGTGCATGAAAGCCTTTAATGTATAATGTTTATCTTATAACTATCCATCTAATAGTACTCTTTTGTTACCCTAACGTATAATTAATTTATTTCCTTATGTTCTGCAAGTATGTGACAATACCACCAGTTTTATAATAATATTTACTATCCATTGTTTCATCTCTATATCTAGTTTCCCTTCCAGACGTATTGACATACTCTACAGATAAATGATCAATAACAGTGTCAATTGTGGAAATTTTTGCCCTTATTTCAGTATTCGTTAGCAAATTATATGCATGATGTTCATAGTGATGGTAAGACCTGTGAGAGTAAGAATATAAACATTTAACAGGACTCTTAAACTGAAGTGATCAGCTTACACAATATAAGAATAAAAATGATTTAATTTTCCTATAGCAAAATGTTTACAGAGCTATTTAGTAATAAAAAGACATGTCTTTATCCTTTTCAATTATTATCACAATTGGAATTGTGTCAAGAAAATTATCTACAGATTTGATATTAAATATTTACAAAATCTTTATAGAAATTTAATGTGTTTGGCTTTAATAATTCCATTTTATAAAGACTCTGATTCTTTCTTGGGTAAACAGAGCTTCCCTACCGTACCCTGAATCATCAGCAATGATTAGATAAGGATGGAAACATATTTTATTAACAAAAATAAATGTGTTATTGGATATTGTATACGGCAATAAAGAAACAAAATGTGAAATTATGAAGCAGCTCTTGGACTATTTTGTCAGGTATTTTTCTATAACAATGTGGCATTGTTCATAATTTTTACATATCTTATCATCTCTAGTCTAGAACTTAAAATAGCATCGACTTCTCATTGTTTAATCCATATTTCACACAGTCTTTGCAATATCAGATAAATACTTTTTTTTTTTTTTTTTCGCTCTTGTCACCCAGGCTGGAGTGCAGTGGCATGATCTTGGCTCACTGCAGCCTCCGCCTCCTGGGTTCAAGCTATTCTCCTGCCTCAGCCTCCCAAGTAGCTGGGATTACAGGTGCGTGCCACCACGCCTGGCTAATTTTTGTACTTTTTTAAAGCAGAGACGGGGTTTTGCGATGTTGGCCAGTCTGGTCTCTAACTCCTGACCTCAGGTGATCCACCGCCTCGGCCTCCCAAAGTGCTGGGATTACAGGCGTGAGCCACCGCACCCAGCAAGATAGTTTTCAATGTCTTTTTTTGAGTCTTTAATATTACTAGCAACTATTTAGGAAATTAGTCAAGAGAATACAAGGAGCAATTAATTAACATAAGGATAGGTATATTTTAGATATTAGCATACTAAACAAACATCTCGATAGACAATTTTGCTACATACCTCTTGAATATACATGTTATACTAAATATAACACATATGGAAGGTGTCATATGTGTTCATATGGGCTGACTGGCCCATATGAATCTCTCAGTAAGTATTATCTGTTATCTTTGTTTACTTTTAAAATAAAAGTACAAATTGTGTAGACAAAAATCTATCATCTTATTTGGCTTTTTGCCAATTAATGTATCATTTACATATGTACTCTCCAGGAAGAATCATCCATAAAAATGTGTTTTTTTCTGGATTGCCAGTGAAAATACTCTGTGCTAGCTTTTAGATGGTTTTAGATGGTTATTTCACTCATTTTACAATTATTGGGGGTACAATAATGAGGAAAGAAAAGCTTACGTTTGATGACCTCATTAAAGTGACTGATGTCCACAGTCTATTGAGTTAAAAGACATGATGAGGGAATTGGGTCTTTTCCCTTACCTCATGAAGTTTCTGTTTGATGGTTTGATTGTTCCACAGTAGTTTCACAACCACAGAATAATAATGTTGACTTTTATGTGAATATATTTTGTAAAATATATGCTCATTAAAGAAAAAAAGAATTGTTTTAAGAATAAGAGAAGTTCCTAATAATGATATTTGGTAAAAATCTTAAAATGTGAATGCACTAGTATCTCAGAAAGATAGAAGACTGTAAAGCGTTTCTTCTCTACAGAAACCAGCGTGAGTCATAGGGTGACTGGGGTCAGTCTAGTCCTATCAGTGCCAAGTGGGAGGTCGTGTGAGCTGACAATGAGAAGAAGTAGATGACTTGATGCTTCGTGGACAGGCAAAGCTCACATACGTGTTAGCTTCACTTTTATGAATCAAAAAAAGCAGAGGACCCTAGAAAATAATTCCTAGATGGGAGGTTCTGGGATCTTCTATTCCTGATAATAATATTTTCCCTACCAAGCAAATATATCTGGCCTTATCTGGATTGTGACAAGTGCTAAAGATAATGGTCTTTTAAAAATATTACCTAAAATTATATTGAATCTACATTTTCTTAACTGCAGCAAATTCAAATACAGCAATTCTTTGCCATTAATAATTCCCTTCAACTTGTAGGTTGCAAAGTTCCCTCAGGATGGAAATAGGTAAGTAGCTAGTTATGTAGCACTTTTAATAAACTGGTAAAGGAAATAAGTTTAATCAGTATAAACAAAGTTAAAAAATAACCTGTATTCTTTGAGATTCCTGGATAAAGAAAATGTGGCACGTATATACCATGGAATACTCTGCAGCCATAAAAAGGATGAGTTCATGTCCTTTGCAGGGACATGGATGAAGCTGGAAACCATCATTCTCAGCAAATTAACACAAGAACAGAAAAGCAAACACCGCATGTTCTCACTCATAAGTGGGAGTTAATCAATGAGAACACATGGACACAGGGTGGGGAACATCACACACCAGGGCCTGTCGGGGAGGGATAGCATTAGAAGAAATACCTAATGTAGACGATGGGTCGATGGGTGCAGCAAATCACCATGGCACATGTATACCTATGTAACAAACCTGTGCGTTCTGCACATTTACCTCAGTACTTAAAGTATATATATATATATACTTATATGATCCTATGATAGTATGAAATTTAGAATCTGGACTAAGAATAAATTTGTGGAGAGGAAACTATTTATAAGGGATTGGCAGGAACTTTATGCATTCTTTAATGGTATCTACTAAGCAGGCAGGCTGTACATGAAGCATAATATTTGAGAAATTCCTTTGACATTAATTTGTGACTCTTTTAAAAATTAAATATCATCATTCCACTATAAAATGTGGTTCCCAGCTGACTTTAAAAGCACATTGTATAAAGACATACATCATAGCTGATTGTCATTTTGGAGAACAATAATGTTTCAATTTATGTGAATTCTTGGCAGAGTAAAGGTAACACCCTTGGCTTAGAAAAGGCTCAGCAGCCATGGACTGTCAAAGGAAAGGGTGCAATCAGAGGGTAAATGTAATCGCACGAGATGCAATTTGAAGAATACTTGAAGCTATAGAGATTTGTTTATGGAGTTTGAAAACTCAGAAACTCATACATGTACAGTGAATATAAATGCAACTACATTTTATTAGAGGCAAAACACTTATCTAGAAATCCAAATAAAGCAGAAAATAAAACATGTATAATTTCTAAATAACTAGCTTCATAAACAAGGAAGAGAGTGGGATGGGTGTTACAAAAAAAGATAGTTGGCATAGTTTTCAGGTAACACGTTCTAAGGTATGACATTTAAAGGTATGGCTTTCCACATGATTCAGAGTATATATAAATGTTCCTGTCCAGTCACAGTCACCAAACTGACCTACAACAGCTAACCACACACACCACTTCTGACAACATGAGGTACTCCGGCAGCTACTATGGAGGCCTAGGCTACAGCTATGGAGGATTTGGTGGCCTGGGCTATGGCTATAGCTGTGGATGTGGCGGCTTCCGCAATCTGGGCTATGGCTGTGGCTATGGAGGCTACAGATACAGCTGCTGCCACCCATCATGCTATGGGGGATACTGGTCTTCTGGATTCTATTGAATAAATACTTGAAATACAGTCTTCTGTGAGATTCCCGATTCTCCCAAGAAACTTTATTCCATAACCTGCCTGCTTCATTTATCCTGTCTTGATAACAAAATAGCTGCTTGGATCACCTGCCTTTTGACAATAGTGTGAAGAAAACTTGATCAACTAGATATTGGCATTTGATTAGTGATGTTCTCCAGATATTCACTTCTTTATTGGCTAGAGAGCCATTATACTCTAAGAAAGACTGTCTTTCAATATCTGATATCTAACCATGAACTTTTTCTGATGTGGTAAATGTGATTTGAGCCTCAAATTTTTGTCACAATAAATGTGCTGTGATGCATTAATATAATCAACCATGGTAATATTTTCTTCTTATAGATAAAAAAAATTACCAATATATTATATGTCATGATTATCTCTTCCTCCTTCTCCTCCTCCTCCTCATTCTTCCTGTCCCTTATACCTTCTTCCTCCCTTTCCATCCCTTTCCTCTCCTTTATCTTTTCTTTATCCCCTTCTCCTTTGTCTTCTTCCTCCTTCTCATCTTCAACATTATCAATATCTATATTTTCTCGTCTGGGCAAACAGCAATTCTACACCTAAAGGTTAAAGATGCTTCTGTGATGATAAACTTCTGCTTAATCTTTTAATTCACTATTTCTTGGAGAATATCTTGATAATTTCAAAGCAGTATAATAAGAAAAGGTTTTAGCTTGCACATAGATTATTTTATAGCATTGGAGAACAACAATGTGAATGAATTATATCAAAGTATTAACAATAGCTTTATCTAGGAGATGGGAATATGATGGTTGGTGTAATAGTTATTCTTCTTTTGTGTATGTTTAAAAAATTGCATAGAAAAAAAGCTATAAAACAAAGCTCGGGCCAATTTATTCCATCCTCAAATACATATTATCTGATTAAATTAAATGTATAAAAAATGGACCCAAGAAGAAGTATGAACCTGAATATTTCTATATGTCATATAGAAGTTGAATTCATGAATCCATTTTGACAAAAATGCAAATTTAAGACTAGATGATTTCACCAGTAAATTCTGAACAGGGAGCAGGAAGAAGAGAAAGAAAGTGGAGGTGCTATACACTTTTAAACAACCAGATCTCATGGGAACTCACTCACTGTCATGACAGCAGCAAGGGAGACAGTGTTAAACCACAAGAAACTGCCCCCATGAGCTAATCACCTCCCACCAGGCCCCACTTCCAGCACTGGGGATTATAATTCGACGTGAGATTTGGATGGGGACACTAATCCAAAGAATACCATTCTGCCCCTTGCCCCTCCCAAATCCCATGCCCTTCTCACATTGCAAAATACAATGATTTCTTCTCAACAGTCCCCCAAAATCTTAGCTCATTCCAGCATTAACTCAAAAGTTCTCAGTCCAAAATCTCATTTGAGACAAGGCTAGTCTCTTCCATCTATGAGCCTGTAAACTCAAAAACAAATTAGTTACTTCCAAGAAACAATGAGGGTATAGGCAACAGGTAAATACTCCCATTCCAAAAGGGAGAAATCATCCAAAAGAAAGGGGATACAGGCACCATGTAAGTTCAAAACCCAACAGGGCAGTCATTAAATCTTAAAGATCCAAAATAATGAGACTGGGTAATTTATAAAGAAAAGAGGTTTAATTGACTCACAGTTCCACATGGCTGTGGAGGCCTCAGGAAACTTATAACCATGGCAGAAGGCAAAAGGGAAGCAAGGCATGTCTTATGTGGTGGTAGGAGAGGGAGAGTGAAGAGGAAAGTGCCACAATTTTAATGAGCTCACTCATTATCATGAGAGCAGCATGGGGGAAATCCGCAACCATGAGCCAATCACCTCCCACCAGTTCCCTATCCTGACACATAGGGATTATAATTCAAGGTAAGATTTGGTTGGGGACCCAGAGCCAAACCATATAAACATTAACAAGTTGATTCTAAAATTTATACAGAAATATTAAGAACCTGCAATAACCAATACAGTCCTGATGAAGAAAAATATTAAGAACTTCTAACATGACAGCATACCTGGAAAATCTCTTGAGAATCAATGGTAAACCTAACTCAAAATTAGAATAGTTCATTAAGCCACATGATATGAAATTACCATAGAAAAAAGCAACCATTTTTATCTGCACAAAGATAAAAATGCTGTTTAAAACATTTTTGCATGTATTTTGTAACAAAAAATCATCCTTATAGAAAAAATTATTTTTTCTTAGTTATGCTGAGAAAGCTAACTTTTCTTTGCAGAGCCAATTAGAAAGCCTCTAATTATCACACCTGAGATGGCAAGGGACACGGAAGTAAACAAGAGTTCAGAAAGAAGGGAGAGTGCTGATTTGAAGAAGAATTGTCCTAGACTATTTATATAGGATAGGATAACACATAACTGTGTGATTTTTCTCTCCTTTTTCACAAGTCATAATAGAATATGGATTAAAAATGAGATATTTTGTTGTTCTTTATTTATCTGAAGATTTATACATAGTTGGGTGAAGATTAATTGAACTAAAGAAAAACCAAAGACTAAAGGGAAACCCTCTACAGGTGGCTTTGAGGTTAAGCTGCCCTACAGTGAATGGTTTCCTTGAAATGAGCCTAGCACATAATATGAGCTCAGTAAATATTTGTTAAATAAACTGAACTAGTGAAGACAAAGAGGTAATTAAAATTTCTGACCTAATATTTTTCAAATATTTTGCAAGGTGCCTTATAGATTGATAGATAGTTATTTAAATTTTTATAATACTCTCCAAAATAGGAACTAAAGTAAAAAGAGGTATTTTAAGTCCTCAAACTACTCCAAGAAGTAGTTAGAATAGTGGAGAAAATAAAAAATTTTGGACACAAAAGTGATTGAGATTGTATTTTTTATTTACTGTTAACTGTGTGATTTAAAACATGTAATTTCACTGATACTTTCAAGATTAAGGCTGATCATTTTATTTTTAAGAAATGTTGCAAAATAAACCTACTGTCCTCCACATATGTATGCAAATACATAAGTATTATATATCATGATGCATGACACACAGCAGGTGATTGCATTAATTTCCTAGGGTCAACAAAGTTCCGTTAACAGGATAGCTTAAAACAAGATAAATGTATTGTCTCACAGTTCTGCAGGTTTAAAGTCTGGGATCAAAGTGTCTATAAGGGCCATACCGCCTCTGAAGCCAAGAGGAGAATTCTTCCTTGCCTCTTTCTAGCTTCTGGTGGTTTTCTGGGAATCTTTGGTACTTCCTGGTGTGCAGGTGTATAACTTCAATCTCTGCCTTTGCAATTACATGGTGTTCTTGTACTTCTCTATGTCTTCCTCTCTGTGTTTGAATTACCTTTTTTATGAGGACACCAGTCATATTGAATTAGGGCCTGTCCTAATGACCTCACCTCAATTTGATTAAGCTTGCAAGGACTCTATTTCTGACTAAGGTCATACTCACATGTTCTGGTCTGGGGCATTATGATTTCAACGTATCTTTTTGAGAGAGGACTCACAACTCAACCATAACAGTAATCTATATTTTGTGTTTAATATTACTTTGTTCAGATTATGTAATTTATAAGTGATTGAATAGAAATGGGGATTCAACATAAGACTTTCGATTTCAGTCTTAAAATTCTTTCAACAATTCTAAGCATGTCTTTCTACAACTAAAAGAGATTTGGAAGGAGATAATGATGTTTTTGATTTAGAATGGATTGCGTTTAAACTGACATTTAGAGGGTCATTTATAACTGTCCATTAGAGAACTTGTAATTTTAATCTATATCTTCTCATAAATGTGTACAGCCAAGCAACCTCATCAACAAAAGCAGAGGCATTACCCCAAGGCAGCTTATAATTGATTTCAGAGAACTGGTTTGTGATTTTTACTATCTGCCTAAATTGACTATTCAAATTAAGATCTTTCCCCAAATGTTCATTGCCATAGAGATTTCAGCCTCTTTAATGTATATATGTGCTTTCCTCCACTTCTTTCTTCTCACCTCTTAGACAAACCTAGTCATCCTGAAAGCCTTCTTCAAGCTTTCTCCAAATGTATACTCACAGGAATAACAAAATAAATATTTACATCCAATGAAAATTAAACCTTCCCCACTTCCAAAGAATTTATCAATTAATCTTTTGACTTTTCAATAAGAAACAGGTAAATCTGTGTGTTGGGCTTTTGAGCAAGATATTTTGTTGCTCTCTCACACATAAATGCCATGTACAAGATTTTTACAGTTTAAAAAATTAGAATGTATTAATACAGCGCTTATTTTCAGCTGTATCACTTTACAAAACTTAAAAAAATTCTGGCAATTAAAAATCAAAGTTAAATAAACTATCTTGGATTTGGGGTAAAGGAGGGGAAACGTTAAGATTTCTAGCACAATAGCCTTGTCTCTATACACGTAAGCAAGTCTATTGTTTTAACAAATTTCTTACTGGATTTGCTCCATTGGTTGACGAATCACTGCAGAACCATCTTGTCCTGCCTTTTGATTTAATAATAGAAACTACCACTTGCCATGTACAAGGCCATTAGTATTCACGACTGCCAATACTTCCAACAATTTTGTCGGTCTAACAGTGAGAGGCATTATCCCCACAGATTTACCATTTTGTGTATTAAACTCTAAAGATTCTCTAAAGGTTCACAAGAACAGAACTTCATAACTTTAGAAAATAACTTTCTAATTACTTTATGTTATTATTCACTTGAGAAAGCTAGAGGACAAGGAGATAAATAATTTTGCAAACGTCTTCATAATTAAGGACACTTGGATATGCGTGATGAATGCTAATGCCATTCATGAATTGTGTACTTTGAAAACTGATTTTTAAATGATTTGAATTTGTTTTCCCTTTACTCAATCTCTGTTGATTTACATGCTTTGTTATTATTTATTTATTTTACATTTGAAATCATTTGAGACAGTTTAGAATACATGGTTTAAAAACCACAAAATGACCATGAAGGAAATTTACAGATTAAAACATTTTCATCACTTTTATAAAGAGGAACATAGTTTTTTGGTTGCATCAATTTTTGTAGTTTGTATACAATTTTCTTGAATAAATTGTATGCTATTTGTTAAGCCATAATGTAAAAATAATGTAGATAGTATACAAGATTTTATACTTTAGCAAGGCAGTATAATTAATGGTTGGCAAAATGTCAGGTTATTTTACAAAACTACTTGATGTTTTGAAAGCTATTTATAAAATTCTAAATGTAGAAAAGATTGCTTTGGAGATATAACCATCATTTCTTATCATAGCCGAGGTTTCTTTTGAAGAATGTAAGCTAAACAGAAAGAAAACTAATAGAATGCTTTTAAGAGCAAGTTCAAAACGACCTCTTCTCAGTTATGAAAGGAATGGTTTTATTGACTTGTTTGTACTATTTTTATTTGAAAGGAGAGCTTGACCCATCTTTGTGGATTCTTAAACCCACCCTTCAGTGGATATGAAAGTACCACAGCTACTGCCCTGTTTATCAAACGAAATTCTTAATGTCTGATGTCATGACCTAAAGAAATTTCTGCAGAATTCTTTGCTCTGACTGTGGGTTTGGATGTGGCAGCTTCCATAATCTGGTCTGTAGTCTGACTCCAGATATTTTGTAGTTTGTTTTCTGGATTATCCTCAATGACTATTTTGATCACCCAATAACTGGGTCCCTGCCGGGCGCAGTGACTCACACCTGTAATCTCAGCACTTTGGGACGCTGAGGTGGGCGGATCATGAGGTCAAGAGATCAAGACCATGCTGGCCAACATGGTGAAACCCCATCTCTACTAAAAATACAAAAATTAGCTGGGCGTGGTGGCGGGTGCCTGTAATACCAGCTACTCGAGAGGCTAAGGCAGGAGAATCACTTGAACTCGGGAGGCGGAGGTTGTAGTGAGCCGAGATCTCACCACTGCACTCCCGCCTGGCAACAGAGTGAGACTCCATCTCAGACAAAACAAAACAAAACAAAAACAACACTGAGTCCCCCAAGTGGTCTTGACACAGTAGACTGCAGACTGCAAGATAACCATAAGCCTTACTGGTCCAAATATTTAACAGCTCCATATTTAAGACATATTTAAGACAACCTTTCCATAAGATGATAGCAATACACCATGTCTTCAGACATCCATATTTGTGTATTATAACAGAGAAAAAAATAGATGAGCACTAAAACACAAAGGTTTGGCTTCAAAGAGACTTGGGTTTGAGTTTTGGCTCCACTATCCCTTAACTAGGTGAACTCCGACAAGTTAGCCTCGGTAAGTTTTCGTTTTCTGTCCTCCAAATTGTGTTTAGAGCCTGTCTCATGAGGTATTGATAGTTATGTGGGGCTGGTTCTAATTCATAGGATTGTCATGTTCAGGTGATAATATTTATTAAGGACTTGGCAATGAATGATCACTATGAGTTTCGTTTTCTTAATAAGAAAGACTCAATTAAGTAGACAGAGCTCCATGTGGCTGTAGTCATAACTTCTGCTACCAAACTTGTATAATAGAATTACTAGATTAAAAGTTTCTAATAGATAAAGAATGGGTAAAGAAAATGTGGTATATATACACAATGGAATACTATTCATATCCTAAATATATAAGGAGCTCACACAATTCAATAGCAAAAAATAGTTAGCTAAACAATGGGCAAAGGACATGAACAGTTTTCCAAAGAAGACATACAAATGGCTATTGTGTATATGAAGAAGTCCTCAATACTGTAAATAATCAAATAAATGAAAATCAAAACCACAGTGAGATACCACCTTACACCTAAGATAACTATTACCAAAAGGGCAAAGATAACTAGCACTGCAAAGGTGTAAAGAAAAGGGAGGCCTTGTACACAGTTGGAAGGAATGTAAATTTGTATAGTCACCATCGAAAACAATATGGAAGTTCCTCAAAAATTAAATATTGAACTACCATGTATATGATCCACCAGTTCCACTTCTGGGAGATGAAATCAGAATCTCAAAAGATATATCTGCACCCTCATATTCCTTGCAGCATTATTCACAATAGCCGAGATATGGCCACAATCTAAGTTTTCATGGATGGATTAATGAATAAGGAAATTTTGGAATTATATATATAAATATAAATATATATATAAATGTATGTATACATATATAAAAATATATAAATATATATTACATATAAAATATATATGAAAATATATAAATATATATAATATATAAATATATAAATATATAATATATAAATAAAAATATAAATAAATATATTATATATATAAAATATATTTAAATATATTATATATAATATATAAAAAATATATTATATATATAAATATAAATTTATATTATATATAAAATATATAATATGTATATTTTATATTATATATTATATATACTTTGTATTATATTTTATATTATATTATAATAATTATATTATATTATATATATCTGCACATGAGGGTGCAGACATATCTTTATATATATTATATATTATATATAATATATAATATATATAATGTATAATATATAATAGATATAATATATAATATAATATATATAATATATGTATATATAATATATAATATATAATGTATATTACATACATTATATATTATATATAATGTATATATGTATATATATATAATGTATATTATATATATATATACAAAAAATTTAGCCATTGAAAAGAAAGAAATTCTACCACATGGGGCAACATGGATAAACCTGGGGGACATTATGCTATGTGAAATAATCCAGAGGCAGAAAAATGAAGTATAAGTGAAATTTTTTAAAGTTTGATAGATCCTTTGAGTAGAAAGAATGGTGGTTGCAAAGTGTGCGGGGTAAGCACAGAGGAAATGGGCAGTGTTGGTTAAAGTGAACAAACTTTCAGTTATAAGATGAATAAGTTCTGGGGACCAAACATACAGCATGAGTAAATGGATGTGTTTATTAATTTGATTGTGGTAATCATTACACAAAGTGTGCTTACACCAAATTAAATATATCAAACCATCACATTGAATACCCTGAAGATATGTAATCTCTGTCAATTCAATATTTTAGAAAAGGAACTCTTGATGTTTTTACAATCTGCCTATACCCAAGCTTCCTGTTAAATATAATGTCAAAGACATTCAACAAATTTCTTAAGCGCAAACCTAAGGTGTTACTCTGCATTTCTCGTTTTCTTATCCCCTTCATCTGTGTCCTATCCACCAACAAGCCCCCTATAGAATCTACGACCATCTCTTGCCTGAATTACTATAATAATCTTACACTCTAGGCTTCTATTCTAGAACTCTTAGAATTCATGAACCATACAGTAGCAAGTTGTCAAATCAGATCACTTCCTTAACTGGAAGTCTTTAATGTCTTTCTATTACACCTGAAATTTCATTAAAGAATTATCATCAAGGCCCTGGAGCTCCTGCATAATCTAACCCCTTCCTAACTTTATCTCCCAATATTGTCTTTTTCATTAACTAAAATATAGCCACAATAACGTTTTCACTCCTCCTTCATCACGCAGAAACAATTCTACCTTTCCACTCCCTCTGGGGAGCTTTTATAAACATTGAGACCTAGACCTTATTCCAATTAAATAAGAATTTATGGACATGATTGGCCTCTTCCCTCCATGAGAGAATATTAAAAGACCCACCTTTGGGAGGCCGAGTCAGATGGATCACGAGGTCAGGAGATCAAGACCATTCTGGCTAACGCAGTGAAACCCCGTCTCTACTAAAAATACAAAAAAAAATTTAGCCAGGCGTGATGGCGAGCGCTGTAGTCCCAGCTACTCGGGAGGCTGAGGCAGGAGAATGGCGTGAACCCGGGAGGCGGAGCTTGCAGTGAGCCGAGAGCGCGCTCCACTGCACTTCAGCCTGGGCAACAGAGTGAGAGACCGTCTCAAAAAAAAAAAAAAAAAAAAAAGCCCCAAAAAACCACAAGCAAGCAAGCAAACAAACAAACAAAAAACTCACGTAGGTGGTGACATCATGAGCTTCTTTGAATCTACTGTGGTCGCCTGGGTTCTGTCTCTGTCTCTGTCTCTGATCCTAAGTATGGATTAATGGTAACAGTACATATGGCTGTGGTTTCTACTGTACCTCTTTCATGAAACGTACCTGTACCTTTTATTCTACTAAAATAAATTTCTGACATTTTATGAACCTCAGATCTTTTATATTAATACAGTCTAAGCATTCTACTGGTTTCCTTAATGTTACAATGTAATTTTCTATTTAGACTTATTAATCTCAACTTCTTTATTTAGAGCCCAGCTTTGTCTACAAAAATCAAAAACCCACCAAAACTATTCATCCTGGAACAAGGTTCAATACTAAGGACTGATTTTTCTCATTATTGAGGCTTATTAAAATGGTGCTACTTTCCTTACTTTAAGGTAATAATTCTATTCATACTTCTAATAAACATTTTATTGCCATTGTAAATTTGATTTCTTGTCCATACATTAAGATGAACCTGTTTTATATAAGTTTTGCAATATCTAAGCAATATATTTTTATATCAAACAATTATTTTCCTTCAGGATTGTTTTACCTAGGCCAAGTCTTTGGATATTATTCTCATAATAATTTTGCTAAGACACTGTTTTGAAGTGCTTTTAGGACTATTAAACTTTTTCTCACCCTTGACAAATACTCTAATTTTAGGTGTGAGGCTTGACTAACTTGAATTTAGTTATTTTTTCGCAATTTACATTCACAAGTCTTAGGTCTCCACAATTTCTACTTTCTTGCTCTAAGAAACACAGAACTGTGAACTTTGGGATTAATGTGTAACAGGTGCCATTATGTACAGTTGACCTTGAACAATATGGGTTTGAACTGTGTGGATCTACTTGCACAAAGAATTTTGTCTGTAACTGTCACCCCTGTGACAGCAAGACCAACATCTTTTCCTTCTCCTCCCCAATCTACTGAATGTGAAGAGAAAGATGAAGAACTTGATTATGATCGACTTCCACTAAATGAATAGTAAATATGTTTTCTGGTGTGTGTTTTTTTTTTTTTTTTGAGACGGAGTCTCGCTCTTTCGCCCAGGGTGGAGTGCGGTGATGCGATCTCGGCTCACTGCAAGCTCCACCTCGGTTCACGCCGTTCTCCTGCCTCAGCCTCCCGAGTAGCTGGGACTATAGGCGCCCGCCATGGCGCCCGGCTAATTTTTTTGTATTTTTTAGTGGAGACTGGGTTTCACCATGTTAACCTGGATGGTCTCCATCTCCTGACCTCGTGATCCACCCGCCTCGGCCTCCCAAAGTGCTTGGATTACAGGCGTGAGTTTTCTGTTCTTTATAATTTTTAAAATAACATTTTTTCTTCTCTAGCTTACTTTATTGTAAGAATATAGCATGTAATACATGTAACATAAAAAATGTGGTCAACAGTAGGTTATGTAAGTAGTTAAGTTTGTAGCATGTCAGCAGTTATAGGTGGATTTTTGACTGTGCAGGGTTAATGCTCCTAACCCTCATGTTGTTCAAGGATCAACTGTAAAATGTTCTTCTGGTCTCTGACTTACAAGGACTTTTCACTCCTCTATCAATCTATCAAGGGCTCTGCCCTTATCATCCTGCCATAATTCTGAAGATTCTGTTGGGAATAATTGCTATCAAGTAAATTCACTGCTGCTGTACACAACTAGAGAATAAGCGTATGTGTTTCCTTAGCTTCCAGTTATTAAGGGTGCATTTTATATAATCCTTATCTATTCAATATTTCATTAAAAATTATCATCATAATAGAGATAAGAATACGGAAATAGTTTAAGTACTTTTTAAAGGTCAAATAGTAAGGATACAGCAGCAGCAGAGTTTGAAAGAACCTGAGATTGAGAATTCTGACTATGAAAAACATTAAATGGAATAAACTAATAAAATTTAATCACAGTTTAAAATAACAAAGCAGCTGAAAACTTGTGCATTTTTCTTTGGAAATTTACAATAAATCTTGGTAATGTTGGCCACTCTTCTCAAAAATGAATTATAGATATACTTCTGTGGTTGGTGTCCTTTGGACTCAGAAGGCACCTTCACCATCAAAACTAATCTCTAGCCCCTGTAAGCCTCGATGGTAACAACCGCAGCAAATGGGGCTATGATGGGTCCTGATGATTTGATGGTCTGAACTAGGATCTGGTGGACTTTATGGCCACCAACTACTTTCTTTCTATGGAAGAAATTGGTTCCTTACATTCCACTCAAATATTTCTTGGTCTTGTAATCCTTCACACCTTCATTATTTTGTTGATTGTGTGCTTTTTTTGTTCCTTCAGTGTCATCAAAACTATGCACAGTCTTGGCCTCTTTAATAACAATTCCTTTTCTGATAGCCTAGCATGAACCCCTAATGAAGCAATCATACTGCAGATTGCGTACTCAGGGCCAAGCTAAAACTAGAGGTTCTATTTCTCTGATTTAGAATTTCATTAATCTAGTTAAAAAATTTTCATCATTGCTACATTAGTAACATTGTGCTAACTTCCTTATTCCATGGAAAAAAATGTCTGTACATGTTTCCAATAAAATTGCTTTACTGATATAGCAAACATAATTTAAATTTTATTTATTCACCTCAATAGACATTTTTTGTTTGTTTTGCCAATATTTTTGCAATTAACAATATGTTTTCCTTTTGAATTATATTTCTTATTAATGCTTACTTATAAAAGACTTAATGTCTTTCCTTCTTAGAGTGATACTCCCTTATTGTACTTCAAAAACTTTAGAATTAAGCACAGATTTCCCCAATAATGAAAAGGACATTGTCCCTTTATTTACATTTCTTCTTTCAATTTGCTCACATTTAAGGACCCTCAAAGCTATATAAGGAGGTAAGATTTCACAGTGAAATATATTTTTCTTTTGTATAATTACATTTGTGAGCTGACAGGTAAGTTATGAAGCGTTTGTTGCTCTATGCTTAGGGGGCTTTGCAGCAAATGTAGAAAACAGAGATGTAAATTATTAGTGTCTCTGCACATATATGAAAACATATTTTAGGAGATTGAGAATCTCACTCAAGTGGGTAGAAACAGGACTTTAAAATAACAACAGGCATTGCTGCATATACTGGGCTCTCAACCAATGTGCTCTAACACTTTCAAACTCATTCCAATTAATAAGTAGGAAACTGTAATTTCTGGGTTAGGAGGAGAGCTGTGGTTCTTGATAAAAGGAGAGAATGAGAGGCAAGGACTAACAAAATTAGATATGATGCAAGAGGTTAGATTGCATAAAGTAATCCAGTTAGGCTATGTTAAGCACAGTCATAAGCTTTGAAGAATTGGTAGTCATTACCTTTTATTATAAGAGCTGATACTAAGAAATCCAGATAAAGCAAATAAGTAAATATAATTATACATGAGTAGCAGTAATTCATTGTTCCTCTCATTTTTGTGTTCACTGTGAATTAAAGTAAGGAGATTTTCCTGAGAAATGTCAAGTGAAAATATCTGATACACATTAAATTCTTCATCTTTCCTGTTTGCTAAAAATTTGTTTCCAAATTCTATGCCTTCAAAATGAGCTCCTTCTTAAGCCATGCCCCCAAAAGCACAGAAACTCATAGTGGGTCATTTTATACAGATGGACTCAGTTGCTCCTTTGGGGAATAAAATAGATTTCACACTGGGTTTGGATACTCAGAGGCTTTTTTTTCCACAACAGTTAATTTTGAAAAACTATTGAGATGCTTTTTTCCCAAAATTTCCTTTGTTCACTCGAGTTCCCATTCATGTTGGTTCCATATTACAGACTTGGGTATATTATTACATTACCTCTATTTCCCCTAGGCCTATACAAACAAACAAATATTGCCAAATCTCTTTTAATAAATCAAGGCTACTTATTTTTCCCATTACCTACCAACTCTGATCTCTCTTTTAAGCGTTTCACAGAGGTATGAAAAGAGTTACAAAATGGAAACATTGAAGGCAATAAGTTATTTCAAGGATGAATCTCACTTAAAGGATAAAAAGCCAAGTGATTTACATTCTGATTACATATTGAATAGACAACCTGCTGGGATATTAGAAGTTTCTTTATTTAAAAAAAGAAGACTCGGTAAGATTGATTATGTACTTCTCCTAGGGTACCTGTGAGGGCTTTCCGATTACCTGGAGTAAAAGTCTGGCAAACTTTTTCTGTAAAGGGCCAGGCAGTAAATGTTTTAGAATTTCTGGCCAAATATTCTCCAGCAAAACTATTCAATTCTATTGCTGTAGTAGGAAAGCAGTTGTAGATGATGTACAAATAAAGAGCATGCCTGTGTTTCAATGAAACTGTATTCATAATTACAGGGACTGGCAGGCTATAGTCTCTGGCTATAGTTTGCTGACTTCAAACCTAGATGATAAAATTAGAAACAATTAATGGACATACAAATTTTTTTAAATGTGACCTTTTTTGCCTGATCTTGTGCTAATTTTTCACACACTCTGTATTCTATCATTATTTAACTCTATTCTACATACTTTCGTGGCTCCACAGTATGCCACTTACTTTTTCTCTTATTATGAAAGGTCATTTTTCCTTTTTTACCCCCAAGCTGTTACATTTTTATTCATTCTTCCTGAAAGATCTAATGCATTCATAATTGGGTTCATAGGAAGTTTTCTGGGTTGACTGTCTCATATATGAGTTACTTCTTGAGTGACCGATCATCCCAGTTTACTTGGGCTGAAAATCTTTCCAGCACTTGATATAGCCAGTGCTCAAACTGGCACAGTCCCAGCAAAACCAGGATGGCTGGGCACCCTAGCTGCTCCACCTTCGGCTCTCTTAAATATTTAGATTTTTAAATTCTACCACAACTTCGGCAATATTGAATTATAACGCACATACTTTATTTCCTACTGATTTTAATAATAGTAAACTCTGTAACAGAAGAACCAGGTATGATTCACCTTTTATTGTATATACATATACATATATATATGTATGTGTGTGTATGTATATGTGTATGTAAATGGCATTACAACAAAGTTGAGAGAAAGGATAGAAGGAAGAAAAGGGAGAATAGAAAAAGGGAGGAAGAAAATAATATCTTTTAGTAAATAAACTATAAATGAAATAATAAAATGTATTTTGCTTCAATAACCAAATAAAACATAGCAAAATTATAAAAGTGTTTTAAACTTGTAAATCCAAAGACATATTTTGGAAGAAACAATTTACTTTTTTACTACTTTTTAATATAAGAAATAGAAGTATCATTGACAGAAGAATATGAAAATGTACTATTTCTTGATTTTTACCTGAACATAAATCATAAATATTAAATAAATACTAGTCTTATTGCTTGCCTACTAGAATTTGAAGTTCAAAATTCCCACCCCTAAAATACTTTTACCCAAAGATTAAAACATGACTCAGGAGATAAATGTTAAAATGCAACATGAGCTGTTTTACAAAATTTGAACAACAGAAAACTTGTTACATTAAATGCCATATCAATGAAGCACATTATATAGCACTGCAACTTTAAGGAATAATAGACCTCAGACGTGTCTTAGAAATTGAAAAGATAGAAATAATGCACATCACTTGATCTAGAGAAAAATAAGTGATCAAGGAAATAAAACTGAATTGCAAGCCACACCTCAGGTGATGTAATCAGAGGGCTACCTGATGCCCTGAAGACTCACGTGGAGTTTCCTGGAGAATTAAGTCATGGTTGACTTTGCAAAGTCCATCAACTTTACTCATTATGGGCATAATAGGTTTGGTGGAAGGCAAGCTCAGTAGGAAAATTAAATTAAAAATCTAAGTTTCCTCATTTGAGTCTCTTCTAATTAATAAAATAGTCTAATTGGATTTCTACATTACAACCGTCTTGAATAAACTTGAAGTAAATTAGTGTGGTTTGCCACATCTGCCACTGAGGGACTATCAAAGCAGCTCTGCAGGTGTTAGTTCACACGCAGAGGAACTTAGACAACCTTCAACCACACTCGCAGATCTTGTGACACTATGGACTACTATGGAAGCCTGGGCTTAGACAAGGAAGGCCTGGACTCTGGTACTTGCTGTAGCGTGGGATCATCTGACGCTTAGGCAGTGGCTGCGGCTCTAGCTAAGGAGGTCTTGGCTATTGTTCTGGCTTCAGGAGATGTGGATTTGACTTCTACTGAAAAATTTGTTCATGTTTCTTGACCCTAGAAACAGAAAGCTCAATTTCTAGATCCTTTAATCTAAGGGGTTTTCTAGTAAGTTCTTTTTGGATTCTATAAAAGCCTGCATAATCCTAATTGGAAAATTCCACAAGAACTAGGAGTGGCAACAGCTGCAGTCGCAACGGAGTGAAAAGCATGATTGTGGATCCTATAGTCAAAACTCATATTTATCTCAGAATCCTTAAATTACTAATATGTAGTTATTGATTCCATCTCTGTAGTGATGTTTCATTAAAGCTTTTAATGAAATCGTAAGTTCACCCCTCTCCCCACTGATGAAAAATAAAGAACATTCCCAATTAGAAAATTAAATTTCCCATTTGGAGTGGGAATTTTTTCCCCCCAGAGTTACTTCCTTGGACATCGCTCTTTCGAGTGATTGAGGCAAGATATTCCAAGGAATATTTGGACTTTGCTTATTTGATAGAACTTAATTGTTTAAAAGAGTTACAGATTAAGAATGCTAAACATTTCATGTGTTTGGAATAGAAGTAATAGTAATATTGACTCTTACAGATGCACTTCAGGTTTCAGGTGATCCTTCTTTTCAGTGTTAAATAAGGGTAAATAGAAAAATGGTGGCACTAAAAGAATTCCAGTTTTGGTGCATTCTTAGCAGAGTTAGAGAAACTTTGTTAAAGAAAATGTTCTTCCTTAGGAAGTTAGAAGCTTAAAGAGTAGGAAAGAAGACATAAGCTCTTGCATTTGGATGAAGGCTTACTATTCTAGGAATGTGTATTAGTCCATTCTCATGCTGTCAATAAAGACATAGCCAAGACTGTGTAATTTACAAAGGAAAGAGGTTTAATGGATTCACAGTTCCACATGGCTGGGGAGACCTTAAAATCATGGCAGAAGATGAAGGAAGAGCAAAGGGATGTCTTACATGGCGGCAGGCAAGAGAGCTTGTGCAGGGGAACTTCTTTTCATAAAACCATCAGATCTCATGAGACTTATTCACTACCGCCTGAACAGCATGGGAAAGGCCCACCCCCATGATTCAATTACCTCCCACTTGGTCCCTGCCACGAAACATGGGAATTATGGGAGCTACAATTCAAAATAAGATTTGGGTGGAGACACAGCCAAACCATATCAGAATGTCAGAGAAAGAAAGTTCGACTTTTCCAAAGTAGAGCATTAGTGAACTTCTAGATGAAAAGCAGAAACCCCTGTGATATGGTTTGGCTGTGTCCCCACCGAAATCGCATCTTGCAATCCCATGTGTTGTGGGAGGGACCTGGTGGGAGATAATTGAATCATGGGGGCAGGTCTTTCCTGAGCTGGTCTTGTGATAGTGAATAAGTCTCAGGAGATCTGAATGTTTTAAAAAGGGGAATTTCCCTGCACAAGCTTTGTTTTCTTATCTGCTGCCATATGAGATGTGCCTTTTACCTTCTGCCATGATTGTGAGACCTCCCCAGCCACGTGGAACTGTTAAGTCCATTAAACCTCTTTCTTTTGTAAATTGCCCAGCCTCTGGTATGTCTTTATTGGCAGCATGAAAACGAATTAATACACCCTGCCTCTCAGAGTGCCAAATACACTGTTATGGTGATGTAGAATTGTGTACAGGTGTCCCTCTTTATCTGCAGTTTTGCCTTCTTTGGTTTCAGTTACTTGACAACAACTATAGCTGAAAATATTAAATGGGAAATTACAGAAATAAACAATTCATAAGTTTTAAATTGCCTGCCAATCTAAGTAGCATGATGAAATCTTGTGCAGTCCTGCTCCATCCAGCCCAGGACAGGAATCCTCTGTCCAGGGGATCCAGGCTGTAGACACTCCCTGCCTGTTAGTTACTCAAGAGCGCTTTCAATGAAGAGACCAACTATGGGCGTATCACAGTGCTTGCATTCAAGTGACTCTTACTTTACTTCATAATATCCCCAAAGTACAAGAATCCTGATGCTGGCATATTGCTACAATTGTTCTATTTTATTATTAGTTACTGTTGTTAATCTCTCACTATGCCTAATTTATAAGTTAAACTTTATCATAAGTTTGCATGTATAGGAAAAGAAACATAGGGTATATAGATTTCAGTATTATCTGTGGTTTCAGGCATCCACTGGGGATCTTGGAACATATACCCTGTGGATAAGAGGGAGGGGAATTCTCTATATAATCAAATCAAATAAATCACATTCATTCACTCAGAAAGACATATTGAACACATACTTTAGGTTGTAGGCAGTCTGTGCATAAATGAGAAATCCAATACACACTCTACTAGATCTACTTATTTGGTGTTTAGAGATAAGTAGTAGATGCTGACATGTCTCAAATACCCACAACAAAACATGATATAATCAATGAAGAAAGGTAGAGAAGACGAATGAGTTTGAAATGGGTGTTAAATTGACACTAAGGAATTTTTTTTCTAAAAGTAAAATCACAATATCATTTGTGCTGTGAGCACAAAATATACCAGTACATAAATTCAGAGTTACCACAGCTTGCTATCTGGCCATCTGCTTTTTCATACATGCTTAAGATATTCCATCAGAGAAAAAAATTCAAAATAACATTTTAAAACATGGTATCATGAGCCCCTCAAAGACATGAAAAATACAACATCTGAACTCACAATGAGTATGTTGTAAATAGTAATAAAACTTAAGAGCACTAGTTGGGAAGTATTAATTGTTTTGCCAAAGCAAGCCAAGGGTTTAATAGACATGAGGCCCCCTCCTTACATACAGAGAAACAAATCACTAAGATTGTTTCATGTGTACTCTTTGGTAAAAATTTATATAGAGAGTATCTAAGACTTGTCACACTATCACTAAAGATGTTTAAGTATCTTTTAATATCAGACTTCAACTCTAAACAACGGGCTATTCTGGCATTGATGTTGGAGGGCTGGGGTCTGGCTTTGGTGACTTTGATGCCCAGTGCTATTGCAATGTCTGTGGATGTGGCAGATTCTGCAGAGCAGGTTATGGATATGACTCTGGGTATGGTGGTTATGGATACAATGCTGCCACCCAAATTGTTATGGAAGATACTGGGCCTCTGCTTTCTACTTGGAGTTGGGACCTAAGATTCTTGGGAAAATGATCCAATAACAAAATACAACTCTTCAAATGTTGTGTCCTATCAAATATATCCCCTGCTAATAGCAAGCAGGGAAGATGAATTATTGGCTTTACAAGCTTGTTGGCATAAGATTCAAGGGCTGTCTGTGTATATCCAGCTGTTCACTAGCAATTTGTATTTATTCTATAAATACTGGATATTTTTCTACAACACTTATTTCTCCTTTCATTCTCAAAGGAATTTGTCATCTGGATTTTCTGTGGTGTATTTTACATTGGGAAATGCCTCTATAATCATTTTCCAATAGATGTGTTTAATGTGACATTGCAATATGGTCTTAACTTTAGTCATATATCTTAGTAAGTTTCTCCTATTTTATGATATTTGAAATGAAGGCAACTGTTTTTCTTCTCGAGGATACCATTTATTCCTATTGTTAAATGAACAAAAATCAAATATCATAGATTGAGTTTGAAGGAGAGACATAGCTGGTCTCTCCCAGTTGTTATTCTTCTTCTCCCAGATTTCCAGTCCCAAGGAGGCTTATCAATCTTCACTGAAGGTACTTATTTGACAGTAAATATGACTTAAATGACTTTTTGAGTTCTTAATCAAAATTTATGTTGGTGCGAACTCTAATTTATGGCAATAATATTTAGGTGCTAAAATCCCTGGATTGGAATAATAAATAGTCTTGATCACAACTTTGGTCACTTGACCTCTGGTTACATTAATTATTCTGAATGACTGAAGGGAAATTTATATCAAGGAGCTATGTGAAGCTTCATATTACACCACAAAACCAGAGTCTACTAACCCTATCACACATTCCCTACTATTGATTCTGTTTTGACTAGCTGCCTTGGTGAGTCATTCGTAGGGTGAGGATTAATGTAATCTGCTCATTAGCCAGCACTTTTGGGGACTGCTTTCCTCTCCCATGGACTTTTGTTATTTTCACTGTTTTATTGCTTTAAATTAAGCCATGTTAACAGAATGTATTGAAGTATGATACTATGTACCAAAACCTTGGATTTACTCTTTTGGGAATCTAACAGAAAGTCATAATTTCAATTCAGGCATTATCATTGTAAATGAGTTGAAAATTGCAGTAATGCATGTTAGAAACATTTTGAAATTAACCTGATGGGAAATTTTATATAAATCATGATTAATCTAAATCATAGATTACTAATAAAAAAATACCTTTTATTTTTTTCATTTTAGCACTTCTAATGGGAGAGTAGTGTTATTCAACTGTGGGGTTTTTTTGTTGTTGTTTTTGTGTGTAGGGGGGACAGAGTCTTGTGCTGTTGCCCAGGCTGGAGTGCAGTGGTGCAATCTCAGCTCACTGCAACCTCTGCCTCTGGGTTCAAGCAATTCTTCTGCCTCCCAAGTAGCTGGGATTACAGGCGCACGCCACCATGCCTGTTTTTTTTTATTTATTTATTTTTTTATTTTTTGGTAGAGACAGGGTTTCACGATGTTGGCCTGGCTGGTCTCGAACTCCTGACCATGTGATCCGCCGGCTTTGGCCTCCCAAAGTGCTGGAGTTACAGGTGTGAGTCACCGTGCCTAGAATTAAAAATGTGGTTTTAATTCACATTTTCCTAATAATTCTGGTAAGTAATGATGTTAGACACTTTTTATTTATTGGATATTTGCACATCTTGCTTTCAATGAGCCCAAATCATTGGGATGCTTTTCTATTGACATTTAGGTTGTAGGAGATCTTTACAGGTGATATCTGTATCTATATCTATATCAATTTATATACTCTTAGTTTTTTATTCTCCTAATCTGTGTTTTGCTGTTAATAAAATTCATTTCACAATGTTTTATTTTATAGCCAGTGCCTTCAGTGTCCTATAAAATTCTAGAAGCTTAGCAGTTTAGCTATCATGCTCAGATCTATAATACATTTTGAATTAATTTCTGTGTATAGTATTAAGTAGTTATTAAGGCTATTTTTTCCTTGTTCCATGTTAATATTTCATTATTTTAGCACCATTTGATGAAGTCTTTCTTTTTTTGCTTTAGAGTCTTTGTAGAAAAAAGTCTATTTCTAGACTCTAATTTTTCCCATCGATCTATTTGTGTATCCTCACATCAATACTGCACTCTCTTGATAATTCTAGTATAGTCAGTCTTGACATCAGTTAATATAAGTTGTCAAACTTTGTTATTTTTTAAAGATTGCATTGTGTATTCTATGTCCTTTGGATTTCTTTATACATTTTAGAATATTTTGTAAATATAAAGGCAGTTTGATTATGATTTTGCTAAATATATAATTTGAGAATATTTAGTCCGTTGTCAATACGTAGACATGATATACCCTCATTTTAACAGTTCTTATGAATTTCTTCAAGAATTAATTTGTAATTATCAAGGAATAGGTCTTTGTTACATTTACCTGTATTTTATGTCATCTGAAACTATTGCTAATATTTTTGCATTTTATTTTCCAATTTTTCATTTATTATTGCATCTTGAATTTGTAGATTGAGAAAAAACTGTGTAAAATTACTATTATTTCTTTTAAAATGGTTGCTAGAATTCACCATGTTGACCTGCAGTTTTCTTTGTTAGAAGTCTGCCTTTCTTTTTTTTTTATTTTTTTTTATTTTTTGAGATAGTATCTCACTCGCTCTGTCACCCAGGCTGGAGCTCAGTGGCCTCATCATGGCCCACTGAAACCTCTGCCTCCCAGGGGCATTATTTCCCATTCTTCTGCCTCAGCCTCCCACGTAGCTGGGTTTACAGATGTGCGCCACCACACTCAGCTAATTTTTGTATGTTTTAGTAGAGACAGGTTTCACCATGTTGGTCAGGCTGGTCTCAAACTCTGGACCTCAAGTGATCCACCCGCCTTGGCCTCCCAAAGTGCTGTGATTACAGAGGTGAACCACCATACCTGGCCTGCCTTTCTTGTTTTTACATAAATTTAATTTTTTTAAGAGATGTACTACTTTACAATTCTTTATTTCTACTTGTGTTAGTTTTAGTTAATTTTTATTTTCAGGAATTTGTTGACTCCTTCCATGCAGTTTGAGTGTATTTTGGTGCAGAAACCAGTAGAGAATATTTAATTCCTATCTTATTTGGCATTAGTAAAGACTTTAGAAAATCAGGCTAGTTTATATTCTGTTGTATTAGTCTTGCCTGGGGTAGGGCCAGCACTAATGTTTTGGTTGACTTGGAATTGTGCTTGTAACTAGAATTTTGATATATCTCACTGGAATCCAAAATTGAGATAATAGAATAAAGTCAGAACATGAAATATTTTGTGACTTTTTATATCACCCTAATTATCTCAATGCTGTGTGGTCATCTCTTCCCCGGAAAACTTCAAATACATCCCAAGTTATTATACAATATGTTCTCCAAAATGAAATGTGGATACCAGGCTGTGGAATATCAGATGCCCATTGGTATCATGTGTAAACCCTTAACAAAGAAAAATATATATTTAATCTGGTACAAAAAACATGAGAGACACTTTTAACAAGATGGCTTCCATGTGGACTCAAACTGCACAGAAGTCAAGTAAAATTTGTTTGTATATTAATATTGTAACTACCTGACATTTAAGTGATTGGAGTTTTGAAAGAGGCATGGATTTAAGGTAAAATTGGGGCCCTGCTTATCTCAAATGATAAGGTGTAGTCATGAACATGAGAAATTACAGAAAGCATATGCAGGAAAGAAGTATCACCTTGATGACGATGTCATACAGCTGCTCGACTGGGTTATAAAGATGCCTGGAAGCCTGCATTAGGTGAAGATTATGTGTGTCCTGATGTAAGAATAGTCTTTGAAACTGCAAATAACATTTCTCATTATAGACACAATTTAATCAGGGAAATCATAATTGAACTAGAAATCAATTTAAAAGTTATATTGCAATGGAAAGTAACTCCATGCATGCTAAACAAAACAGAGAGCCAGTAATATTTGTTTCATGTAATTTCTCCCGAGTAATGAAAATGAGGTAAATCTGAATAATTCGCCACATCCATAACATAGGATATAAAACCTCTGCACAGGTGTGGAGATTCATACTTAGAAAGCACACCATCAATAGCAAACCAAGCCTTTCACTCCTAACCCCGTGAATTACTAAGGTAACTATTACAGAGGTCTGGGCTAAGGCTGTGGAGGCTTTGGTGGTCTGGGATATGGCTGTGGCTGTAGATGTGGTAGCACCGTAGACCAGAGTATAGCTGTGGCTGTGGAGGCTATAGATAGGGCTGCAGCCGCTCATCCTGTTATGGAAGATATGGATTCTTTTGCTTCTATCAAAACTTTTCCTTATCAATCTAGTATTTGATTCCATGAATGAACTTGATAAGGCTGATTTCAATCATTGGACCTGCCTTTCAAAATTATGCCGAGTCTATTTGTTCAAATTAATTAGCACCTAAGACTTTCAGTACATTTATAATTATACAAGTTTGTCTCCATCATATCTCCTGGATTTCTTTAATGAAGTCTCTTGAGACACAGCAAATATAGCTTTTGTTTAATTCATTTGGCTCAATTATATATGTTACTAAGTATAAATACTACTCAACTTTCAATGTGAACACTAAAACACTGTGTATTAAATATTTCACACATTAGTAGATATATGAAAAGGACAATAACTTTAGACTGAGTTGAATGACGATTCCTTGAATATATGTAACTTTTTTGGAGAGTGTCACTGTTGCCCAAGCTAGAGTGCAGTGGTGCGATCTCAGCTCACTGCAGCCTCTGCTTTCAGGGTTCAAGCAATTCTCATGCCTCAGCCTTCCTAGTAGCTGGGATTACAGGCGTGTGCCACCACAGTTGGCTAATTTTTGTATTTTTGCTGTAGAGATGGGGTTTCACCATGTTAGCCAGGCTGGTCTTGAACTCCTGGCCTCAAGTTATCTGCCCACTTCAGCCTCCAAAAGTGTTGGGATTAAAGGTATGAGCCACTGTGCCCGGCTAAATATAAGTGATTTTTATTTCTTAGCTTTTATTTAGATAATTTTTAGATTTACATTCAACAACAATAAAAAATTCAACTCCAACATTTTGGAACTATATGTTTATGGTAACAAAAGGGATTTACATGGTTTTAATTCTATACAATTATATTTATCAATGCATTCCAAATATATAAGTAATCCATTTCTTCTTTCAAAATGTGTTGCTTCTTCAGCCCTTTTGTGGTAAGAAAGGAAGAGTGCTAGAACAAAATGTTTCTCTAAGCTTCTAGGAAGGAAAATATATGTTTCATGGCTTTCTTGATTCTATAAAATCTTCTTTGATCTATTCTCTATTGCCTGTCATTTAACTTAGAATTATGAAAATGGTTGTGTTATAAAGTTACTAAAAGTTTTTCAAATTAGGTGATTAAAATATATGTAGTATTAAAAATGTTTTAATTATTTTTTATGTCACAGTTCCTCTGTGGCATTCAATGATATGCTTTCTTTTTACAATCATCATCATCCTCATGACACTGAAGCTTTTTACAATTGCAAATAGAAAATAAACAGCCAGATATGATCAAGAAATGGGTTCCTCTGCATTTTGCAGCTTTAATTGATGAGAATCATCATTCATCCAAGACTTATTGTTTTGTTTTGTTTTGGCAAAATAGATTTTTAATCAATTACCACTCACCAGAAACCAGTTCTTTCTTTTTTTAAAAATTCTACTTTAAGTTCTAGGATATATGCGCAGAATGTGCAGGATATGCCATGGTGGTTTGCAGCACCTATCAACCTGTCGTCTAGGTCTTAAGCCCCACATGCATTAGGTATTTGTCCTAATGCTATCCCTCCCCTTTCCTCCCACCCCCTGACAGGCCCCTGTGTGTGTTGCTTCCCTCCCTGTGTCCATGTGTTCTCATTGCTCAACCCCCACTTGTGAGTGAGAACATGCAGTGTTTGGTTTTCTGCTCCTGTGTTAGTTTGCTGAGAATAATGGCTTTTGGCTTCATCCATGTCGCTGGAAAGGACATGATCTCATTATGTTTTATGGCTGCATAATATTCCATGGTGTATATGTGCCACACTTTCTTTATCCAGTCTATCATTGATGGGCATTTGGATTGGTCCCAAGTCTTTGCCATTAACTAGTGCTGCAGTAAACATACATGTGCACATGTCTTTATAGTAGAATGATTTATAATCCCTTGGGTATATACCCAGTAATGGGATTGCTGGGTCAAATGGTGTTACTGGTTCTAGTTCCTTGAAGAATCACCACACTGTTTTCCACAATGATTGAACTACTTTACACTCTCACCAACAGTGTAAAAGTGTTCCTATTTCTCCACATCCTCGCCAGCATCTATTGTTTCCTGACTTTTTAATAATCGCCATTTTGACTGGTGTGAGGTGGTATCTCATAGTGATTTTCATATGCATTTCTCTAATGATAAGTGATGATGAGCTTTTTGTCATATGTTTGTTGGCTGCATAAATGTCTTCTTTGGAGAAGTGTCTGTTCATAACCTTTGCCCACTTTTTAATGGGGCTGTTTGGTTTTTTTTCTTGTAAATTTGTTTAAGTTACTTGTAGATTCTGGATATTAGACCTTTGTCAGATGAGTAGATTGCAAAAAATTTCTCCCATTGCCTGTTCACTCTGATTCTAGTTTATTTTGCTGTGCAGAAACTCTTTAGTTTAACTATACCCCATTTGTCAAGTTTGGCTTTTGCTGCAATTGCTTTTGGTGTTTTAGTCATGAAGTCTTTGCCCATGCCTCTGTCCTGAATGGAATTTCCTAGGTTTCCCACTAGACAAATAACTTAGAAGCAAGAGCAAACAAATCCAAAAGCTACAGAAGGCAGGAAATAACTAAGATCGGAGCAGAACTGAAGGAGATAGAGACACAAAAATCCCTTGAAAAAAATCAATGAATCCAGGAGCTGGTTTTATGAAAAAATTAATAAATTAGATATTCCACTAGCTAGACTAATAAAGAAGAAAAGAGAGAAGAATCAAATCGACACAATAAAAAATGATGAAGGGAATATCACCACTGATCCCACATAAATACAAACTACAATCAGAGAATACAATAAAAACCTCTACACAAATAAACTAAAAAATCTAGAAGAAGCGGATATATTCCTACACACATACACGCTCTCAAAACTTAACCAGGAAGAAGTTGAATCCCTGAAAAGACCAATAACAACTTCTGAAATTGCAGCAGTAATTAATAGCCTACCAACCAAAAATAGCCCAGAACGAGACTGATTCATAGCCACATTCTACCAGAGGTACAGAGAGGAGCTGGTTCCATTCCTTCTGAAATTATTCCAAACAATAGAAAAAGAAGGACTCCTCCCTAACTCATTTTATGAGGCCAGCAACATCCTGATACCAAACCTGGCAGAGACGTAACAAAAAAATAAAATTTCAGGCCAATATCCCTGATGAACATTGATGCAAAAATCCTCAATAAAATACTGACAAACTGAATCTAGCAGCACATCAAAAAGCTTATCCACCACAATCAAGTCGGCTCCATCCGTGGGATGCAAGGCTGATTCACCATATGCAAATCAATAAACGTAATCCATCACATAAACAGAACCAATGACAAAAACCACATGATTATCTCAATAGATGCAGAAAAGGCCTTTGATAAAACTCATCATCCCTTCATGTTAAAAACTCTTAACAAGCTAGGTATTGATGGAACATATCTCAAAATAAGAAGAGCTATTTATGAAATACCTATAGCCAATATCATACCAAATGGACAAAAGCCGGAAGAATTCCCTTTGAAAACCAGTGCAAAACAAGGATGCCCTCTTTCACTGCTCCTATTTGACATAGTATTGGAAGTTCTGGCCAGGGCAGTCAGGCAAGATAAAGAAATAAAGGCTATTTAAATAGGAATAGAGGAAGTCAAATTGTCTCTGTTTGCAGATGACGTGATTCTGTATTTAGAAAACCCCATCATCTCAGCCCAAAAACTCCTTAAGCTGATAAGCAACGTTAGCAAAGTCTCAACATCCAAAATCATTGTGCAAAAATCACAAGCATTCCTGAACACCAACAACAGACAAGCAGAGAGCCAAATCATGAATGAATTCCCATTCACAATTGCTGCAAAATGAATAAAATAGCTAGGAATATAACTTACAAAGGACGTGAAGGACCTCTTCAAGGAAAACTGCAAACCAGTACTCAAGGAAACAAGAGAGGACACAAACAAATGGAAAAACATTCCATGCTGATGATAGGAAGTATCAATATCATGAAAATAGCCATACTACCCAAAGTGATTTATAGATTCACTGCTATTCCCATCAAGCTACCATTGACTTTCTTAGCAGGATTAGGAAAAAAAACTACATTAAACTTCATATGGAACCAGAAATGAGCCTGCATAGCCAAGACAATCCTAAGCAAAAAGAACAAAGCTGGAGACATCACGCTACCTGACCTCAAACTATACTACAAGGCTACAGCAACCAAAATAGCATGGTACTGGTACCAAAACAGATGTATAGACCAATAGAACAAAATCCAGACCTCAGAAATAACACCACACATCTACAACCACCTGATCTTCAACAAATCTGACAAAAACAAGCAATGGGGAATGGATTCCCTATGTAATAAATGATGCTTGGAAAACTGGCTAGCCATTTGCAGAAACTGAAACTGGACCCCTTCTTGGTGAAATTCAATAATATAAGGACAAAAGAAGTGAGAGCTGGACCAAACGTTAGATTATTACAGATTGTACCATGCTGCCCTCTATAGTACAGGTGAGGAAATGTCGAACAGTTAAGTGATGCCTAGAGTTAAAATCTAAGTGTCAGAATCAAGAGTAGAAAGCAGTTCACCTGAACCTGATGCTCTAGTCCATCCTTCTGAGTCTCTTTCACTGTATACTTCCAAATCTGAATGCCATCTGGAAAGTTCTTGTAATAATACTGTGTATGGTTTCAATTTTAGATCAGAGTATATGGAGACAAATTTCATCTCTTAGATTAACTATGTTTTGTTGCTGTTTTTTAAATTTTTCTTGTTAACTTTTATTTTGTTATATATAATACATTTCTGAATTGCTAATTTAGCTTTACTTGAAGGCAAAAACAGAATAAGCTCAATTCTCAAGATTATTTATTTTTATGAGAAATACTTGGGTTTGTTTATACAATGTAAAGATGAAATATAAACAAACAACTCAGAAAAATCTTCTTATTTCTCTCTGTAGATGTTGTACCTTCACAGGGGAGGTCAAGGTAGATAACGTTTGGTAATTTCATTAAAGGAATTTTGACCCTATAACTGAATTTCAGATGAAACTGCTCTATTCTCATACAGGTAAATATCCTCCCAGCCTGAGTAAAAGTATTAAAAGTTTGCAATTAAAAGAAGGATCAATATAATTATAATGAGAAAAAGCACTTGTGGCATTGCTGGTATAATTCAATAGTAACATATTTTTGTAACTTACATTCTTATATATTATTGGTTTGTGTCTGAGTTAAACGAAGTCTTTGGAATTTATAACAAAACCCTTTCTTTCTTTCCAGGTAAAAGTTACTACTTATCCCAAGTAAGAACATATTTTCTTCTTCCTTATCCATTATCATAAGGTTATTAAGCATATATTCCAAAGTAAACTTCCTAAAAGTGAAAAGAAGGAGAAAATATAAAACATCATTATTCTATCAACTTTGGGTCTAACCTACTATGAGTCTAACAATCTCTTTGAGCATAAAACCAATATCACTACAAATGAATATATGTCTTCATTTTACAATGGATGTTTTCATTTTACTATTTGTTCGCTTCGAAAAAGGGACAAAATATTTTTCTATATATTTTATATATAAATATATAGATTTATATTTTTTATTTTAGTATTAATCATTTACTGCTTACGATCATTAATTGGTCTTGTGGAAAATTATCACATAGTCTATTTCTTTAAAACATTCTAATTCTTATTCGGCTATTGAGGTTTTCCATTTATATCTTGTTTGGTTTTATATCTCAGATGTATGCATTGTTTATGCACCCCAAACAAAAATTAGCTATTAAACACTCTTACATTATCAGGCTGATTTATATGGACAAACTGTGATATCCTTAATACAGTTATTTGTGATTTTGAGTTATTTGTGATTTTATGGCTTAAAAAGGACTCACTGAGAACTCAGCTTATTGACTGTTTCAGGTTCAGATGAGAAATAAGAATGAACCAATATTTTGATAAAAGAAATGTAGCAAATATTGGATTAAATCCTACTCTATAAATTGAAAGACTTATTGAGCTATTTTTCTGTCTTAAAAAGGTAGCTGACTAAGGCATAGTCAGGGTTGTGCACAGATTGTGGTTGCTGTGGTAGTTACTGTCAATTTACTTAGAATTTCTTCAATAAACAATTTTTAATTCCCTAGTCTGTTGCTTAGAAGAACTGAAGCATTCCTTTTAGGAAATTTATGTTTGATAAAATACTTACAAATCTCACAAAAACTCACCAGCATGTTCAAAGTCATGTAAATTAAATGAATTTTTAGTTGTCGAAGCCAAGAGACAGGTGCTGCATGGAGATTAATCAAGAGTAGGCTCAATGTTGTATCTGTTTCACTAACTCAACGAAGTCAGCTGAGGAACTGTATGAAGCCCAGGGCAAATTTCTTTACATATGTTTCTCTATTCTGTGTCATTTCACCATGGTGCCTTTATTTTGAAAACTTTGAAGACAATTTCAATTTTAGGATACCTTTTAAATTTCAGAAGGCCATAGGAGTTGGAGTACATTTTTAAAAACCCATCCCCTCAAGTATTTATCTGTTGAGTTACAAACAGTCTAATTTTACTCGACATTTTAAAATGTACAATTAAGTTGTTATTGACTATAGTCACCCTATTGTGCTATCAAATAGTAGGTCTTATTCATTATTTCTAAGTATTTTTGCTGGGGTGGGGAGTTGAGGATGTTTAGTAAGTACAAAAAGTAGAAAGAAAATAGAAAGCTTTAAAAATGGTATTTTAATGAACTATTAACTGATCAGTAGGCAGTGGTTAGAAATTACCTCAGAATAAATGAGTACAGGATAGACATAGAAGAACATCAGGATCACGCCTGTAATCCTAGCACTTTGGGAGGTCGAGGCGGGCGGATCACGAGGTCAGGAGATCAAGACCATCCTGGCTAACATGGTGAAACCCCATCTCTACTAAAAATCCAAAAAAAAAAAAAATAGGCGTGGTGGTGGGCACCTGTAGTCCCAGCTACTGGGGAGGCTGAGGCAGGAGAATGGCGTGAACCCGGGAGGCAGAGCTTGCAGTGAGCCAAGATCGTGCCACTGCACTCCAGCCTGGGCGACAGAGCGAGACTCTGTCTCAAAAAGCAGAACAACAACAACAAAAAAAAACATCAGGAAAGATGTTATAGTGAATACAAAGAGGAGGTAGAAAAAAAAAAGGATTGAGATAAGTGGACGGAAGACAGAGGGAGTTGGGGAAATGTACGCAATAAACTTCTACCCAGCTGTTTCTATAGACATTAAGAAAATGGGAAGAAGAATAAAAGCTGAAATGAGAAAGGAAATAGAGGTCATATATACACTACTGAAAAAGGATAAAGAAAGAAAGTAATCGACTGGAGTGTGCAAAACAGAGGCATATGCAATCTGCAATTTTACTAGGACTTTGAATAAAACCAATTATAAACGAGAATTTTAGGACTTGAATGGAAAACTGAACTGCTACTCTGATAAACCTGCATAGGAGATGGATTTTGTGCCCTCAATTTCTGAAATTAATTCTTATGTATTTTGCAACCAAAAGGTTCTGAAGCTGGTGTGCAAAGTCAAAAATAGTATAAAAGTTATTGTGAACAAAATGCTAAAAATCAACATACACTCTCTTTTTTTGAGTCCTTTGGCTATTGTACACAGCAGGGCATTAAAGTCATTTTGATTTCAAATGTTTTTCTGTATTGTGAATATAGGCACTTTCTGAAGACCTCACCTTGATAAATAAGTTTGCTTTTTAAAACCACAGATTTAACATCTGTAAATTGAAAAAATAGCTGTAAATTTAGTTGAATATGAAGTTATCAGTTTGGAAGATGACGGACAAAGGAAATTATTCATTATAAAAGAATACCATAAAGTGTAGATGATGTAATACACCTGGTAATAGGCAACTCTGTTGAGCATTTGGAATGTGCATAGTTTGAACAGTCAGCCATTTCTTCTCATAAAAGCAAAGCAGTAAGTTCAATCGTGTCCTGAATAAGACATTAAGTAAGCTGAAATATTTTAATGAGAATGAGGGCCTCTCCCTACATCAGAAGACGATAGATAAATGAGTTGTAACATCAAACATAATACAAGTAACTATAGCAAAGGAGGGTATACAGATGACTCATCACATGCTCTGTCCAGGGTATATAAGCCTCCTTCACATGCTGGTGTTCACACTCACGATCTTGCCTTGAGCAGCAAACCAACTCACCACTCCTGACACCATGAACTACTACGGCAACTACTACAGAGGCCTGGGCTATGGCTACGGAGGCTTCGATGACCTGGGTTATGGCTATGGCTGCGGATGTGGCAGCTTCCGCAGACTGGGCTATGGTGGTTGCTACGGAGGCTATGGATATGGCTCTGGCTTCGGAGGCTATGGATACCGCAGCTGCCACCCATCATGCTATGGAGGATATGGATTCTCTGGATTTTATTGAAATCCTTCTCTGACAACCTAACATGAGAGGACATAAGAAGATCACCCAAACTTGACTGTAATAACAAACAAACGAGGTCACCCTGGATCCAGCCAAGATCAAGAGCAGTTAGCATCTAAGAGGTTTAAGAATACCTATCATTCCATAATTCTTTGCTTTATGTCTTTGGTTGTGTCTTACTTGTACCTTTATAATTGTGGGGTTTCTCTGTTCCTTTGGGAATAAATTATGCTAACTGAAAGCAAATACATGGCTTTTATTTTTTGTTTGACTCAAAATTGTGAAGTGGTTATTTGTAATTATATCCAATGAAAAAAGAACAAACTACTATACATGCAGAAGTATATCATATATAATAAAATAATTTTGTATATACATACACCTATCTATATAGCTGTAGGCATGTATGTGCATGTATATAGGCTGACCCTTGAATAATGTAGGGGTTAGTGGTACTGATTCCCCCATGCAGTTGAAAATCCACATATAACTTTTGACTCTCCAGAAACCTAAATACTGGTAGCCAATTGTTGACTGGAAGCCACACTGATAACATAAACAGTTGATTAACACATATTTTGTATTTTATATGCATTATACACTGTATCCTTACAATAAAGTAAATAAGAGAAAAGAAAATGTTATTAAAATAATAAGGAAGAGAATTTATATTTACTGTTAAGTGGAAGCAGCTCATCATAAAGGCCTTTATCCTCATTGTCTTCACATTGAATAGGCTGAGGAGGAGGAGGAACGGGGACGATGGTCTTGCTGTTTCAGGAGTGGCAGAGGTAGAACAAAATCTGAGTAAAAGTGGATTCACTCAGTCCAAGCCCATGTTGTCCAAAGGTAAACTGTACATGCGCAAATGAAAACCATAACACTCAATTCAAAAGAAGCTTTTTTCTTTGGAACTCTGCGCCATATTGACCATATCTTTTTCATTTCAGTGCTTTCAGTGAGATCATGTTAGTGTTTAAATTCAGCCCTGAAATACCAACTTCATAAACTTTCAAATCTGAATGGAGATCAACATGAAGAGTATGTACTTCTATAGTTTGTTTAAAATATATGTTTATTTGGCCCTTTTAATGGTAAGAAAAGTAATGATAAGACAAAGTATATATCTGAATATACACTGAAAAAGAATTTCTTTTTGTGACTCTCTATCATGTTTTATTCCTGGTCCATCACGGCGTGACATGAAGTTGTTCTTTCATATTATCAGCACATTTAAATATTTTGCAATACACCAAGGAAATATAGAAATCACTGCCATCACTTGTGAAGTAATTCATATTAAGGCAGTGACTGATCTGAAGCATTATACACTCTAGCCAAGTCTCTTTTAACCTCCAACAAGCAAACGTGGGCCTTTCCCTGTTGGTATGTCAAATAAGTATTTGCCCATGAAAAATATGTAATAACGTATCATTATGTTTCAAGAATAATATATTTCAGTACTGAAACAAAAGTGAATGTCTTTTGTTTGAGTCAAGCAAATTCAAAAATGCCAGGAAAATAATATAAAAGAACTGTGGAGTGTGCAGGGGTACTACTATAAACTTTTTCCAGTGCTTACGCTAATACCATCTTGAATGGGAAAAGATCTCCAAAAAGTGAAATCATTTGCTAAGGATCAAAAATGGCATGACAAGGAGAGCCCAGACCAGAATTCAGTTTTACTGATATCAGGCATTCTACTTCCCCATGCTCACTGTTCCATTCATTTTTTACTTCTCTTCTTGTGTGTTGTCACATGAAGCATCTTGAAGGCTCTGGTCATGTGCGTCTGAATAGTATAATTATCATGGCCAAATGACCACCTCTATTCAATTTCATTTGTAAACACTCTGTTGTAGAATCTTGAACTTAGCAATTTTTTTTTCAATTTATAAACATAAACCTTTATTTTATTTTATTTTATTATTATACTTTAGGTTTTAGGGTACATGTGCACAATGTGCAGGTTTGTTACATATGTATCCATGTGCCGTGTTGGTTTGCTGCACCCATTAACTCGTCATTTAGCGTTAGGTGTATCTCCTAATGCTGTCCCTCCCCCCTCCCCCCAACCCACAACAGTCCCCGGAGGGAGTGTGATGTTCCCCTTCCTGTGTCCATGAGTTCTCATTGTTCAATTCCCACCTATGAGTGAGAACATGCGGTGTTTGGTTTTTTGTCCTTGCGATAGTTTACTGAGAATGATGTTTTCCAGTTTCATCCATGTCCCTACAGAGGACATGAACTCATCATTTTTTATGGCTGCATAGTATTCCATGGTGTATATGTGCCACATTTTCTTAATCCAGTCTATCGTTGTTGGACATTTGGGTTGGTTCCAAGTCTTTGCTATTGTGAATAGTGCCGCGATAAACATACGCGTGCATGTGTCTTTATAGCAGCATGGTTTATAGTCCTTTGGTTATATACCCAGTAATGGGATGGCTGGGTCAAATGGTATTTCTAGTTCGAGATCCCTGAGGAATCGCCACACTGACTTCCACAATGGTTGAACTAGTTTACAGTCCCACCAACAGTGTAAAAGTGTTCCTATTTCTCCACATCCTCTTCAGCACCTGTTGTTTCCTGACTTTTCAATGATCGCCGTTCTAACTGGTATGAGATGGTATCTCACTGTGGTTTTGATTTGCATTTCTCTGATGGCCAGTGATGATGAGCATTTCTTCATGTGTTTTTTGGCTGCATAAATATCTTCTTTTGAGCAGTGTCTGTTCATGTCCTTTGCCCACTTTTTGATGGGGTTGTTTGTTTTTTTCTTGTAAATTTGTTTGAGTTCATTGTAGATTCTGGATATTAGCCCTTTGTCAGATGAGTAGGTTGCAAAAATTTTCTCCCATTCTGTAGGTTGTCTGTGCACTCTGATGGTAGTTTCTTTTGCTGTGCAGAAGCTCTTTAGTTTAATTAGATCCCATTTGTCAATTTTAGCTTTTGTTGCCATTGCTTTTGGTGTTTTAGACATGAAGTCCTTACCCATGCCTATGTCCTGAATGGTATTGCCTAGGTTTTCTTCTAGGGTTTTTATGGTTTTAGGTGGAGCCTACAGAGGCAGGCAGGCCTCCTTGAGCTGTGGTGGGCTCCACCCAGTTCGAGCTTCCTGGCTGCTTTGTTTACCTAAGCAAGCCTGAGCAATGGCGGGCGCACCTCCCCCAGCCTCGCTGCCGCCTTGCAGTTTGATCTCAGACTGCTGTGCTAGCAATCAGCAAGACTCCATGGGCATAGGACCCTCTGAGCCAGGTGCAGGACACAATCTCCTGGTGTGCCGTTTTCCAGGCCCGTTGGAAAAGTGCAGTATTAGGGTGGGACTGACCCGATTTTCCAGGTGCCGTCTGTTACCGCTTTCTTTGACTAGGAAAGGGAACTCCCTGATCCCTTGCGCTTCCCGAGTGAGGCAATGCCTCGCCCTGCTTTGGCTCGCGCACAGTGTGCTGCACCAACTGTCCTGCACCCACTGTTTGGCACTCCCTAGTGAGATGAACCCAGTACCTCAAACAGAAACGCAGAAATCACCCGTCTTCTGTGTCGCTCAGGCTGGGAGCTGTAGACCGGAGCTGTTCCTATTCGGTCATCTTGGCTCCACCTAGAACAGGTTTTAAAGAAAACAGACCAAAGTTTTAAATAACAATGTGAGAGGTAGTCAAAATTTTTTAAATTAGGACCAAAAACATTAAACAAGAAGATTTTAAAATGGGAGTTTACTATATTATTGCATTTGATTTATGTATAGACACCATTTTAAGATGAAAAAATCTACATAGTGGATGAAAATATTTTTAATACATAAATCTGAAAAAAAGCACGCGTGCCTAAATATATAAAGATCTCCTGAGAATCAATAATAAAATATTACTAGCTCAATTAAAAGTGAACAAAATACTTCAACAGTTACTTCAAAAAAAATCCAAATGGCCTGTAAGCATATGTAAAGATGTTGAATATCATTATTAATCAAATGAAACCATATTAAAACAATAATCAGGTATCATTATGTATTCACAAGAATAGTCAATTTTTTAAAGAGTTTGCAAGTGATCTGTGTAGGTAAGGATGTAAAGCAACTGGAACTCTCATACGTCCCTGTTGGTACAGTAAATTTAACAACTGATAAATGTAATAACTGTACCTTGAGATTGGTAGAATCTATGGAAGCTAAATATATATTATATAATATATAACAGTTATTTATGATATATAATGATATATAATGTATAAAATAGGTATAGATATGATATAAATTAGCAATTCCTGTCCCAGCTGTAAGAAAGGTATAGGAAAGTCTAGGTCTAAAAATAAGGATCTTAGCCAGGTGTGGTGGCTCACTCCTGTAATCCCAGCACTTTGGGAGGCTGAGGAGGGTGGATCACTTGAGGCAAGGAGTTTGAGACCAGCCTGGCCAACATGGTGAAACCTTATTCTACTAAAAATACAAAATTATTTTGTATTTGGGCATGGTGATGCATGCCTTTAGTCCCAGCCACTCAGGAGGCAGAGGCAGTAGGATCACTTGAACCTGGGAGACAGAAGTTGCAGTGAGCCGAGATAGCACCACTGCACTCCAGCCTGCTTGACAGAGTGAGACTCCATCTCAAAAAAAAAAAAAGAAAGAAGAAAAGAATATTTATAAAAAGGTACAAAACAGCTGTTTTTCTTTTCTTTTCTTTTTTTTTGAGATGGAATCTCGCTCTGTTGCCCAGGCTAGAGTGCAATGGCGCCATCTCTGCTCACTACAAGCTCCGTCTCCCGGGTTCAAGCGATTCTCCTGCTCCAGCCTCCCGAGTAGCTGGGACTACAGGCACCCTCCACCACTCCCGGCTAACTAATTTTTTGTATTTTCGTAGAGACGGGGTTTCACCCCATCACAGGATGGTCTTGATCTCCTGACCTCGTAATCCGCCCGCCTTGGCCTCCAAAAGTGCTGGGATTACAGGCGTGAGCCACTGTGCCTGGCCAACAGCTTTCTTTATTCACTCTAGCAATAAAAAACCAAACCAAACCAAAACTGAAACCACTAAACTCCTCAAATATAGGCCTACCAGAGTAGAATCATAAATCAGTTGTGCTCTATTCATGTAGTAGACTACTTTTCAGAAATTAAAACAACAAAATTCACATTACATATGACAGAGATCTACCTAATAGTGACACACAGAAGAATTGGGGATGGAAATGGGAAGTTTCAGTATACTACATGAGACCACCTAAGTGAAGTACAGAACAAGAAAGCCTTATGTAGGATGTTAATAGTTACTCTACAAGGAATAATATTGACTGGTAGAGTCAAGCAACAGACTTTGGGAATTAGAGTGTGCTTGTTATAAGTGGTCTATAAATATAAGAAAAATATCACCAACTTGTATACTTAAGATTTAAGTATTTTTAAATATGCCTTAAACAACAGCAACAAAAAGCAAATGAAATGATAGGTTATTTGTTCCTCTAAAGAAAGAAAGCTATTTGAGCTAATTTCTCTTTTAAATTCTTATTGTTGGATACATTCATAGTATTGTTCATTTCTATGAGATGTAAGATTTTTACCTGTAAGAACTTTAGAATTCATTCATCTATTCAACACTTATATACTGAGTTTCTGTTGCATGCTGGTCATTGAACTGCAGCCAGCAAATCTATCTGGAGAAATGCACAATTTGAAAATTGCTTATAAACTCATCAAAAGCTGAACAGTATATTCAAAGTAATAAAAATTCAACAAGAAATTATATATTTAAGCTTAAAGTTAAGGGCATATGTGGGTGGGGTTTGGGGTCAGCCTTGGGTCTAGGTGACTAAATTCTTAGAGTCAGCTGAGGTGCTCTTTGTCTTTAATTATGATTTTCTTCATCCTGTCTTTTTATATTATACATATTTTTAGGGGATTCCTAAGACATTCACAATGCTAACAGTCTCTTGCTGAATTCCCCAGAGTCTTTGGCGATGGCATCTATTTTTAACATCTAACACTTTCATAAATACCTAACATCTTAGTAAAGATTAGTTAGCTATTTTCTTTTAGGAAAAAAAAAGAAACACACAATAGGTAAAGGTAACATAAAGGCAAAAATATTTGAAAAATTGAAGATTTTATATATATATATGTATCATATATTTCACCATCTCACCTAGTCTCAGACCCTAATGGGAACTGAAAGAATATATTGAAAAGAAGAGGCCGGGCGTGGTGGCTCACGCCTGTAATCCCAGCACTGTGGGAGGCCGAGGTGGGTGGATCACGAGGTCAGGAGATCGAGACCATCCTGGCTAACACGGTGAAATCCCGTGTCTACTAAAAATACAAAAAAAATTAGCCGGGCGTGGTGGCAGGCGCCTGTAGTCCCAGCTAATCCGGAGGCTGAGGCTGGAGAATGGCGTGAATCCGGGAGGCGGAGCTTGCAGTGAGCCTAGATAGTGCCACTGCACTCCAGCCTGGGTGAAAGAGCGAGATTCTGTGTCAAAAAAAAGAAAAGAAAAGAAAAGAAAAGAGGATAATTGTGTGGATCAGGGAAAAGGAATGAATGGTGTTTATAAGAGAGGAGGGCAATACAATTTGTATTTTTGGTAGCACCTTGGATGTCTAATATGCCAGTAAGGGAGTCAAGGTGTGAAAAAAATTTTGAACAGTTTGTAAAGCTGCTTAGGAAATAGATTTTTGATTACTGCGATTTGACTTAAATGTTTGAGCAATATTCTGTTGCGTTGTTAAATCAAAATGGTTTTTATTTTTTAAACTAGTAAAACCAAAAAAAGAGAATATTGGTTATGATGGCCAATGTTCTAGAGTAATAGAAGAATGATGGCTTTATTTTAACTTTTTTAACCCCATGAAGTTCTTTACTGTTAGGCATAGCAGGTGAGCAGACGGCTCCAGTCTTTCAAATGTTTGCTTCCCTTTAAAAAGGGACCTCACCTGAGGTAATAGATACCTCTGGAAGAATATGATAAATTTCAGAGCATTGAATTTAACCAAAGTCTGTTATTTAATCATAAATGAAGTAAAACAATTCAAGGAAAGCCAGAGATGATGCAATATTTAATTTCAAAACACAGCATTACCAACTATGTAATGCAGTATGCCTACGAAGAAGTCTGTTTAAGGTCTGGTATGCACAGACTTTGAAGCTACAGCAATTTCTTCTCATAAAAGTGATGCAATATGTTAAAGGGACAGCATGACAGAACAGCAATGCAAGCTCAAACACCTTAATGAGTTTGAGGGCCTCTTCAGATGTCAGGATTGGGTCAGGTAAGTGTAACATACAGAACTACACTAAAATAGGCAGCAAGTGTTTTGTCACATGATGTGTCAGGGTATATAAGCATGCCTGCACAGATGTCAACATTCACACTCAGGACCTTGCCTTGAGCAGCAAACCAAACTCACTACCCCTGACACCATGAGCTACTACGGCAACTACTACGGAGGCCTGGGCTATGGCTGTGGAGGCTTCGGTGGCCTGGGCTATGGCTATGGCTGTGGATGTGGCAGCTTCCACAGACTGGGTTCTGGCTGTGGCTATGGAGGCTACAGATATGGCTCTGGCTTCGGAGGCTACGGATATGGCTCTGGCTTTGGAGGCTACGGATATGGCTCTGGCTGTGGAGGCTATGGATATGGCTGCTGCCGCCCATCGTACTATGGAGGATACGGATTCTCTGGCTTTTATTAAATGAATTGCTGAAATTGGAAGCAGAGGAGAAACCTCCAAATGTGTTTGGTCCTGTCCTGTGCTTTTATTCCAGAAAATCCATTCTATTGCCTTTGGCATCAATGGATAGATATTTAGCAATGTTAAATCTTTAAAATAGATTTAAGCTGCTTCTATGAATATTTGTTGTCTTTTTACTTTTGAAATCCATCACCTGAAATCATATTCATGTATAACTACTCTAGTTTGTTCTTCTAAATTTGCTTTATTTTTCTTACCACCATTACCATGATGTTATCTTTCAATCAAGATCCTAGCAAAAACTTGTATTTTGCTTTTATCTAATAAATGAATTAAAGTATAAATACTTTGGTTCTTGTCAACGTTTTCATTGTTATATTTAACATTTTATTTTGCAACTACTGTAAAAAGTTTACTTATGAGGCAGTGAGATCTGTGGCTCCGTGGTGGAATATGATGAAAATGTTTCTAGTTTACCGTGTTACAGAAGCTTGAGAACAAATAAGATATCATATTAACAAGAGATAAAAATAACTTGCCTGTCTATTTACTTAGGATGTCAGCCCCTCTCAGGTGTCCCTCAAGTGTTCCTGGAATCACCAAGGACACTGTCATTCTCATATTCTGCTGTGCAACGTTGGTTGCTGTTAGCTGAATGTCTTCTTGGTACCCCTGTTCTGGCCAGGCACATCTTCGCCTTTTTTCCACCTTCAGTTGAGGTCGCGACAAGGAGATTGGGAAGTTTCACTCATTTCCTACCGAGAACTACATTCGATATTTAGCATCTCCCTGAAGGCCATTGTCCCATATTTGACTGGTGCAACTCCCACTGAAATGCGGCACTGAAACCCAGTGGCACAATGTTGTACAAAAAATTGGAGGTAGTTTGCAAATGTGTTCTCCAATTCTGTGGGTTGTCTCTTCACTTTGTTGATTGCTTCATTTGCTGTGCAGAAGCTTTTTAACTTTATGTGATCCCATTTGTCCATTTTTGCCTTGACTGCCTGTGCTTACTGGGTATTACTCAAGAAATTTTTGCTCAGACCAACATCCTGGGAGTTTCTTTTGTTAAGTGAAATAAACCAGGCACAGAAGGACAAACGTCATATGTTCTCACTTATTTGTGGGATCTAAAAATCAAAGCAATGGAACTCATGGAGGTAGAGAATAGAAGGACAGTTATTAAAGTCTGGGAAGGGTATTTGGGGAGGGGACTGGGGCTGGTTAATAGGTGCAAAAAAAATAGAAAGAATAAATAATGGCAGTATTTGATAGCACAACTAGGGGACTATAGTCAATAATAATTCAATTGTACATTTTAAAATAACTTGAAGAGTAAAATTGGATTGTTTGTAACACGAAGGATAAATGCTTTAGGACAGGGCTACCCCATTTCCCATGATGTGATTATTACACTTTGAAAGCCCCTACCAAAATGTCTCATGTACCTCATAAATATATGTACCTACTATGTCCCCACAAAAGTAAAAAATTTAAAAAAAAATTAAAAGAAAGAAAAATTGGGGTAAGCTGGAGGCATGCTTTCTGATTTTTTTGTTGCACCCTATTAGAGGCTCTTAATAGTCTATATAGCTTGTCGTGAATGGATGATAACACAAAGTCACTTGAGAATAATACACAGGAGGCTTTACTGATAAAAGCCCTTCTTGGCTGTCAACTCTGGCTTCATTTCTCAGTCAAGTTCAAGGAGCCTGGCTCTCTTTTCTCTAGGAATTTATTCTCACCCCAAAAATTCTTCCGTTCCTTTCAGGCTTGTTTTACAAGTTCACCACCTGTGGCCAGGCATCTTGGAACACCAATAGTAAACACAGATAGAACCTTCCTCTGTGATGTTTCTCAGTCAACTTTCAAAGTAGCGAGAGAAGCCTGTTTCACCAGTTTGTCGGACATGACTAGGCATGTCTGAATCCACTTAAATTCAAATTTGGACCCCTACTGTTTATCTTAGAAAATCTTTTTATCCTCTTGTAAATCTAAAAGAGGAACACTATTTATCAATAATTTCTCATAGAAAAAGTGTTACCTTTTTGTCTATACTATAGTTTTGATTTCAAATTAAGAAACTAAACAATGGAAGCAAAAAAATGGAGAGAAGAAAAGAAAGAAGAAAGAAAGAAATCAAAAAAGAGAGAGAAAAATTCATAGGTTAAGGGCCCAATCACATTTAGAACACATTCCATGTTTTATTTTATTTTTTAATTGACACAATAATGGTATGTATTTATGGGACACAGAGTGATGCTTTGATATATATAATGTAATCAGATCAGGATAATGAGCATGGATAATTGATCTTTTGTGAAGCTGAAATGAGAACCAGATATAATACCTGCCCAAGTGCTGTTAAACTGAAAGACAGTGATTCAAAGACCCTTCAGCAGATACCCTTTGCAAATACTTAATTTTGCTAGTGAGATTTTGCAATCTAAGTTTTAGTATGTTCTAAATTCCTTGGACAAAATAGAAGAGTTAATTAATTATTTAATTAAGCTAATTTTTAGCTTTAGCTAATTATTTTCTGTTCTAACAACAACAACAAAAAATCTACAGGAGAATAGCCTCTAGCCCCTGTAGATTATAGGAACTGTAGTTACTATTCTGTATGATTTCTATCTTTGATTTTTTTATTGTCCTTTGTCAACTCTAAAATTTAACAATGTGTGAATTAGTCTGCATATTTATATTTGCTCTATGAGGGTTGTAAGCATATATAAAGCTTCCCTTTATAAACATATAAAAAATGGTGGGTGCTTTTAGAGAACGATTATTTAGAATGTACAGTATGTGACTAGTCAACCTAATTTTCTCCAGACAGACATTATATCCTACTAAAGATGACCTTGTAGATAGAAAGTCTGTTACCTTTTTACTACACCACACTTTCTATTTCAAATTAGAAAACTAAACAAGGGAAGCAAAAACAACAAAAATCATCCTCATTAGGTTTAAGTGCTGGCCTTACTTGAAGGTCTTTTTGATTTCCGCTCTGAACTGTCCAGGTGCTGTTAAATTTGATTTGTACCCAAATATAATTTGTGATGCTCCTGAATGTCATGGCTTTTAAAAGTATATTGCAAAAGATGTTTTTATTCTTGGTTAGATTGTTAAAGAATTGGAAGCTGGGAACGTGAAAGATATTTCTAAATTGCAGTCACTAAATAGTTCTGCTGGGAGAACTAAATTTTTGTTGATGTCTATTACAGTATATCAGTAAGATATACTGTAGAACTCACCTTCAAAATTTAAAATATACTATAGAACATACAATTCTTAAGAATGCAAGTAGAGGGGGAATTTCCTGATGAAAACTATAGATTCTAATTTTGAGGAAGGTATAATAGTGTCATGTGTACCTAGTCATGCTTGTGAATAGTGATTGCATAATTTAGGATCCAAGATTAATGTTAAAGGATAAAATTGGAGAATGAATAATTTCTTGAAACATGGATACAAAAAGTAAAATTTCTTTTTCCACTGAAAAAGTTTTTTCAGACATAATAATCATGGTCACATCTTATTACTCTCAGATTGGTCACAGAAAACTCTAATAATGCAAATCAATGTAAAAACTCTTTAATCAATTAAAAATGCTCTATTAATACGAAAGATCAATTGAATCAATATTGTATTGGATATGTGTATAGAATAAAAATTCAGGATACCTGAGCAATTTGGTAATCTGAATAAAAGTATTTCCTTTTATTGGAAATATGTTTGACAAACATCACTGCTGGCCTCTGAAGTTTAGAGGACTAGGTTGCAGCTATGAATCCATCTATGGTGTGAGCTACTAACTTGGAGATTCTGAGGCTTAATATTGTTATATATTTAGTTATGTTTCTGCCAAGCACCTTGCTATGGGCTGTAGAGACCATGTGGATTCTATTGCTTAATTGGTAGACAAGGACAACCAATTTGTGATCGCTACAGCCACTCAAGTCAGAATATGGAGAAGCTTCGCATGTCTCTTCTGTCATCTCCATGGTCAGCTGGTAGCTATTTTGTGCTATCTTCTTAATAGAGACATAAAATGCATAATTCTTTATAAATATATTCAATTTCATTTTACCTTTTATCTAATGCTCATGGTCATAATTTGCCACTTGGACTATGGCTGCACGTTTTCATCTATTCTTATCTGATCTCCGAAACTCAAAACCTGCCACCTTTCTTTAGTCTATTTGTTAAAAGTTATTTCTTTAAAATGACTCCTTATGTCTCTCCCTGGGATGACACATAATGCTGCTATTATGATGAAAACAATGAAGCGCTCAATATGCTGATATGGAAGGACATTTCATTAAAAGGCAAATTACAGAAGAGCCTGGACCATGCAGTTGGCTCATCAGATATGATATGACACTCAGCAAACACCGACTGAATTAATATGTGTATTTACCTAAATGATCCATAATCTTGTTAAATATCTGCCTTTATACTAGCTCCTCCCTTACCTTGGATGCGCTGCTCTTCACTTCTCATAAAGAGTTCCTACTCACATTCAAAATTTAACTTAAGGGATTTCTGGGTCAAATGGTATTTCTGGTTCTAGATCCTTGAGGAATTGCCACACTGTCTTCCACAATGGTTGAACTAATTTACACTCCCACCAACAGTGTAATATTCCTATTTCTCCACACCCTCGCCAGTATCTGTTGTTTCCTGACTTTTTAATAATCGCAGTTATGACTGGTGTGAGATGATATCTCATTGTGGTTTTGATTGGCATTTCTCTGATGACCAGTGATGATGAACTTTTTTTCATATGTTTGTTGGCTGCATAAATGTCTTCTTTTGAGAAGTGTCTGTTCATATAATTTGCATGTTTTTTGATGGGGTTGTTTGTTTTTTTTCTCGTAAATTTGTTTAAGTTCCTTGTAGATTCTTGATATTAGACCTTTGTCAGATGGGTAGATTGCAAACATTTTCTTCCATATACCCAAAGGATTATAAATAATTCTACTATAAAGACACATGCACATGTATGTTTATTTCAGCACTATTTACAATAGCAAAGACTTGGAACCAACCCAAATGCCCATCAACAATTGACTGGATAAAGAAAATGTGGCACATATACACCATGGAATACTACAAAGCCATAAAAAAGAATGAGATACTTCCTTTTAAGGGACATGAATGAAGCTGGAAGCCAACATTCTCAGCAAACTAACACAGAAAACCAAACATAGCATGTTCTCACTCATAAGTGGGAGCTGAACAGTGAGAACACATGGAGACAGGGAAGGGAACATCACACACAGGGGCCTGTCAGGGGGCGGGGAGCAACGGGAGGGAGAGCATTAGGACAAATACCTAATGCATGAAAGGCTTGAAACTGAGATGTTGGGTTGATGGGTGCAGCAAACCACCATGGCACATGTATACCTATGTAACAAACCTGCACGTTCTGCACATGTATTCAGAACTTAAAGTAAAATAAAAATTTTAAAAATTTAACTTAAGTATCTTCTCTTGAGATGCTTTCCAGATTCCAGCAGTCACTTGACAGCATCATGCACAAATGTCACTTTTGCGTAGAGGTCTTCCCTGAGACGCTATTGGCCTGTGGTCCTTTATATAGCCTTTTCTTCATAGTACTTATCACCAAGAGATGTTATACACTTGCTTGTTGACTCACATATTTTGTATCTCCCCAGGAAATGGAAGCTACATATGGGCAGAAATTTAATCTCTTTTACTCATCTGTGCATCCACAGGGCCTAGAATAATGCCTAGCTTACAGAAAGTATTTCATAAAATATGTGCCAAATAAATCTATCATAGTACCAAACCATTGGTTATTAATTTATATGCCAGTATCCTCATTGAATCCTGTGTCCTTTTCTTATAATAATATGATTCTATTGATGAAAATGTAAAAAAGCTCTACTTTTATGCTAAATTAATATCATGTTTTATTTATCTTTTCCATAGGTAGACATTAACTACTGCAATATGCTGGATGCTCTGTTAAGTATAGAGGCATAAACGTAAGCCAACTGCAACTGCAATATAGCTAGTAAAGATAGCTCATATTGCAGTATCTTTACTGCAATATAGCTAGTAAAGATAGCTCATATTTATTTTCTGTCTTTCATGTTATGTCACACATTAACTTCAGACATTATAAGATATATGATTTTGTTATTCCTGTGGAATAGGTGAGGAAATTGCACTTTGGAAAATTTAAATAACTTCCACAAACCATGCAATAGTGAGTTGTGAGGTATTATAACCTGTGATAAATTTAAAAATATTTTATTTTGACTCTAGGCATAAGTTTTTGCACCTGAGCAGTGAAGGCGAGGCAAATGCCCCTCAAGAAGGTCCAATGTTTTAATCATAGGCTGTCACTGGTCACATTTAAGAATTAGAGGCTCCAGTCAAAATTCTTCTATGGTATCATCAGGAGAGATATACCTTGATCTCCCTCTCTCACTTTGCAGATTTATGTTCATCCATTTTTTGTTCTCAACTGTCTCTGAGAAGGAAGTTTTCCTTCTTCCCTGTAAGACTTGAGGCATTCATTTTTCCTGTTTTTATCTTTCTTATCTTCTGGCTTGTTGTTTTATTCACTATTACCTATCCTTCTATTTGCAGTTTCCCCTTGTAGGAAGACACCTGAAATTGACCTACCTGGAACCACCATCTATATTCTGGGATACTGTGCTTTAGTCTTTTAAAAACTCTTTGAAATATTTGTATGCTAAAAAAGTAAAGCTCAGAGAGGCTAAAAAATTCCTAAAGTTGGATGTTTATGCAAGACAAAGCTGGGTTTTCAACTCAGGAAGTGTGAGTGCAATGTACTATCTTCAGACATACACAAAGTCTTACGAAAAACACAACCAAAGAAACCAAGGTTAAAACCTCAGTGTCATCTTACTATTTCAGATAAGTAACAAAAACATTTTTGGTATGTCTAAAATATTATATAGAGCATGCTTATGCTAAACAAAATGTTGTTTATTTAGAACTCAAGTTTAACTGGGCACCCTGTATTTTTATTTGCCATATATGGCATCTCTCCCAATCCAGTCTTTCTTCTGATATTTATCTACCAGAAGAATGTTTCCAAATGCATGTCTCCATAGACAGCTGAGCTTAAACTTATTCTAACCAATAGATTATTTTTCCCACACATTCACCCTTTTTGCCTCCCTACAAACCCCTTTGCAGCATTTTGATCCACCAAGTGCTGCAAAATTAAACTTTTGTGAAAATAATTATCCATTTATGTCCCTCTCCTCAGTTATTGGCTACTAATTCCCCTTAACCTTGGCATTTATATTTTTCTCAAATATGGCACACTGTCTCCATCACCGATTCTTCTTTCTTATTTTATATTTTTTCATCTCTTCATCACAGTAGTCTCTATTAAAGATTTTCATAACTCAAATTTTATTTTGCTTACATCTTAAGGTGCCATTCTTACTAGTTAGAACCTCAAAGTTCAAGTCAAACTGCTTGGATTCCAATACTAACTTGACTGCAAATTAATTCTCTGGACTTGGGAAATTTATCTCATTAAATCTCATTTTTGTTATCTGCAAGTTGAAAATAATCTCATTGTTTTCCCTGTAATGTGGTGAGGACTAAATGATCTATTATTTGCAAAGTACAAAAGAATGGCCAGGCAGAATAAATGGTAGACATTATCTGTAATAATAATGATTATTATTACTATAATACACTTATTCTTTTATAATACCCGGTGTCTCCGTTTCATCCCATCATAATACCTTTTCATCTTGCGAGTCTTAATGTGTAAAAACTACTCTGACATCATAGTTCATGAAAAATGAACAAACACCCTATCCTCAACTATATTCTTTTCACATGTTTTCTTTTCTCACAACAACTTTTATCGTATAATGTGATGTTTGCTTATCTTTCTCTCCTGCTCAGTAATGAGCTTCTTGCTTGCAATCTAGATTTACTCAACTTTAATGCATTTGAATTGAAAATCATTACAGATTTATAAAGCTAAATGTATTACTTTATTATATCAGTCATGGTTACAATACAAGATGGCTATTAAGCTTGATATGTTCCCATTTTAAATTGTATGCTTTATATGCTCTATTTTCATGTTAAAATAATAAGGGAAATAGTTTGCTCAAAAGATTTAAACAGCTCATATGAAACACCTGGATTACTTCCTAGGCAAAGAGTAAATGGAAAATATAATACAGTGATTTATTAGAACTTTTATGTCAACAGTCTGTACTGTATGAAGAGGCTGAAACACAAGCCCTGTCTACCAGGCAGACTATTTAATAAGCATGGAAGTAGTGAAAGGAAAGATTATCAAGTCATCATAAATGTCTTCTTAGTCTACTTTTATTCTAGAAGAAAGGAATGTAAGGAAATGCAGAATGTGTCTAGTGGTATTCTTGATTGAATGAGATGGAAATCACTGGCAAAAAAAAGCAAAAAGCAAACAAACAAACAACTTTACTGAGACTATGGGTAGTTTGAAGAACTGTGGGAAATCTGGGAGACTGGGTTGAGCAGTGGGATGCAACCCAGGGTGGTCAATATAGCTAATATAGCACCCAAATCAATGACACAGCAATAGTCTTGTTAGGATATTATTTTTGTCATTACTGCCATTTTTCTTTTTAGCCACCACTAGAGTGGGGCACTGTTACTACTGACATTCCTCGTGCCATTTTTTCTGCTTCTGGATACCTCTGCTCTAGATACATTCTGAATACTGTTTTTTGTCTTTGTGTCACTTTGTTAAAAATCCAAGACCAGTTGAGACAGTTGATTAGCCAAGCTTAATTCAAATACCTAAGACATTGCTACTGGGAGTAATGAAAGGAATTATCTAGTCCTCTTTAAGGTCTACAGTGGGAGCCATAGTACTCTCTCCTCCCAAAACAGAAACAAGTTTTAGATACTGAGTAACCCGACAAAAACAAGTCGTAAATGTCAACGACACAGAGCCCAAGTTAGAGTAAATGTCCATGTTTTCTTCCATACCAGATTCAGCCCAGAATATAAATAAGCATACTCTTAGTTAAGTAACAAGAGTGCTACTGAAATCTAATTTATTTTTTAACTATTCCTCCCAAACAATTTATCCAGTTTTCTAAAATGACTAAAATTCTCTGAATTAAATCTTTGCCTAGCACATAGGGTTAAGACTTGTGGTCATGGTGAGAATTGTAAATTCATTCCTGAGGGTTTGGGAAGAGAACCATCCTGTACATTATTACCATTTACTTCTGGAATACTATCCACCCACATGCTGGGAGGGAAAAGGGAGAGGAAAAGGAGAAAGCAGAGGAATACACATGGAACCAGAGATGCAAAGTCAAGGGAAGAAACTCACATGGATGGAGTGACTCAGTAATAAAACCCAGCCCCCAAGAGAGGCCACGTAGTGACTGACTTCTTCAGGATGGATGTGGCAGGGGCAAAGGGTGGAGATCAAAAGGACATGGATAAGAAGTTAACAAAGATAAACCATGTCTACAAAAATTATGCCCCAAGCCTTTAGGTGATCTAAGTGTGCTATAGAAAACACCATCAAGAAGTGTCTGCTTTTTCCCCTGCTGGTGAGCTCTATGAATCAGCAATTCAGTGAAGTGGAAAAACATAGCCTCTGAAGTCAGCTTACCTAAATTCAGATTCAACACGCACACTTACTTAATAGCCATGATGACGTCGGGCATGCCATTACTTCAGCTCTCTAGGCCATCTATAAAATGAGGGTAATCACAATACTTACCTCATAGGGGATCGTGTTAAGTGAATCAAAACATCTAAAGTTCCTGGCATATAATAAGTATTCATAAACACTTACTATTCTTAAGATTATTATTGCCAGGTTAAGAGATGTGTCTATCCCAGGGACTCAGTTGAGGTGGTTAACCCTTTAATAGAAGTTGGTTTTGAATAATGGTGGACAGATCATGATGTTTACATAAATACCTTCTTACAGAGAATGTCAGAAGCCATCATGTATAATTAGTGAAGCAAAATAATCTTTTGAAATACAGTTGAGCGATTACCTCATGTCATGGAGTAAATTTATGGGGATCTCAATTGGGGTCAGATAAAAGCCAAGGCTTTGAGAATGGAAAAATTACCTCTTACAGGCACAAGCTGATTAAAAGAATATTAAATTCAAACATGTTAATATTCAAGAGGCCCTCCCTTCCTGGAATCAAGGGAATATTAAAGGGTTTGGGGGGCTTGTGTGCTATTTGAGATGTAAAGGCTGTAGGCTTTACCAGCCCCACTTCTGAGGGTTTACAATTTTACTGTACAGAGAACAAAGAGTGATATTTAAACTCAAGTCATGTGGCTTTTTCTACCCAGCTGAATTCATTTCCCTAATAGCTGCAGTCACTGACAATCTAGGCATCCACAAAAGCTTTGGGGTGAGTACTGTGACTTCAATTGTTTAAATCGCCGTTCTCATTTTGGCTGTAGAGATAAAGACCTTGGCAAACAGGATAAAAATAAAATTCTGGCCTCTCTGTGGTCATGTAAGGTGCATATTCTCTGTAACCAGATCAACATCCATTAAGAAGATACTAACATTCTGCATTCATTGAATTAGAACCATCTTTGTGCCATCCCTGGGATGCGTGTTGATCATTTGTGAACCATGATATTTAAAGTATGACATTTTTTTCTCAAACTATTGTGAAGTATGACTAGTTTGGTATTTAATTGTTGTAGAATAAATCTCAACTTGGATACCTTTCACGTCATATTGAGTCTTCCAGGCTGCTGAATTTTGACCTCAGAGGTACCATGTGAAAGGAGGTTTCCATGGGAAGGAAGAAATAAACTCACAAGGTGCTTTCAATGACTGAGGTGTAATGTAACGGAGTTATTTAAAGGACATTATTCTTCTGATGGATTTTTTTCATTTGAGGGGCATATCACAGTCAGGTTCTTTATGGGAGTATTTTGTTGGTATGGACAGTTTTTGTTCTTATTCTGAGTGGTAGAAAATATTAAAAGGCCATAATCTTTAAAACAACTAAAGCAATTGTGTAACTAATACTCAGGAGCAGCATGGAATGCTATTTTAAAACTAAGTCTGTATCACTGAAAATAAATTAATCCAAGCAAATGATCAAACAAATTGATTTTATACAATGTAGAGAAATACTCATTTATTTATTAATTTTCTTTAATACTTTTCTTGCTTTTTAAAAGGTTCAGTCTTTGGCATAAAAAAAATTCCATGTTAATGACAAAAGACTTGAAAGAAATGACAACCTAATCTCAATAAAGATTTAAGGGATGAACATCAAGATTATGGCATCATGCACAACCTGTTTGACCCTTTTGATTGTACAAATTCTCCAAATTAGAAAGTCACTTTTACCTGCAGCTCATTTAACATGGTGATTGTGTTTGTGCAGTAACTTTTTAACATTTACTTGACCTTCACTCCAGTATTCCATTTTTAACTTTCATAATGACCATGTGAGGCATTATTTTTCCCTCTGTATTGTTTCCTTTGAATCTATTTATCATTGTTTCAAAAAGCAATAATTTGTGAGAATCATGCTTCTTTGGTGTTGACTGGGCCTTCTAAATGAAGAATGATTTCTTGCTTTTAGTAATAATATATGTTATCCCCGTAGTCACCTGATTATAATGGCTGGGTGTCTTTCAAAGTGAATTTAAATGATGTAGCTGATACAATAATCTTCTAACAAAAACCAATCTCATTTTCCTTTTGGAAACACCAGTCAATAATCTATGGTGACTTTATAAGTGACTTTATCAGTGGAGGGTGATTTTTTAAACTTTTATTCCAAAGAGTGGTAGAGTACATCATAATCATTTACAGGTGATGCTCATGGCAGGCATAAGTTTCTATAGGTCATCAAGCTCGCTCTGCCCATCTGTAAAATGTAAGTGTTACACAAGTTTTACACCCAAGGTTACATTCTGTGATCTTATTTCTGCCATTACTATTGAGCAGAACTTCTTTCTGAGCATTCAAATTTCACTTAGAAAATAAAGCCAAATACCTTTTAAAAATGTAAGTCCTCTTGTTTTAGGAAAAAGGGCTAAGCATACTTATTACACACTTATTACATTCTTATTTATAATTCTTATTGTTATATAATGTATATGGTTTTTTTTACATTTTTAATTTTGTCTTAACAGAATTGTGTATAATGCTGCTTGCCTGTCTTATTATGTATCTGGTTATCTAATAGGTAGCTTATAAGATCTGTTAAAAACTGCTACACGTTTCAAGTCAAATATATGTCGCCAGCTTTACATAAAGTACAAAACCATAAAAATAACTGCTCTTCAGCGTTCACTGAAGAATCTAGTAGGTATTTAAATTTATGACTTGAAATAACTTGGGTTAACTGATTTTTAAGACTTTTCTTCCTTTCATGAATTGATATTTACTGTAAAACAAGTGAACATATGCTTTATGATGAACTTGAATTATAATGCTTAGTAATCAGTTATTCTAGTGGGCCTCAAATCTAATCAACTGGGACAAATTTATTTGAATGTAGTAAAAAGTCCACCATTTAAACATGCAATTCGACACTGAATATTCCATTTGGATTATATATATATGTATCTGAAAACACACACACACACACACACACACACACACACACACACACACACACAATGTATATGGAAGAAGCACAAAGACCTTTCCACTTCATGAAATTCCTTGAGTTTCTTGTCTCTTTTTTCTTTTTTTTTTTTTTTGATTTTTTTTTTATTATTATACTTTAGGTTTTAGGGTACATGTGCACAATGTGCAGATTTGTTACATATGTATCCATGTGCCATGTTGTTTTGCTGCACCCATCAACTCGTCATTTAGCATTAGGTATATCTCCTATTGCTGTCCCTCCCCCCTCCCCCCACCCCACAACAGTCCCCGGAGTGTGATGTTCCCCTTCCTGTGTCCATGAGTTCTCATTGTTCAGTTCCCACCTATGAGTGAGAACATGCGGTGTTTGGTTTTTTGTCCTTGCGATAGTTTACTGAGAATGATGGTTTCCAGCTTCATCCATGTCCCTACAAAGGACATGAACTCATCATTTTTTATGGCTGCATAATATTCCATGGTGTATATGTGCCACATTTTCTTAATCCAGTCTATCGTTGTTGGACATTTGGGTTGGTTCCAAGTCTTTGCTATTGTGAATAGTGCCGCAATAAACATACGTGTGCATGTGTCTTTATAGCAGCATGATTTATAGTCCTTTGGGTATATACCCAGTAATGGGATGGCTGGGTCAAATGGTATTTCTAGTTCGAGATCCCTGAGGAATCGCCACACTGACTTCCACAATGGTTGAACTAGTTTACAGTCCCACCAACAGTGTAAAAGTGTTCCTATTTTTCCACATCCTCTTCAGCACCTGTTGTTTCCTGACTTTTCAATGATCGCCGTTCTAACTGGTATGAGATGGTATCTCACTGTGGTTTTGATTTGCATTTCTCTGATGGCCAGTGATGATGAGCATTTCTTCATGTGTTTTTTGGCTGCATAAATGTCTTCTTTTGAGAAGTGTCTGTTCATGTCCTTTGCCCACTTTTTGATGGGGTTGTTTGTTTTTTTCTTGTAAATTTGTTTGAGTTCATTGTAGATTCTGGATATTAGCCGTTTGTCAGATGAGTAGGTTGCAAAAATTTTCTCCCATTCTGTAGGTTGCCTGTTCACTCTGATGGTAGTTTCTTTTGCTGTGCAGAAGCTCTTTAGTTTAATTAGATCCCATCTGTCAATTTTGGCTTTTGTTGCCATTGCTTTTGGTGTTTTAGACATGAAGTCCTTGCCCACGCCTATGTCCTGAATGGTATTGCCTAGGTTTTCTTGTAGGATTTTAATGGTTTTAGGTCTAACATTTAAGTCTTTAATCCATCTTGAATTAATTTTTGTATAAGGTGTAAGGAAGGGATCCAGTTTCAGCTTTCTACATATGGCTAGCCAGTTTTCCCAGCACCATTTATTAAATAGGCAATCCTTTCCCCATTTCTTGTTTTTGTCAGGTTTGTCAAAGATCAGATAGTTGTAGATATGTGGCATTATTTCTGAGGGCTCTGTAATCCAGCATATAAACAGAACCAAAGACAAAAACCACATGGTTATCTCAATAGATGCAGGAAAGGCCTTTGACAAAATTCAACAATGCTTCATGCTAAAAACTCTCAATAAATTAGGTATTGATGGGACGTATCTTAAAATAATAAGAGCTATCTATGACAAACCCACAGCCAATATCATACTGAATGGGCAAAAACTGGAAACATTCCCTTTGAAAACTGGCACAAGACAGGGATGCCCTCTCTCACCACTCCTATTCAACATAGTGCTGGAAGTTCTGGCCAGGGCAATCAGGCAGGGGAAGGAAATAAAGGGTATTGAATTAGGAAAAGAGGAAGTCAAATTGTCCCTGTTTGCAGATGACATGATTGTATATCTAGAAAACCCCACTGTCTCAGCCCAAAATCTCCTTAAGCTGATTAGCAACTTCAGCAAAGTCTCAGGATACAAAATCAATGTACAAAAATCACAAGCATTCTCGTACACCAATCACAGACAAACAGAGAGCCAAATCATGAGTGAACTCCCATTCACAATTGCTTCAAAGAGAATAAAATACCTAGGAATCCAACTTACAAGGGATGTGAAGGACCTCTTCAAGGAGAACTACAAACCACTGCTCAATGAAATAAAAGAGGATACAAACAAATGGAAGAACATTCCATGCTTATGGGTTGGAAGAATCAATATCGTGAAAATGGCCATACTGCCCAAGGTAATTTATAGATTCAGTGCCATCCCCATCAAGCTACCAATGACTTTCTTCACAGAATTGGAAAAAACTACTTTAAAGTTCATATGGAACCAAAAAAGAGCCCGCATCGCCAAATCAGTCCTAAGCCAAAAGAACAAAGCTGGAGGCATCACGCTACCTGACTTCAAACTATACTAGAAGGCTACAGTAACCAAAACAGCATGGTACTGGTACCACAACAGAGACATAGTTCAATGGAACAGAACAGAGCCCTCTTGTCTCTTTTTTCATGAGATACTAGTTGTCAGGATTACCGTTAGACTCCCCAACTTTCTTTTATTTGTCTAATTTCTTTCTTCATTATACATCGTTTAGGTGACTATCTTATCTCTTTTACTTAAATTTCTCATTTTTTTTCTCTAAAATTTCCATTAAACACTTTCAAAACAAAAATTTCTTTACAACATGTTTGCCTTCCTAAGTTCTTCCTAGAGTATAGTATATTTCTAAAGTTAAAAAAATAGAAGAAATGGAAAATGGAAGAATACATAAAATCAACAAAATATTATTTTAACAAATTGTACAGAAACAATAAGTGTCAAAAATATTCCTCAGTTTTGTAAATATCAAGTAGAGTGTTGACATTTGAACAAATGCGTATGTGTATTTATATTTGACTTTGAACTTTCTTCCTTGTATGTGAAGACTATCCCTGCAGGCCATTTAACATATTTGTGTCAATCTTCATCTGTATCAATATTAAAAGGAATATATTTTGTTGAATGCAGATAATGTGGCTGAAAGAATTTTAAGAATCTAACCTAAAAGCAAGAAAGAAATTAAACAGGAATATATTTTTATATGTGTTGAAAAGTATTAAAGTTGATTGTTTCTGCTCAAGTGTTCATCAGCTAGTGTCACTGACATTTTGAAGGTATAATTTCAAATGTATCCCCTCCTGTGTGTTTTCTTTGAGTCTCTAAGGGAAGAGAATTGAATCTTCAGTCATTAAACTGAGAAGTACAAAGGAAACAAAAGAAATATTTTGTTAAATTGCTTTTACCCTTGTCATACAATGGATAGGAAACAAGGAGTTTACTAGTTTCTCATATGTACCTAATTGCTCACTGAAAATTAATCACAACATTTGTCTTTGATTTAGTGTTTAAAAATCATCTTCTGTTAAGTTTAATAAACTCCTGTTTATATGAGCAGAGTTTTTATCAAACTGCGAAGTACCATGATTAGGGCTAGATAATTTGTATAAATTTTTAGATCTAAGTAAAATTTTATATAACTCTGTCAGTTCTCATTTGGTGCACTCCTCCCCTTCTTTGCTTTTTCCGTTTTGAGTAAAAGGTACTGAAACGTCCATGGGTGACTTTATAAAGTATTGAGTCATTCAAAACAATTAATAGAGAGAAAAATACAGATGGAGAAAAGAGAAATGAGATTAACTAGCATTAAATATGCTAACAAACTTAGAAGTGACAAGTATAATAATAGAAACATTGTATACCAAAATAGGACAACCATTGATTACTTAATTTAAGCACATACTTTAAATGCCTTACATAAACTCTGAAAACATTATGATTCTCATTGTAAGAATAAAGAAACTGAATCAGAGAGGCTAAGTAACTTTTCCAAGACCTCACAGCCAATAGGTTGTAAAATTAGGATTAGAGTCTTGATCTAAAATCCATGTTTGCTCTTCTTACTACTTCTTGCTATCGCCAGAAAGCATGCATCAAGAGTGATATTTGGGATGAGCTGTGGACTGAGAGAGATGGTAGATTGAGTTTGTTGGTTAATTAAAGTAATTCACTGACTGAGTATAAGTTTGGTAAAACTCAACAGAGTTCTAGGACCCCGAATTAAAGAGAGAGAAAATGGATCTTGATTGAAATCATCAGTTTTTTACTAGAACATGCAGGGAGCCTCTAGTATAAGGCAATTGTGAAGTTATCTCTAGCGTTTGTTTTTAGTATACCTAATTTTAGATGGTATGGATACCAATAATACTTTGTGTTTGGTTGTTAATCAAAGGCCATAATCTGAGTAGATAATTAACAACAAAGTCACTTTATTGAGGGCAAATTCATAAGATCCAGGGTTAAAATAATGGAACCCAATCTAGTGGAATATAGTGAAGAGGGAGCAGTCAAGTAAGCAAGCCACTCTTCTCTCATCTTCCTCATACCTTTCTCTCTTTCATCATGAGCTGTATAATGCCACAAACCCTAAGGAAGGTAAATTTTACAATCCTGCTGCTGTGGAGAATAAGGCATTTCATGGGAGATGAGCTAGGCTTTGGAAGGATAAAATGTTAGAGGCTAATCTGAAAGGAGGGTAAACTCTGAAAAAGGGAATTAGCAGGCTGCCCTTCACAGAACATGCTTTCCTAATTTACAGTCTCGTCTGATGCATAAAGTCCCCTTTCTCTGTGCTAAAAGTGGCTCAGCATTGCTAGAGGGCAGATGATTTCACCAGTAGAGGTAACATAAATGAGGTGTTTGTTAAACAGTTATAAAGCAGACAACATTTGAAGGGGAAAAAATCATGGTTGTATATAGAATCTGTATAACTTTTTAACCGTTTTACAACCCCTATAAATATCCAATATGGATATGATTATAGACATATCTTTGTCATTTTTTGTTGCTGACCAAAGTAAAAAAAGGCTGCAGTGATTCCTTCTGTACACTAGGGGGAATCTCTTGCCACTTCGGAAACTCATTTTCAGAACCTTTCCATTCACTCACTGTCTTCCTCATCACCTAGTTGAGCTCCTGGCTGCGTTCTAAGACTGTTTCTGGTTTCTCATCATATTATTCTAGAGCCCAAACACTTGAAGTTGGCTGGGAGTTTCTACTTTAAGTATCACTTATAGACCAACTGAGAGCCATTTTATGATTGGAATAAAACTCTTTGAAAACTTTCATTATTTCTAAGCCTAAAATCTTTGTTCTATGAAGCCTGACATTTCTATTGAAGTAGAAACTCTTGCAAATTAAGATGTTCACGACCCAGTTTTCCAAGACTCACATGCTGTGTGTGTTATGCTACACTGCTAGTTTGCTAAGAATCTTTTGGACCTTACTAAGAACAATTCCCATTAAAATAAATGACAGATCAGAAATATTTAAGAACACATAGGGCCAGGCGCGGTGGCTCACGCCTGTAATCCCAGCACTTTGGGAGGCCAAGGTGGGCGGATCACGAGGTCAGGAGATCGACAGCATCCTGGCTAACATGGTGAAACCCCATCTCTACTAAAAATACAAAAAATTAGCCGGGCGTGGTGGCGGGTGCCTGCAGTCCCAGCTACTCGGGAGGCTGAGGCAGGAGAATGGTGTGAACCCGGGAGGCGGAGCTTGCAGTGAGCCGAGATCACGCCACTGCACTCCAGCCTGGGCGACAGAGCAAGACTCCATCTCAAATAATAATAATAAAAAAAAAGTACACACAGAAAAGAATACTGTTTAACAGTTTGAGAAAAATAATTCACTAACAAAAATTCTTTCTTAAAGTTATTAAACAGTGTAGAATTTGTAAAACTACTATAACATAACTCCTGGTTAATAGAAGCAACTACTGCAGCCTTTTTACCTTAGCCAACAAAAAGAAAAGGGGATAGTATAATGTCAGGGCACATGGAAAATGGAAACGTTTAATATGAAAATATTTTCTTATTCTTTGAGGAAGCGTGCCAGAGTCTTAGTGTACAGCGCATCAATATTCTAGAGAGATTTGTCAGCCAGGTGATTTTTGACACTTAAACTTGAAGGAAACAGAAGTTGTATCTCAATAACAGAACACGTGATTTTTTATGAGCCTTCCAGTGCATAGCCTTTGTAAGGCAGGTACCTCATGCAGATCAGAGTTAGGCAACATAATGAAAACCATCAACTGGTGTAATTTCTGAGGTGTGTCATAAATCATACTCCACTTGCACTTTGGAACTGTCCCTGCTGGCAATTACCTGAGTATTTGGGGGTCAAGTGGAGTATTCATCTCCCATCAAATTCAGTGCAAACTATGAAGCATAGCTTGGTGGCTATGTTGGGGTTTACTTCTCAAGAGATTCCGGTGATTACAATTGAAAAAATCCTGGGCTGTCCTTGTGATAGAAAGTTTGGGAAAGAAATATACCAGTGCACAAGTGTTGCTTAGCAACATTGCTTTCATAAGGAAAAGCCAATTGCAGAACGTCTCAGAAAGTCATCACTTTGAGTGTACCATATTCTCATTCCTTTAGTGAAACAATGAAGGATTGGCAAAAAGGTACAAACACTTTTTGACCCCCACTATCAATGTTAAATTAGTTATGCTTACCTGTAAGTTTCAATATTTTTTATTGATGCAATAATTCACATTTCATTGAACATGTACTAAGCATGTACCCCAAATATAATGTCAGTCACTAACCCCATTAGGACCCATTCAGTATTTCTTAAAGAAATAGAAGATTACACGTACAATGATTATTGTGTCATGCAACAAGTAATTCCATATTTGTTAATGGCCATAAAGTTAGAAAGGAGAGCAATATAGTAGAAATCATTACTTGAAACTTTGTTTATATAGGTAACCCTCTCTAATTATATTAAGTAGAATGCAATAAACATTAATGGAGTACCTACTATGTAATAAAAAAAAAAAATTGGGCTGGATGCTGTATTACGTTAAAAACAAAATCTGCCACAAGCTGACTTCTTGACTTAATGAAGTTTGTACTCAAGTCATAGGAAACATAGATGAGCACCCGTGGTACAAAGAGAAAAATGGTTATCATAATGCAAGCACCACTCTCATAGAGCAGCAGGCCACTTCTGGGAGAAGGAAGGTAAGAACAGGCTTGGGTAGAGTCTAACGTTTCAACATTTAAAAAGAGAACAATGGTATAAACAAAAGTAAAGTATATAAAAGTACTACATAAGGGGAAATCAATGAACATTTCGGAGTGCAGGAAGAAATGAATCAGCAAAAGTAGCTTGGAAGCAAATCATAGATTATCATATGAAAGAACTCTAATGAAAAAGCACAGGCTTTGGATTCAACAGAGCTAAGCATGAGTGCTGGCTTGAAAGATTATTAGGTATGTGTCCTTGGACATGCTATGTGTTTTGGTTTCTTTTTCTGATTTCTGGTACCTAATATGAAGAGTTGTGAGAATTAAGAAAGAGCATGCAAATCCCAGACCACATGCTTAAACAACAATAATAGCCAATGAGTAAAAGGGAGCCATACCCAAAGTCTCAGTATGTCAATTTCAAATGGCATAAGTTGCATTTTCCGACACATTTGGTTAGTATACTCAATATGTAGAAATCCTCTTCCTTCACAAAGAATTATTCTCTCATTCATATTTTTAAAAAATATGGAGCCTTTTTAGTAATGTTATTATTAGTTTTACTAGAGACTATGACTTAATAAATATTAATGTTTACAATAGAAAATAGTGCAAGCGTACTGAAAAATTATAATGTCATTAGTGCTCAGTTCACAAGAAAGTGGTGAACTGCAGTAAAATGGAAACAGTATCTCATGGTGAAAGAAAATATCTACAGATTAAATAGATTGCTGTCCTGAAAGAGTCATATTGTGCCTCACCGGTTTTTTTTTTTTTTTTTAAGCAAAGTATCTTTTAATCTCTCCATTTAAAAATGTTGAAACCTATTCAAATTTTTAAAAATACTGAAGCAATCAACATATGTCAATTGAAGAAACACAGAACAGTGACTAACACACAAAGATGCTTCATAAATACTCTGAACAAATGAGTGATGAGTGAATCGATGAATGATGCAGGCCCAGTTTGACCTACAGTTTTTGGTTTCTGAAGTAAAGTGTGTATCATGTGTCTTAACAAATACTAGTTGTCAAGAAATATTTACTATTGTCACTATTATTATTGGCAACCCAATGAATGTCTTTAAGGGGAAGAATGGTGATACCTTAACTTTTTAAGAAGGCAACTCTTGGCCGGGCACAGTGGCTCATGCCTGTAATCCCAGCAGTTTGGGAGGCTGAGACGGGCGGATCACAAGGTCAGGAGAGAGAGAGACCATCCTGGCTAACACAGTGAAAGCCCCTCTCTACTAAAAATACAAAAAAAAAAATTAGCCGGGCGTGGTGGCGGGCGCCTGTAGTCCCAGCTACTCAGGAGGCTGAGGCAGGAGAATGGCGTGAACGGGGAGGTGGAGCTTGCAGTGAGCCAAGATGGCGCCACTGCACTCCAGTCTGGGCAACAGAGTGAGACTCCGTCTCAACAACAAAAAAAAAAAACAAACAAAAACAAAAAAAAAAACGCTTTTTTGTCTCTTTTATGATTCAATGCAGAGACTAAGCTGATGTGGAAAGAAATTAGAAACAGGGAAATTACTGGAACATTACCTAGCTAGAGATCACACAGGCCTATATAAAATAGTAGAATTTAAATGAAAAGATAGGGTGGCTATGTGGTACATTTTAGGAGTAGTATGGAATAATCTGATTGGTAGTGAAGATTAACAAAAAGATAAATATCAGACTGATTCCAAGATATTCAGTCATAGTAACTGAAATAATCGTTTATATTAATTCCAATAAGGAGATGTGTAACCATAAGTTCAAATTTTAACAAGCCTGAGATATAAAACTTGAGATATTGATGGCTAATACATGTGGCAACGGATGCTTATGAATTAATTACCTGACATTTAGGACTTTTCTTGGAAGAACAGTTACAATTTCAAATGCAAATTTTTAAATTGCCTGCCAGATTGATAGTGAAAAACAGGAAAATAGATGGAATCATGTTGGAAAGGAATATTCTTTAAGTAAATGAAAGCCTGCTATTTCATCCTGAGAGATGCCCACATTTGCAGACTGGATAGAAGGAAATAGAAACAGAGAATCTATGGTGAGATGGATATGGAAAGATCCAGGACGATATCTGGTCACATAAACACTTTACAGGAAGTTTAAGGGAAAAGAGTTTTAAGTAGGGAGCAGAGAGATAGTCCAATAGCACACAGTTTAGAAAGGAAAGATAAATTTCAGAGTGATTAAAAAAACTGTTATGTTTAATAATGAGGATGGCATTGGTGAAGTCTGAACAAGCACTTCAGTAGAGTGGAAGTGGCGATGGCCAATAGTGACCAATAATGAAGAATAGTAAACATCAGACACAGGGGTTATTTGTAGATGACTACAAGAGTCATTGAGGAGGAAAATGGGAATGGAACAGATAATTAGAATGGAGGCAGAGAAGGGGCGGAAGCAAGCAGATTTTAGCAGCTATTTTTTTTTTCATTCCTTCTGTGTTCCCAGGGCAGACATGTATTTAATTTTACACCAATTTTAATTTGTTAAAAGTTAATAGGCTTTATTGTGATTATTCTTGAATTTTTTAAACATTCATGGCTGTTTCTCTCCAAATTATTTTCTTGAAAAGAAAGATAGGATATTCTGGCTACAACTGTGGCTATAGCCTTACATGGAGACCTGGTTACATCAATAACTGTGGGTCCTCCTGTCTTAGAAAATGGGGAAAAGGTGCAGCGGCAAGGAAAGTGACTTGCAAATGTATTGAGTTTAAATTAGAGTAGTTCTTTAAAAAATATCAGTTGCAGAAAAAGTATCTATAAAATGTGTTGAAAAATACAATGTGAGTTTCTTTAAATAGCCCTTGATTTTTGGCTATAGTATGATATGTTGTAGTCTTTATTTGACTGTGGTTTTAAGTATTTCTGAATATAGTGGTTTCTTGCGCGTTTTTTATACACACTGCATGCACTCCCTCACCTAGTTGTTTATATAAGCCCAACCCCAAATGAGGTTGTATATTACCAAGAGTGTAGATATGACTGCAATGATAATTTGTTTATTCTCTTTATTAATATTTTGAATGATTCAAACATTGTGGCTTTGTTTTTCTTGACTGACTGATTATTTCACTGATTTCGACTCACCAAGTAATCATTAGAATTTCGCTAAGCATAAGGCACCATGCTGGATGCTATGGGGGAAAATGAATCTTTTAAGACATGATCCTTGTTTTGCAGGGACTGACAACTTAGGTTATAATAAGACCCAAATATTGCGAGACAGGTTTCAAGAAATAAGTCAGATGCTTAGCACTATTAAGAACAAAAACAAAACATGACTTTCTGTCATAATTCATATTTGTAAAGAAAATATGGAATTTTAAGAAAATAAATACAATGGTTTAAAATATAGATACTCTAGTGTCATCTGAGTCTGAATTCAAATCCCAATTTTGTTCTCTGATTTTGGTTATATAACCTCAATAAGATAAGCCCAGTTATTACAAAATGAACTTTCTAATATTACTTAGCTGATTACATTGTTGTAATGATTTAACTAGATACTACATACGTTTAGCACAGTGTCTGGCACAAGTCATTCTTTTTTTTTTTTTTTGAGATGGAGTCTCGCTGTGTTGCCCGGGCTGGAGTGCAGTGGTGCCATCTCGGCTCACTGCAAGCTCCGCCTCCCGGGTTCATGCCATTCTCCTGCCCCAGCCTCCCGAGTAGCTGGGACTACAGGTGCCTGCCACCATGCCCGGCTAATTTTTTCTTTTTTTGTATTTTTTATAAAAAAAAATACAAAAATAGACAGGGTTTCACCATGTTAGCCAGGGTGGTCTCGATCTCCTGACCTCGTGATCCACCTGCCTTGGCCTCCCAGAGTGCTGGTATTACAGGTGTGAGCCACCGAGCCTGGCCTGGCACAAGTCATTCTTAATGTAAACACGACTTGGGAAGGTTTCTGAAGTGTGCCAGCTGTTCATTTCTTTATGCAGTCAGCCAATACGATTAGGGCACAGACTGGAATCATGCTCTGTAGAGGCATTAAGTATTAAGCAGGGGACAAAGCAGACCCTTGTGAAGTATATGTTCTTCTCTATGTTTTCACTTGGATTATCTACGTGGTTTGGGGGGTTGAGCTATATCTTTGTATAGTGAGTGAAAAGAATTTCCCAGACTCACTTTAAATTATGATGCTATTTTAAATTTAATTTAAATCTGAAAAGAATTTCCCAGACTCACTTTAAATTATGATGCTAATTAAGAGCCTATTTTGTTTTTAGTTAAAATTTAGTAGAGTCAAAGAGAAAGGTCAGGATTAAATACCACAGATAAGAAGGGGACAGAGATGGCCGGGCATGGTGGCTCATGCCTGTAATCCCAGCACTTTGGGAGGCCGAGGTGGGCAGATCACGAGGTCAGGAATTCAAGACCAGCTTGGCCAACATGGTGAAACCCCGTCTCTACTGAAAATACAAAAATTAGCTGGGTATGGTGGTGTGCACCTGTAATCCCAGCCACTTGGGAGGCTGAGGCAGGAGAGTTGCTTAAACTTGGGAGGTGGAGGTTGCAGTGAGCCAAGATCACGCCACTGCACTCCAGCCTGGGCGACAGAGTGAGACTCCATCTCAAAAAAACAAAAAGGGGCCAGGGCAAACCTGTTATCCAAGTCAGCAATTCTGTGTGCTAAAATCAACATTGGCATGAACACATTAGATTATTATTACTTCGGTGACTAGATCTGATAATGCCACTGGTAAGTTCTCTGAGGTCCGGAAACTTTTCTGTCTTTCTTCACTATGCAGAATGTGCCTGACACAGGATGGTTGCTCAAAGGTATTGACACATTGATTGATTGGGATAGAATTTCTCTCTGGCACACTTGCTGTATTGTTCTATGTGCACATCTACTATTTCCTTAATTTGATTCTAAGTGTCTTAATGAAAAGTAGTGTAGATTTTTAATTCTTGGGATTTCCTACAGCACCTTTGAATACATGTGATATGGTTTGGATATTTGTTCCCTCCAAATCTCATGTTGAATGTGATTCCCAGTGTTGGATAGGGGGACTTGTGGGAGATGTTGGGGTCATGGGGGAGGATCCCTCATGAATGGCTTGGTGCCTTCCTCAGAGTAATGAGTTCGGTTGAGAGCTGGTTGTTGGAGCCTAATACCTCCTCCTCTTGCTCTCTTGCTCCTTTCTCTCATGCTCACTCTCCTGCCATGTGCAATGCCTGCTCCCACTTCACCTTCTGTCATAATTGTAAGCTCCCTGCTGCCCTCACCAGAAGCTGGTCAGATGCTGGTGTTATGCTCGTACAGCCTACAGAACCATAAGCCAAAATAAACCTCTTTTCTTTATCAAGTACCCAGCCTCAGGTATTTCTTTACAGCAAAACAGACAAAATAACACAGAGGGGAAGGGACCACAGCCCTCCAGCCCCTGGAATGGTAGATCCACGGGCAGCTTGCATCCCATGTCTGAAAAAGCCATAAGCACTCAACCCTAACCTGTCAGCAGCCACGCTGGCTATATACCCTGCAAAGCCATGAAGACAGAGTTGCCCAAGGCCTTGGGAGTCTGTTCCTCACACCAGTGTGCCCAGGACATGGAGCCAAAGAAGATTATTCTGGAGCTTTAAGGTTTAATGTCTGCCCTTCTGGGTTACTGACTTGCATGGGGCCTGTTGTCTCTTTCTTTTGGCTGATTTCTCCCTTTTGGAACGGGAATGTTCACCCATTGCATGTACCACTATTTTATCTTGGAAGTAAATAACTTGTTTTTGATCTTACAGGCTTATAGGTGGAAGAAATTTGAGTTTCAGATAAGACTTTGGACTTTGGACTTTTTACTGAGTTGACACTAGAAGGAGTTGAGACTTTGGGGACTATTGGAAACGGATGATTGTGTTTTGCAATGTAAGGAGGACAGGCAGTTTGGGAGGTTAGGGACAGAATGATATGGTTTGGATGTTTGTCCCCTCCAAATCTCATGTTAAAATGTGATTCCCAATGTTAGAGGTGAGGCCTGGTGGGAGGTGTTGAGGACATGGGGGAGGATCCCATATGAATGGCTTGTTGTCTTTCCATAGTAATGAGTTCAGGTGAGGTTGTTTAAAGGAGTCTGGTATTTCCTCTTCTCACTTTCTTCCTCCCTTCTCTCATGCTGATTTTCCTGCCATGTGCAATGCCTGCTCCCACTTCGCCTTTTGCCATGATTGTCAGCTCCCTGATTCCCTCACCAGAAGCTGAGCAGATGTTGCTGTTATGCTTGTGCAGCCTGCAGAACGATGAGCCTTAAGTAAACCTCTTTTCTTTGTAAATTACCCAGTCTCAGGTATTTCTTTATGACAATGCAAATGGACTAATACAACATGTGATATTTTTAAAAGATTTTCAGAAAAGGTGGGTGGCAATTAATTTATAGTGATAAAATCATATTAGAGAATTTTTGAAGGTGTACTTTTTAGGCATACATTTTCTTTTGGTTGCACAAGATGCTTAACCCTGGTACATATTTTATTTCAATGTTTTGGGAATTAATGAATAAAATTATGTCAAGTCATTCTTTTGATAAAATAAAAATTATTGTCTAAAAATGAAACATTGGTTTCATAACATATAAGTGGATATTCCTTATCACCAACTCCCAGAAAAGTCAACCAAATATTAATGCATGTGACATATCACTGCCAGTAATTTGGTCAATGTGATAGATTCACCCAAATCATTTTGTGTAGATGTACATCCACTTATAAGACATACAGGATAAGAATGGGGTTATATATTTTTGTCTCAGACCATTTTCTTTCCTTTTGGGGGGTGAGGGAGGGGACAGGTTCTCACTCTGTCACCCAGGCTGGCATGCAGTTGTGCAATCATGGCTCACTGCGCCTTCAACCTCCCAGGCTCAAGCAGTCCTCTTACCTCAGCCTCCTGAGTAGCTGAAACTACAGGTGTGTACCACTACACCTATTTAATCTTTAATGTTTTTTATAGAGACAGGATCTCACTATGTGGCCTAGGTTTTTCTTGAACTCGTGACCTCAAGTGATCCTCCCATTTTGGCCTCCCAAAGTGCTGGGATTACAGGCATGAGCCACCTCACCTGACCCCAGACCACTTTCTAAAGGAGAATTCACCAAAACCATATTTTCCAATACCTGGCATGATGGTTGTTATTCTGGAAACTTTATCTAAGTCCTTGAGGCTCCCTTGGCCTCAGCATCTCTCCTTCAGTCTTCCTGTCCAAGCCACTTCCTCTATTCTCTTCCTAGTACCTTTTGAGGTAGTTCCCAATTCCACAATGACTGCCACAATTCTTTCTGCAAGGCCACTGTCTACCAGTGCTGTGTTCAGTCCCAGTAGTGCCAGCCAAGATTTTTCTCCCTCTCCCATTCTTGCCACAGAAGTTACATCAGATTTACAGTTCCAGCCATGGTAAATTTCATGCTCTGGGCAGAAAATCTCCTGAATTTTCATCTTTGAGTTATGATCTAGTTTGTGACATCTCACTGTGTGGAAAAGCTGATCATCTTGTTACTGTATTGATTCATAAGGATCTAGAACCAACTGCTAAATTTAAGGAAATTTTCATCCAATGCGTTGGCACACTTAGGCACATTTTTCACTTCTAAATATTAGTAACTTACCAATTCCCTACTTGGTAGGGAAAATATGTCATAATTCCCTAATTAGGACATATGAAAAATATCATAATTCAATATCTTTGCAAAAAGAGTAACTATTTTTATGACACAATAGATAGCATTCATAAGATAATTTGTGTGAATGAAATAACCATATAAACTGTAAAGAACTGTGATGGATGACTCTAATCTCAGCACTTTGGGAGTCTGAAGCAGAAGGATCACTTGAGCCCAGAAGTTTGAGACCAACTAGGCAACATATTGAGACTCCATCTCAACAACAACAAAAAATTAAATTGAAAAGAAAAATACTAGCTGGGGGTAGTGGCACATGCCTGCAGTCTCAGCTACTCAGGAGGCTGAGGTAGGAGGATTGGTTGAGCCCAGGAGTTTGAGGCTTCAGTGAGTTGTAATTGTTCCATAAACTTGAGTGATAGAGTGAGACTGTGTCAAAAAATGAAATAAATTTTTTAAAAAATTGATTGTAAAGCACTATATAAAGATTAAACTTTGTTAAGATCATTGGAAGAATTCAAACTTGAATACCTACTTGATTGATATTCTTTCTGGATCCCAAAATGTAAGCAGATATATGATGTATTATTTTTTAAAACATTGATTTAAACTTGCATCAATGTATTTTCCTAATTTCAATTAATCTCCTTTAGGGCAGACTCTAAGTTTGTCTTCAATTATCTTTCAGTCCACAGTTTGCAATTTCATCTGGTAAAAAATGTCTAGGTACTTCAGATTTCTTCTGTGAGCATCTAGTGACCTAATAGTTGAACCATGGTTTAATGGGAACTTTGTTCCACTTATTGAGAAAGAGAGTGGAGTTTTTAATAAAGGAATGAATTTTTGTGTGATAAAGTCAAACAGTACATGGAATTAGCCAACCTTAGTAACTCCCATGTGGATAATCTCTACTGCAAATGTCTTCAAAATGTGAAACTTGTACTATTGGTCACAAAATCTATTTGTTGATGGTGATCAGTATTTCTTTTAGTGAGAAATAATAGAATAGAATGGAGTGAAATGGGATTGTATGAGATAAAACAGAAATTATTAGAATCATCGAATGTTTGGGCTTTCTGAGAAAGATGAGAGAAGTTCTGAAGTAAAAGTATTTTTCAGTGTGAGTCCTGGTCACATAAATTTGAAATATTCTGCTTTATAGAAACTGCACTGGCACCCATTGTTCTAATAACAAAGCGGAGTGTTGGAGAGGGTGTGGGTATTCTTGAAGTAGAGCTGGTCTTGGATACAGTTTTGAAAGCTCACATAGAAGGGAAAGTAACAACATTCCCATGCAAAGTGTCCATTTTAATTTTACAGCACTTGGAAAGAATTTTCTTCTAGAGCTAGAGAAAGCCTATTCTAAAACACTTAAACATATGAGGATCACCTTTCTTTCTACTACTCTATTTTTTAAACTGTCATGTAAGGTTTTTGAGGGTATTTTTTTTTTTTTTTTTTTTTTTTTTTTTTTTTGCAGAGTCTCTCTTACCTAGGTGAGTCTGGCCGGTTTGGTCTTAACCTCTGCCCAAAGTCAGCACAGTAACTGCCAATAGTAATATTGACTATTGACAGAAAAAAATTTTATGTTTTAGGACATATAAATTAAAATGACTGAAAATAATAGTGAGAATGCCCTAACATTTTTGTAGGCCTTCCATTATATGTATATATTATATCTAAGTATTAAAGAAGATAAATATATATAAAAAAGATAATATATATATTTACAAATATATTTATATATTTATATTTATTTATATATTATATATATTTATATATATATTTATCTTCTTTAATACTTAGAGTAATTCTGCCAAATAGATGATTTTATTCAATTGTAAAAATGAAAAAAATTGAGGTCATTGAAGGTCATGAGCTCATGTGTCAGAAAAATCATCCCTGATAACTCAGTTTACAATAAAAAATAAAATTAAGTAGGTTTCTTAAGAAGAATGTGTAGAAACTGAGAGAAGGGATTTTAAGTTACCCTTTCATAATTCACCTCAGGGGATACTAAACATTCTTGTCTCTCAATAAGTACATCTTTTTCTTCTGTTTTTTGTTTGCTTATTTGTTTATGCTTAGTCTTAATGGTTTCATAAAATGTATTTTGAGTGGGAACATATTTTAATTTTTAACAGAGCTGATGTTAATGAAATTTGATAAATAAAATGGTTATATACATCACAGAATTAAAACATATATAGTTGTGTGCACCCATTGAAATAGAGTGTATCTTTGCAGGATGGGGGGCAATGGACAAACTAAATATATTCTAAGTCTTCACAATAGCATTTGTACAAAATTGGGATATAAAGAATGATTTTTAAAGAAATAGAATGGATTTTCAATCAATGACCCGAGCCTCATATTGGCCTGGTACTAAGATCTTTAACAATTTAGAATGTATCATTACAGAATTTCATTACTCTCTTTTAATATGCAGAATATTCTGAGCATGACATATAAAGGAGCAAAATTAAAATGTTCCGTATCCTTAACTTTTATGCTGGTTTTCTTTGTGTTTCTTCTAATGTTATGTAGAATCCAATTACTTAAGTCAGTATCAAAATAGCTAGAAATCTCTACCTGGTGGTTGTGAAAAGGTAGCAGCTAAATGGGTATTGAGAGTGCATTGCGTCACATGCAAAAAAGCCTGCTCTATACTTAGTTCTGCAGGAATCACTTTTGTTTTTATGTAGAGGTGTCAAAATTTAAGTTGAGCCTGTCTTCAATTACGTGAACGTTGTTCAACTCTCTACACTATTTCTTTCACATCACTGTTCTTCCATTTGTGCTCCACTGGCTCCAGTGAATATCCTTAGATACTTCATCGTGGGTGCCGTTAGCTCCTCTCAGAATATTTTTCAACATTCATCCTGCCTCTTACCAGGCTATGTAAAACAAACTTGTAGAAATGTAATTCACTGTCAATAGAACAGATCCCTAACACCTGAATACTATGTTAGCCAGATCTTTGAAAAAGTAATGCTCAATATTTCCTTGATTTAAAAAGCTTAGACAGTTTGACTGAGGAAAACAGGTACTCTATTACCCAGGAGATTGTGACAGTTTACTATGATGAGGATGAATGTTCTTTTATTTGTATTTATTTTTACCTCTTGCATAAGGGTGATATAGCCCAAAATATATAGAGGGAGTTTTAAAAACGGACGTGAGTTGACAAGACACTACTGGCTTGCTGTTTGATTTTGGACAAATAAACTTTATTTTACCTCAGGTGTCATGTATATAAACAAATCAAATACCCAACACATCTCTTTGTGTTGTTTTATGGATTATTAAAATATATTGCTACAACATGTATATTGTTTTCTAAAAGCCCACGAAATTTTGACGACCACTTTTGAAAATAACCTAAAAGTGAAAAGGCGAATGACTCCAATTTTCATAATTACATTTTATTTTTGTCTACAATAATGGTTTTTTAATGTTGTGATCTTGTTTCCATAGAACAATCAAAGCCTAGCAATATAAGTTGGTAGTAGAGGTGATACATTCTTTGAAATATCTTTTATCCCTTTATACACAAAGATATCTGAAATTGTCAATAAGAAATACCTGCTGCTTCTGGGATGGAACGTTCATCTCCTCTAAGAGGATTCTTTCATCTGCATGAGGTTTCCTCTTTCTATCAAAAAATATATAGTAAGCATGACCTATGTGCTTACAATGACGTACACATCAGAAACACTGGAGAATACTAAGTTGATGTTATGTGGATCAGGACAAGATATAAAGCCAGTTTTCTACACTTAATAAATAATTTATATCAAAGGTACTGCATTTCCTTGAAAGAAGAATAAATCATTTGCTAACCCTTTAATTTTTTTTATTTATTTTTATTTATTTATTTATTTATTTATTTATTTATTTATTTATTTATTTATTTATTTTGAGACAGAGTTTCGCTCTGTCGCCCAGGCTGGAGCGCAGTGGCGCGATCTCAGCTCACTGCAAGCTCCGCCTCCTGTGCTAACCCTTTATTAAATGATACTCTGTAGGTAACAAATTATGTAGAAGATACAATCCTTGTCTAAGGGCTCCTTCCAGGCAAGTTGGAAAAATTCAGAAAATAGGATATAGCTTTCAAACTAAAAAATATTTCTAATATTTTCTTAGCCAGAAGGATTTCAAATAATACAACATGAACAAAGTGAATTGCAAATATTATCTCAAATAAAATATTGCCTAAAACAGTCAAATAAAAGAGCTCATTTTAAAATCTGCCCAAATAGTAAATTACATTTAGATGACAGATGGAAATTCTGAAATGATTAGTTAGAAATTTCCAGTGATCTCCTGTTTCTTACGTAGTATTATATAAGTTTGTTAGTATGGTATCTTGTGACCAGTAACCTTTCTGGTTCAAGCTCCAGCTGTTGTCCTCATGCACCCTGTGCATCAGAATCCTCACCTCTGCTCGAATACTGCTTTGTAAGTTTTACCTGTGATGTTCCTTTCCTGTGATCTTACGCTGTCATCTAAATCTATGATCCTTTAGGTCGTAAGTCAAGCCTTATCTTTTCTGGGAAAAGTCCTCCAATCTTTATTGCTTCATAAGATTATATCAGTGTATTAGTCAGAGTTCTCCAGAGAAACAGAATCAATAGGATTTCTTAGTGGAGAGAGAGAGAGAGAGAATTGTCAGTGTAATAACTAAAGCTTTCAATAAAATGTCTATGCATATTCATAGTCATGACTTTTCTGCTAATGAGTCCACCACACTCCCCAGTGTAGCTCTGCTAAGAAGGCAACACTAGCCCAGCTGTGCACAAGAAGCATATTAGAGCAGAAGGCAATGTTCAGAGAATTTGTTTCCAAAAATTGTTTAAATCTAGTTTTCCATCTTATGTTATTTCCGGCCATCACATTCCTCATGTTTGTTTTATTTCTTTGTTACCCTTTTCTTAAAAATCTTCTTTTATCATTCTCTACCTTTCTGCTTTGTTTCCTGCACTTTAACAAAGTATTTGCTCTTTTTGCAATTTCCATAAATCTTGGCATTATTGACAATTGGGTAGCATACTTCTTCACTATGTTTATACCATCCTGAGTATTGTAAGATGCTTAGCAACATCCCTGGGCCTCTTCTAATTAGATGCCAGTAGCAGCCCCCAGTTCATGACAACCAAAAATGTCGCCAGACATTGCCCTGTGTCTCCTGGGGGCAAAATTATTTTCTGTATAGAACCACTGCTTTAGATGGGTATTTTAGAAATGAACTGTGTGGGATAGTTCTGGACTGTGGATGCTAGATCTCTTTTGGAATGGGGATAGAACAATATGGATGCAATATTATATTACTCCATGAATGAATAGAGTGTTATGGATGACTGCTGAATCAGTATATTTATACTTCCTAAATCTAAAATAATGGTGAGCTACCCACTTAGCAAGTATTTTTCTGCTATAGCATGTGGACATTATAGCTTTGATTGTGTTTACCTTATAACGACCTGTTCAATTGTAATTAGAGAAAAATGATGACATTGTGAAAAGCTTCTAAAATACCTACGTTGTCTCTTGAGATCACACCCACTCATGATCATCATAGACTAAGAGATAATGGTAAGAATTAGATTAACTCTTCACTATATTTGAACTAATCAAGACCAATTGCTAGAATATAGGTTCTGTTTTATTATCTCTTGGGCCTTCCAAGATCTTTCTTCAATTTGTGTGACTCATTCTACGTGCTCTACAACAGAGAACTCAGCTCTTTTAGTATCTACCAACAGTAGTGGTAAAATGGATTGTGAACTGTGTTTCTTCATTCTGAAGCTTTGTAGCTGATATCAGGCTTTACCCTTCGTCCCAACATTTCAATTTACTTCATCATATGAACATTTTACTATGAGCCTCTTCAGCTGTTTCTACCAAATATTTCATGGTGAAAATCACCTACTCAAAGAGTTTATATTTCAAGTACAAGAAAGCAAATTCATTTAAATAAGTGTTTATTTGGAACTGCCGTGTGCCACGATTTATGCTAGGTCCTGGAGGATGTAATTTAAAATAACACACATATCAACAGAATTATACACGAACTATAGTTTTAGTTAGAATGATTGTGATCGTTAATATTTTGTGTCAACTTGACTGAATCAGAGGATGCCCAGGTATCTGGTAAAACATTTCCGGGTGTGTCTGTGACAGTGTTTCTGGATGAGATTAGCATTTAAATCAATGGATTCAGTAGATTGCCTTTTCCAACCTGGATAAACTTCATCCCATCTATCGAGGGCCATAATAGAACAAACGGCGGAGGAAGGAGGAATTTGCCCCTTTTTCTTTTTGCCTGGCCGCTTGAGCTGCTACATAAGTATTTTCTTGCTCTTATACTGGGATTTATACTATCAGCTTCCCAGATTTTCAGTCCCTTGGACTCAGACTGGAATTACACCAACAGCTCTCCTGGGTCTTCAACTTACAAATGCAGACTGTGGGACTTCCCAGCCTCCAATTCCTCATATTCTCTCTCTCTTTCTCTCTCCCCCCGCCATCTCTCTTTCTCACTCGTTATTCCGGAGAGATCATACTGATTTTGTTTCTCTGGAGAACGCTGACTAATGCAGAACCTGAGGTGATCATTAAGGACTAACCCTGTTTGGGAAGTGCAAGGTTGTGGCAATGGAGCGTGGAAGTGCAGCAAGCAAAATGCAATGCAATGCTGTGCGATGTGTTAGTGGCCCTGAGTATTACTTCATAATGAGACATAAGGCAAGCCACTTGGCAGGCATGCTTGTTAAACACTGGCGACTTCTCTGGAGGGGTTGCAAAGAAAAAATACACTTCAAAGTAATTGATGGGATAGGGAGGAAAGTGGAAACTTGTCTTTTCCTGTTCTAGCATCTCCTGTTACTACTGATCAGGTTCATTGTGAGGGTAATTCAACCGCATTTCTGGTTGAAGTATGTTTTGGGGAAGCACTCAGGAAGTCAGACTCCACACTCCATCCAGGTGTAGTATTTCATCAAACTCTGAAAGTGCTAGGGGAACCCTGAGTAGAGGGCCCATTAGCTAAGAAAGTGAGAGAAAGCAAGCTGTGGTGGTGAACAACTTTTGTGACCTAACAAGATCATTGGAAAATCCTGAAAGTATTTATACATAGATAAAAATAAATGCATAAAATATATTTGCAATAAATTGGTTTGTGTATATAGGAACAAGTGTATTAGCTTGATAATGTCAAAAATCTATTAAAATCATTTATGTGCCTGATTATTTTAGTTTTCATTAACTACCAAGTCATACTTTTAAAAATGTGAATTCTATTTCTAATTTTAAAGTTAAACGAGATACCTTAAAAATTAATCAACACAACATCCTCACTTAACAAATAAGGAACTGAGGCTCAAGGACGTAAGATAATTTGCCCAAGGTTACATAGGGAATGATGGATTCAGCTCTAGAAGTTGTCTCTAGGCTGCCAATTCAATATTCTATTCTCTCTTCATCTTCCTACATAATTGAAAAGAATTGCTTTTTCATTGAAACACAGACAGCTGACTTAATGGTCCTTCAGAAATGGCAAAACAGAGGGAATCTAGGACTCAAGGTAGTCAGATATTTTCTTCTGCATCTGAGGCTATGAGTATCTTTCCTTGAGCCAAAGCTAAAGGTATGAGGCAAGTTTCTGGACAAAATAACATGTTGTAGATGAAACTAGTCAGAAAAGCAAAGGATCTTTCACAGATTGGCGTGTAAATTGGAGACATCCCTCTAGGGAAAGATTGAGATAAACATTTGACAATGTGGCTATGAGCTTCAGTGCTCTATAAGTACAGAATGGCAAATTCTGTTCATCAATTTCCTCCCTAAGTTATTGACTAGCCATTTATCATGTCAGAGAAATATAAAAAGCTGATAAGACAGTCTCCTAGTTATCAGCACATGTTCCAGAGGTAAACCAAATGCGGTTACAGCCTCCATCACTTGGCAGCATTGTTTTGCTGGAAAGTTTATTTAACCTGCCTGTGCCTCAATTTCTTCATCTGTAAAATGGAGGTTATACTAGAACTTGCCTTACAGCATTGATTGAATATTAAATGATTCACATTGTGCACTTGCTATATACTAATAAATACTGGATATTATTCATATTATTATAATCTGTGAAACCTAGAAGGCGTTCTGTTTATTCATCACAAAACTCAACACTCTCAGTCAAATGGAAAAACTTTGAGAATCTGTGAAACATTTTGTTGATGTTTGCTCATTTCAAATTTTAAAAGAACACAGTAGCCATTTATATGGATGTTGAGGCTCCAGTTGATGCTACAAAGTGTAGATGAAGCCAAAGAAAAGAAGTGAGAAGAATTAACTGATGTAACTTTATTATAGTTACCAGAAATTGGAGCATTATGGTAACAATTTTGAAGCAAGTTCCATCATGTTAAAGCAAAAGTTGGTAAACTATTTTTTTTTTTCTGAAAGGGGCCAGATGGTGAATATTGAAGGCCTTAAGGGACATATGGTCTCTGTCTGAACCACTCAACTCTTCCACTGTAGCATGGAAGTCAGAATAGACCATATGTAAATGGATGCTTGTGGCTGTGTTCCGATCAATTTCATATATAGAAACAGGTAGTAGCTGGATTTGGCCCACCAGCCATCATTTCTCAACTCCTGATCTAGAAGAAAAGCTCTATAGAAAATCATTTATTCTGTGACAGTACAGTTTTATTCACCATGACTCTGTATTTGTGAATGTCCAGGGTATTTTATATAAGAGTGTAGTTACTCATGTCACTTTCTCATTATTGAGCTTATATAATGAGTTTTCTTTTATCTTTATGTAAAATAATTTTACAGGGTGCTTTTCACGTAAGTTACAAGTTTGGTAGAGTCCCCAAAGCTGAGGGCAAATATTGGTAAATGACAATAAATCCCAGTCCTAGTCACATCCCCATGATTAGAGGTGGCCATGACAGCTTTACAGCTTTCCTGAGCTTTATACCCCTTAAGTGCAATTTAGACATTTATAAGAGAAAGAGGTTTACTCTGAAATAAGTTTTATTCTTGTGGGATAATACTACTCATGTGACACACAAAGAGAAACACGTATATACACGGCTTCCCTCTCTTTGGGAAGGGAGAGAAGGTGATGAGGCCCATTCATAGACAGTGTTGTGGCTGGCTGGAATGACAGAAGGTAGTCTCATTCTCTATAATAAGAATGTTTTATATTATAGGAACTCAACAAATGTTTGTTCAATGAATGCCTAACTGAAAATGACATTTTCTAAAGCAATTATATGATCAATTGCTCTATGATGGGATATAAATCTCTCAAGACATGAGATGTCATATTTCAACTCCTCTCTCAACTCCATTTTCTTTCCAGAAAAAAAAAAAAAAGAAAAAGAAAAAGAAACACATGAAGCTAAGAAAACAAGCTTACCTAATGAAAATAGTAATAAGTACAGGATGCATTTACTAAAAGTGTCACACTATTAAAAGAAAATGACATGTCTCTGGAATTGTTTGCCCACCAAGAAGACAAGGCAGAAAATTGAGTATTTCTGTATCTCCTGGAGTTTTGAGACTAGACTAGCATACTTTTAAAGCAGTGAGCCATTAGAATTAGCTGGGTGGAACACACCTGCTCTAGGACCAAATCACACTTCCATGGCCAGTGCTGTGAGTGTGTGTTTCCTATGGGCCAAGAGGGCCACCTCCAGGACAAATGGATTCTAGCAGAAGAAAGCTGGGTGGGATGGAGCCCTAGAAGGAGGGAACTTGGGATGAGGATTCAGGGAGAAGTCATGGAAGGGTGTGCTAACTCTGTCAGGCAATATTCAGTTCAGGGATTCCAGGGAGAATGGGCTGGGGTGGGAATAAGATGGTTTCTAGAAAACACACCAAAGTCTCCACTGGGAAAAGAACCAATATTCAGACATCTGTGGTGTCTTAGTCAGTTCAGACTAAGATACCATAGACTGGGAGACTCAAACAAGAGAAATTTATTTTTCACAGTTCTGGAGGCTGGGAAGTACAAGATCAAAGTACTGTCCAATTTGGTTTTTAGAGATGGTTCTCCTCCTGGTTTGCAGATGACTACCTTCTCTCTGTGTCCTCACGTAGCAGAGAACACAGAGACCAGAAGCAAACCTTGTGTCTTTTCTTATAAAGGCCCTAGTTTCCACATGAAGATTCCATTTTCATAAGCTAATTACCTCCCAAAGGCCTCTTCTCCAAATACCATTGCGTTGGGAATTAGGATTTTAACATATGAATTTGGAGGAAGGGCACAAACATTACATGCTCAGTTCAGAGTGCATAATGACAGAGGATATTCAATGGCAAAGATTGGGTCTTAGCTAAATGCACAAACTTTAATGTCCCTATTGAAAAACCTGTAAGATCACCAGAAAATCTGCTAAGACGAAATGAAGTATATCTGAGTTCCCTGCCACAAAGAAGAATGCTACTGTAAGTCTTGTCTGTGTTTCCACAGAGAAGTGTTAGAAATGAGATTCTGGGCTGAGCTGGTTTAAGGTGGGTCTTTCAGAGAGGAAGCTGACATGAGTTTCTTGATACATAAACTGTTGCTTAATTAGGGAACTGTTTATTCAGGTCTGAGGGCTATTGGCTCCAACAAATTAATCTATAGGAATTTCCTGAAGCATGCAGTGAAATGAGCTATTGGTTGATGTTATCTCTTCCCAGTAAAAGTTTTCAGAGGCAAACAACAAAGTCCATGTTGACACAGGTGGTCTAAAGCATCACGTTGGGGAAGATGGCCCTGGTTGTCATTTTCTTTCCTCCCATTGTATATGTTTGAATCAAAGGGAAGCAAGGAGCAGTACATTGATGGAAGGCAAGGTGGAGTATGGAAATTTAAAAAAAAAATCAATCTTCTTTAAACCACTGGTGGCCTTTGGAAACACATGACAAGCCTAAACTGAGGGGAAAGGGAGAAGCTGTGATTGTGGCTGTAAGACTGGTTTTGTAATTACACAACTTTGAATTACTAACATGAAATGAAAATTTTTCTTAATATCTTAATGTGATCATAGATCTACCCATTGTGTTGTTCAGGGATTCAGGGAAGCTAGAGCTCTAAATTCAAGTGTGAAGTTCAGTGGTGTTAAAAAAAAAAAATGAAGCAGTTTCCTAATTGTGTCCTGAGTCCTGTCTGCTTAATGCATCAGTTAAAATCAAAGATAACCATCTAATAATTCTCGATTTTCTCTTGTTCAGTAGTAGGGTTAGATTTTCATTCAGTGGGTCCTATATAGGGTCTGACATAATAAGTGACATTTTGATCAAAGTAAGAAAAACATGAAAAATTCCAAGTTATTATTATTTTACTGCTGTTTATCAGTGCCTAGCTTACTTAGGATCAGAATAAATATGAAGATGGAAGCTATGCAAATGTACCTCTTAAATCTCCTGCTTCAGGGAGCATTACTGACTGATTGACAGCTACAGCAGTTGGTCTTTGAATCTACCATCACTTCTGTGCCAAGGTTGTGCTGTCATCCGTTCTTGTTAGTAAATACTCTTGGCAAGGATGCTAAGGCAGGCCCATTTTGGTGATATGTAAGGCTCCTTTGATGGGTGACTTACCAAAACTTTCTTAGAATTGCCCTAAAGGAGTTTCTTTTTTTTTTTTTTTTGAAATGGAGTCTCGCTCTGTCGCCCAGGCTGGAGTGCAGTGGCACTGTCTCGGCTCACTGCAAGCTCTGCCTCCCGGGTTCACACCATTCTCCTGCCTCAGCCTCCCGAGTGGCTGGGACTACAGGCGCCCGCCACGGAGCCCGGCTAATTTTTTGTATTTTTAGTAGAGACGGGGTTTCACTGTGTTAGCCAGGGTGGTCTCGATCTCCTGACCTCGTGATCCGCCCACCTCGGCCTCCCAAAGCACTGGGATCACAGGCATGAGCCACCGCGCCCGACCAGGAATTTCTTAAAGAAGTTTCTTCTAGCCCAAACTTACTTCTCTCTGTCGTTCACTGAGGCTAGACATACACCACAGTAGCATGGCTCTCCCAGACCTCTCCAACTACCTCACCATTATCCATCACTGGCATTTTCACCAATAAATCCTTTTTACGTTTAATCCCATTTGGCAGCTGCTTTTCAAGGGACTGCAATGGACACAATAGCACAATAGATCAGTAAGATTTGTTCTTCTAAAATTAAGTGTAACTTATTTACTCTATTTTCAATAATGGGTTTATATTATCTTCTCTGAGTGTTTTTGAAGTTCTTTGTGTTCCCACTAAATCTTGTCTTCATCCCCATTATTCCATTTGCCATATAAGTTATAATTGTATTTGTGGGAACTTCTTGAAGCAGAGAATTTGTGTCTTTGTTCAGCGTAATGCTTGGTATATAATAGGACCTCAATAAATTTTTTTTCAATGAAAGACTAAAACAAAATTTTCTGAAGCAAATATATAAAAAAAATGCACTTATGAGGGGATTTAAATCTCTTAAAACATGAGATAGGTTATATATTTAAATTTTCTTTGCACTTTGTTTTCTATTCAGCAAAATATCAATAAAACATATGAAACAAACAAAAAGTGTACCTAATGAAGACAGTTGAAGATATGGGATGAATTCACTAAATATATCATTTTTACTTATTTATTTTTTTTGAGACAGAGTCCCACTTTGTTGCCCAGGCTGGAGTGTAGTGGCATGATCTCAGCTGACTACAACCTCCCTCTCTCAGGTTCAAGTGATTCTCCTGCCTCAGCCTCCCCAGTAGCTGGGATTACAGGTGCACACCATGCCTTGCTAATTTTTGTATTTTTAGTAGAAATGGGTTTTCACTGTGTTGGCCAGGATGGCCTCAAACTCTTAACCTAAAGTGATCCGCCAGCCTCGGTCTCCCAAAGTGCTGGGATTACAGGTGTGAGCCATCATGCCCAGCCTAAGTGTATTATATTAATGAAATAAAATGGAATGCCAGAATTCATGCCAAAGAAATAAGCTTATTTAAAATATTATAACTATTAGAAATACGTTTGAGTGGAAGAGTTCTGGGAAAATAATGAGAGAAGGATTTTAGAAAGATTATAACAGAAATGATCCTGAGCATTGGCACGAAAATTGTAATTCAAGATCTATCTCCTGTCGGATTTAGGAAGGGTCCTAGGTCAAGATTCATTTGTCCATGTTCAATCATATACTTCCAAGAGGGCTAGGATGCTGAGTCCTACTGACGTAGATGGTCAACAATCACAGATATTGGACAGGCTGAGTGTTACAGTTCCATAGAGTACAGAAATAATAATGAGAGAATGGAGAATATTCAGTAAGTTGATCCAAAAAGGCGAGACCCAAAGGCTGGTTAGTAACCAGTTGCCTGGAAATTCCTGGATGAAAAGGTAGTTGGGTGGTAGAAGCTGGATCCACAGTCCAGAGATTGGAAGCCAGTGCTTCCACAACCAAGAGATCCAAGGCCAGTGTTTCCACATCCAAGGGATCTTATGTAGTTAGTCTGGTGGGGACTGCAGAAGATGGAATTCTTTGGGCAGTAGCAGGATGTCTGATAGGATCTGGCCAAAGTGCAGGATGTCTGGCAGCTGGTGGGCTCACAGTAGGTCTCCTGACAGCCATTGTAGACAGAGGAGCCCAGTTGGCAGGTATTTGGAGAATAGATGGCATTGCTGGGGTAGAATGAATTATAAGTGGAAACTGGATACCCCAGGTAACCTCCAAAACAGCAGGAGGAGAAGTTTCCAGAGCTGCAGTTGTAAGACACGTTAACAGAAGTTCTGAGTTCAGGTGATTTGCAGTGAGGAGCGTGTGTGTGTGAATGTTACCTTCTATACTGGACACTTACATACTCTAGCAGTAAGTGTAGTCACAAGTGCCCATTTTAATGAGAACACTTAATTAGGCTGCAGTCAAAATGAAATATATTAACACTCAAAGAACTTTATGAACGCAGGTTTCTACATGAAAGAATTTCATTAGTTTTTCAAAGCAATTGTTCATGAAACAAAAATGCCATTTCTCATTCATCTTGCTTAGGTAGAATGAAAACCACCATAATTGTACCTGTAAGATTGATGCTTCAAAGGGTTGGGCGCAGAGGCTCACACTTGTAATCCCAGCACTTTGGGAGGCCGAGGCAGGCAGATCACGAGGTCAGAAGTTCGAGACCAAGCTGACCAACATGGTGAAACTCCGTCATCTCTACTAAAAATACAAAAATTATCCGGGCATGGTGGTGGGCGGCTGTAATCCCAGCTACTCAGGAGGCTGAGGCAGGAGAATTGCTTGAACCTGGGAGGTGGAGGTTGCAGTGAGCCGAGATCGTACCACTGCACTCCAGCCTGGGAGGCAGAGCAAGATTCCGTCTCAAAAAAAACAAAAAAACAAAAAAAAAACTTGATGCTTCATTCATCCTGTCCTTCTAGAAATTGGAGCAAATGGCTAAGATACTGAGAGTTCTGGTATTTGTAAAGATCTAAAAAATACCTTGTAATCTGGAAGGGACTTTTATCTTGCTCCAATTTTATAAATTCAATTGAGAACAGAAAAAAATTTCAATATCTATTCCTTCTTTCAATTATTTGAACCATTAGAAGAAATAACCCAATAACAATCCTTATTTGGTAGACATGCTAAATGAGTGCCTAACATATTTGAGTTTAGATATCTTATAACACAAGTAGCTAAGTGAAGCACATGAAGATTTAAGAATGAAGGGTCAAATTTTTGAACAAGTGCTTTGAAGTTTACATTGTAAAACTACTAAAGAAATCCCTTACTCAGAGGTTGATTTGCTTCTTCATAGAAGTCATCAGTAAGTTTGGTTATAAAAAACCGTTTATCCCCATAAGGTATAAGTAATTTTTGGTGGTGTTGATGTTACTGAGAGCAAAATAATAAGCACTATAAGTAAAATGTAAATCGTTGATTTTTTCCTTTCTTTTCTCTCAGAGGGTGACATTTTTACTAGAGATGGAAAAGAAAAGCAAGAAATGAGGAAAATGTCTATCCCATGTAGTATTCACAAAAAGATAAAATATTTAAAGAATTCATAGTAACAAATGACTTTATAAATTGAAATAAAGGGGTGGGAAGGATATATGATGATAATGTGTAATTGAGAGTGAATGCCTTTGTGACCTCTGAGATGTATCAACTGACATATATATTCTGCCTAGAGTACTAGAGTAATGAGGATTTTTCTGGATTTGCTCAGAAAGTTCATCAGAGCAAACTGTAAATAGATATACGGCACGGATGCAGGAAATGGCTTAACCTGTGGGAATGGGCAAACCTCTTAAGACATCCATCTTCATAACTGATGTATTCTACAATGGAAGTGAACTGAGACTCCCTTCTATGAAGAATTAGGATTACTAGGTAAAAGTTTTAAGGGAAGATTCAGTTAAAAATCTAAAATGAGTTGCTCTTGCAATTAATGATATTTCCATACTGAGGACCCTGGGAAAATCTAATTAGGATGTCGTAAGTGGAATTCCAATCTGACAGGAGGCTAGAGATAATTGCTTAACTTCCTTCCAAATTGTAGACTTTGTAAGTCTAAACTTTTGAGGAGACAAATTGATCTCCAATCATGTTTCATTTATTAGGTAACATAGTTTGTTCTGTGTTTCTGGAATAAACAATTCTTATTTATTAGGCTTCTCAATTATTAATAGCCAAAAAGCATTCTAGTAGATTCCAAATCTTCCTGTTGTGTTTGTCAGTAAAATATTGAATATCAAAATAGCCACACAAATATTTAGCACACTTAAATTGAAGTTGCTTTCTTGTTTTAATGTCATCCATTCCTATATAAGCAATTTCAGTAGAAGAATACTCTGAGGGATCAGATATTAAGTAATATCGCACATCCTTTTCTCAAAGTATGGATGTTTTTGCATTCAACTACTTTCGTTCAGAAGTGGAATGGAAACGTTTTTCTAAAAATGAGCAAATCAAATAACACAGAAACCACAGCAAGATAAATCTAAATCTCTCCTCTTCCTCAAGATATCAGTCTTCATTACAACATTACATCGAGGTGAAATACAAGTCACAGAACAAGAGAAAATATGACCATCATTTTAGAAGTGTTGTAATACCTGTCAGAAACACCTGAAAATAATTTACGTCAAAGTCATGTATGTTATTTTTGAGGCAAAGGAAGAATCTTCCTAAGATGCTCCCTTTGTCTCACCACTTCAAGCCAGTTACTTTATAAACTTCCTTTGAAACAGGAATGCTTTCCAGATTCTGGGGAATTCTTTTAGTGGGAAACACTGACTCTGATTAGTGTTTTTGCCACATGAGCTTTTTTTTTTTTTTAATGCTTTTCAGCATCTTAGATGAATAATCTCAACCATTCCAAAAGACGTAAAGCAATTCATTATTTTTAATTCACTCAACAGTGAACACACACCCAAGGAAAGAAAAGCTAAGGTTGGCTCCTAATAGTCTGCATAGTTTTAAACAGGAGCACAGAAAATAAGGGAATCTCAGTTAATATTTCATTAAAGCCGTTCCAGTTGAGGTTTGATTTTTAAAAAGACATTATATCTTGCTTATCGCCATTGCTGCTTTCTGATGACATTCTTCGTTAAGTTAGCTTGCTACTTTGCGGTGACAGTGAATGTATGTTTTTGTTTAAAAGAAATGACTATGAATAGATTGGTTAGCTGGCACTTTGTGCACCAGATGGCAACAATTTTGAGACAGATTGTGAAACGGGTATCAATTATTTTTAATTAAGGCAGCTTCCCTCAGCCCAGACACTGTCTACCTCTAAAGCGATTCTCTGAGTTATCTCAAGAGTGACCTTTGGTAAGGGAAGATGAGCAATAGCTTTAAAGAGTCAACACTATTACCCGAATCCCAAGGCACAAACATTACTGCACTTTCTAGTTGTAAAATCACAAGTAATACATATGTCTGACTATGATGATCTTTTTAATTCATTTAAAGTTGGCAGGTAACCTGTTTTATGTGCCATGTGGATGACACACCCAATGTTAAGGGTATATAAGTCCCCAGGTCCAAGAAGTGACATTCAAAGTTACAACCTTGTCATTGTAAGTCAACTCTCTCCTACAACTGCTACTCTGGAAACTTCTCCTCCCACCCTGTGGGGGCTACCTGCGCTACCCAGGCTTCTCTTGTGGCTCTTCCTACCCCAGCAACCTGGTCTACAGCACTGACCTGTGCTCTCCCAGCACCTGCCAGCTGGGCTCTTCTCTCTACAGGGGCAGTCAGGAGACCTGCTGGGAGCTCCCCAGGTGCCAGACATCCTGTGTAGTGGCCAGCACCTGCCAGATCTCCTGCTACTGCCCCAGAGCCTCTATGCTCTGCAAGCCCTGCCAGATGACTTACTCTGGATCTCTGGGCTTTGGATCCAGGAGCTTTCAATCTTTTGGCTGTGGCTCTCCATCCCTGGGCTATGTATCCAGTGTATTCCAATCCATTGGTTATTGTCCCAATGCTTTCACATCCCTAAATTATAGACCCAACTTTTACCACCCAACTTTCTATTCTAGTAGCTGCCAGTCTGCTTCTTACCAACCAGCCTGTGAATATGACTTTTAGTAATTATGTTTGAGGAACCAGAAACTTAAACACAATACCTACTGTGTTCATATCCATATATCCATAGCGTCTGTTGCTATCCTATCCTATCATTTGCCTACGAATTTGATTTCTACTGTTACCCATGATAGATTAGGAATAATCTGAATTCCAGTAACTAGAAAATATTCACTGGAGCAAGATGTCAAAACAGCTTATTTATAATTATATAGACATGCAATATCAAAGCACGCTTCTCTTACTGTATCTCCTAGTTATTTCCCCTAGAGTAGTTGTTTTAAATTTTACAAAGTGAAGAATGTAAGTTTAAATAAAACTGGGTAACATTACGTCTGCATATCTGCTTTAATATTCTTTGCTTACTTTTTGTCTTAAAAACTGCTAAATATCTGGCTGGGTTTTTCTGTGTTTTCTACTAAAGACACTTGCACACAAATGTTCACTGTAGCATGATTCACCATAGCGAAGACGTGGAATCAAGCTAAATGGCCATCAATGACAGATTGAATAAAGAAAATGTGGTACATCTATACCATGAAATACTATGTAGCCATAAAAAAAGAATGAGATCATATCTTTTGTGGGAACACGGATGGAGCTAGAGGCTATTATCCTTGGCAAACTAACACAGAAACAGAAAACCAAATACCCTATGTTCTCAATTATAAGAGGGAGCTAAATGATGAGAACACATGAACACACAGAAGGAAACAACAGACACTTGAGGGAGGAGGGTGAGAAGAAGAAGAGAAACAGAAAAGATAACTACTGGGTACTGGGCTTAATACCTGGGTGATGATATAATCTGTACAACAAATCCCCGTGACACGAGTTTACCTATGTAACAAACCTTCACATATACCTTTAACCCTAAAATAAAAGTTTAATTTATTTTTAATTTTAAAGAGTAAAATTGTCCATATTCTTTTTTGATTTAGTAGACTTTTCATCTTTCATGTTGATTCCATCTATTAATATCTTCACATGATAAAATGAAGAGGACACATTTTTAAGACTACAAACAAACTAACCACTGTGGTCTTCTTTTTCTGCAGGGAGTTAGAAACGTCAATATTTTTATATAAATGATTACATTTGCAATGACTGTCAAATTGATTATATCACATAATTTTGGTAGAAAGAATACTTTCATAAAATATTTTCTGAAATATATGAGAATTCAGAGTGAGGATATCCAGTAAAAAGTTAGATTTCAGTGAGTTAGATTTGTTGAGGACTCCAGATCCCCTAGCTTTAGTGCCAGGTAAGAAATCAATTCTCCAAATGAAAGTGCTAACATATTTCAATATTCACTAGCAAGTAGGACCAACCTGTTTTATATAATCAGTTCTATAAATTTGATGAAGTCTCAACTTACTCTTATTTTTTAAGTTGTTTGGTTGGCAGCACTTTCTTGAAAAAATACAATTCAAAACCAATGCAAATATTCTTTTATTATAGGATTAGGCTAAATATCCAGGTAGTTGATAATCCTTGAATCAGCAGTGAAGCCTCAAATGTTTTATCATTTAAGTCAAGAACAACATTATTAAATGGATGACCTAGATACCTACCTACTGGGTAACAATATGGCGTGGTTTATTTTTTATTGTTGTTTCAGTATCCAATACCATTTGGTGATTGTCTCAGATTTTTAACTTTTTATTTATTTATAATCAGTAATATATTAACATAGATAATGATTAGGAAATTTCTATTTTACTTTTGTCATGGTTTCATCTAGGGAAGAAAAAGTAGCATGCACAGTGAGCAGAGTTTTTACTTTATTCAACTGTTAAATCTGAAAGAAGACAGAATGCTTAGAATTGTTCTTAAGATTTCTAAACAAACAAAATAGAACTATCACTTTTTTTTCTTTTTTTGAGATAACATGCGGTGCTATGGTTCAGGCTGGATTGCAGTGGCACAATCTTGGTTCACTGCAACCTTGACCTCCCAGGCTCAAACTGTCCTCCCACCTCAGCCTCTCAAGTAGCTAGGACTAGAAGCACGCACCACCACACCCAGCTAAAAACTATCACTTTTCTTGCAAAGAGAAGATGCAGACAGAACGCTTGAGAAACAAATTACACTTACATGCAAGTGATAGGTCAGCCTACTCATTCAAGTCTGGGTGGAGGGTCGTTTGTTGTTCAGACCTAGCTGGTAGTGCGATGGCCCATTCCACAGCTGCAAGACGCAGCAATACTCATCAAGCCAACAGTAGGTGGAGTTAGTGGGAAATTTGAGAATTACTGGCTAGGTGCACATGAAATATGGCCATGAAATTTGGACTGCCACAAAGCCGCAGATAAAGGATAATCTAAATGCTCTTGCTACAGTGATTTGGCCATGTCTTGTATTGTTTAAATCTACAACTATTTTTTATTATTCGGTAACACATTTCTTCTTTAAATTTTGTAGATAGAAGAAAAGGAAAATAAGCCAAAAATAAAAGCTCATTTTTTAATGAAAAAAACAAAAGTTGGGTCCTGCATTTCTACCACTAAATCCGGTTGATGATGACTGCATGAACTTGTACAACAATTTGATGATATTTATTATTCAACATGAGAGTAGGTGATATCATTGACCACATGCAAAGTGAAAGACATAGTTTTACTGAAGATACATCAGTATCTACTTCAAAAGACAGAAAAATGTTTAAGAAGACCAAGTCCTAAGATGATTATTTACTATTAACAGTCGCAAAAAGTGTGTCAATACATCGCCCTGATACAGACATTTTCATTTAGGTCAAATAACTGTTTTAAGTCATTTTCACTCATGTTAAATTATACATATTCATGTGCATGTACAGAAAATAATTGAACCAATAGTTAATGATATGCCCCTCCAGTAGCAGGAAAAACAAATCACTAAGGATTAAATGAATTGTTTTATATTAGAACTGTCAAATGCTTCAAACAGAAAATAAATTAATTCCAATAATGTTTTGATTTCTTCTCCTAGCCCCCAAAAAAGAGTAAAGCTATAAAAAGTTCATAATGTTCTGTTTGATAAAGCTAATGTAAAGTTATTTTAAAAGTTCAACATTGAAGATAAGATTATCTGTTGTATCCATAATGATAAAAAGTACAAATTTTGTTAAGGACATCATGGTAAAGAAAATAAGAGTCCTGTGGAGAAAATGCACATTTTTAATTGTGGTGAATACACAACTCACTTTGTATCCGAATAAGCTGCAATATTCTATCAATAAAAGTAGAAGATATAATTTGAAAAATTTTAAAACACTTTGTATATACCCTAAATTGTACTGGCAATCAATACTTTTCCTTACCTCATTAATCACCATGTTCACATTTTTCTGCTCTATTATCTTTGAGCTCTTGTTTCATTTATTTTTAAGTAATAATTTGTATTGTTTTATATAGAAAAGCATATGAAAGGAATTTTCTAATGTTTATCAATATTTTTTACACATCGTATGCTGCTTCTGCATTCTATATTGCTACTTTACTCAAGAACGTTGCCATGAATTCACTCTGATTGGTTCCATCCTCCTTCAGTCCAATCTCACCAAAATGGGAACCTGGTTTACGTTTTTAGTGAGATGTCACAAGAGTCTGCAATTTCACCGTTCTTGTTCATAATGTTTGGTATTATTGAAGGCAGCACTTTATATCTATCATCTTGGATCCTAAATCTGAAAAAACGAAGTTACACTCATAATAATAATTAAAATGTTAAGATATGTCATAGAATTCAGAATTCATAACATTTTCTTCCTGAGATGCCATTGATTATTTTTCTATTACTCTACTATTTGTTATAATTGTTAAAATGTTATTTAAATAAATTAGTTTACCTTCTTTGGAGCTCTTCTCCTAAACTCTAAATTTATTTGTATTTTCATTCTTTATTACTGATACTACTCATGAGGCTAAACAAATAAATCCAATAGTGGATCATCTCCATTTAGATGAATAGTAATTCTGTAGTATTTCTGTAGTACTAGAAATACTAAGTATTCCTTGGTTGAACTAGGAGTTGTACTTTTTAATAAAAAGAAAAACCAGAAAAGAGTAACAAAACAAGATTCATTCAAGAGATCATATTCTACCAGGTCTTTGATCTGTAAGCCTTGGCCAGTTTTAAATCCTTTTAGAGTCTCCATTCCCCCATGCCTGTAAAGGTCTGTAGTATATAATATTTGTCTTTCTCACCGGGATGTTAAGTATTAAATGAAAATCTGTTACCTGATAACTCTTTTGCCTTCTTGTGTGGTATACACTCACCTATGACCACAAGCATAGCAATGCAAACCATTTTATGTTGGCTTCAACCACCTTTGTGTGGACAACATCTGCCCTCTATCATATGCAACGCCACTTTTACTGTACCTGGGCTTCTCCCAGGTCACAACTAGGAAAACAGAAGGATCCCACTGTGATTCTTCCCTTGCATAATTATAAGGTTCCTGAAAATTACACACCTTGGATGTTGTTCAGCCAATGGGAGAAAGAAGCGGATGGATAAATGTTGATCTGATCCTGTGGTGGACAATTCCAGGAGTCATTCTACATGCTCCTAAAAGGTCGTTACAGGATTTAGCCAAGTTGCTCTTCATAAAACTCAAACATGCACCCTTTCTTTAGATTTTCCTCTTTGATTCTTTCGTCTTCCATAGTGCCTCATACTTGCTTCCTGGGATCTTGTGCCAGATAAACTGTTTGCACCCAAATCTTTGACATTAGCCTTGTTCTGGGGAGAAGAGGAGGATCCAGAGTAAGACTAATGGATATAAATGCGTCTTCAGCATGGCCCAGGTGTGTTGCTGTCAGCTTGATTGGGGTTGAGCCTTGAAGAAGCATCGGTAGGTTACCCAAGCCACCTGGACCCAATAATTCCCACTTAAGATCATTGGTGAATGATCCTTACTCTCCTTACCAGTGGGAGGCAGGAACCCTGGCACTTAAGTCTACTAACAAAGAGCAAAGCGTCTGTCCTAGCAGTTGTTTAAGCTTCACTTTTCTCTTGGTTGAAATTCAGATGCTAGACTTTAAGTAACCTTTAGTGTAAGCATACAGTTTACCTTATAAATTACATCCTAGTCTTGTTGTCTGCATTTCTAGTTTATGCATCAAATTTTCTGCTTTCCTATATCAGTAGAAATGTATATCTTTCATTCTTAGACAATTCTCACTGCTGTTGAGACAAGTCTGCAGATGCAAACTATGTTCTTCCAGAAATGATTACTTTTAATAGACAACATACCTAATTTCAAGAGAAATGTTCTCAAATCTGTCAGATTATATGTGCCCCAAATCCAGTTACACAGTCATATTGATTTTTACTTAAATGTCCCAAATTCTTGAATGCAAAAATGTAAGCAAAATAATAGTAATAAAATAATAACAATGTGAACAATATATTTGGGTACCAGATTACATAAATTTATTAGATTAAAATTTCCATTTTCAACAGTTTTTGGATGAAAATCAGATAGCATATATTCGATCAATGGTAAAGATATTAGAACTTAATATTAGGTTACTCATTAATTTCGCAGTCTGCCAGAAGTTGGTCATGCAAGAAGCTGGTGGTGGAAGAATAAAAGGATATTGGGAACTGGCAAGAATGAAAATAATGGCTGCATTCAGTAGAGACTTTGATCCCAATACTCAAAAGGATCTAGAAATTTAGCAGGTGAATTGATAGAAGCGAGATCCACAGATTGGTCTGTAACAAGAAGACTGCCAGGCTCCAGAAGCCAAGTAGTTTGGGTAGCAGAATCTGGATCCGTAACTCAGGGAAGGAAAACCACAGCCTCCATATTTCAGGAATCTGAAGCCACTGGATCCATTTCCCAGCGAGTAGCAGCTCCTAGATCCATAGCCCTGGGAGCGACAGCTGCTGGACCCAAAGCCTAGAGATCCGGAGCAAGTCGTCTGGCAGGGACAGCAGAGCATGGAGGTCCTGGGGTGGTAGCAGGATTTCTGGCAGCTGGCGGGCTCCCAGCAGGTCTTCTGACAGTCCCTGTAGAGAGAGGAACCCAGTTGGCAGGTGCTGGGAGAGCAGAGGGCAGTGCTGTAGACCAGGCTGCTGGGGCAGGAGCCTGGGTAGTACAGGTAGCCCCCAAAGGAGCGGGAGGAGAAGTTTCTAGAGCAGCAGTTGTAGGACATGCTGATGAGAAATGTGAGTTCAGCTGAGTGCACCTAAGAAGATTCTGAGTTTTAATGTCGCATCCTGGACAAGGGCATTTATATCCTCTCAGCAATAGGTGTGGTGCCCAACAGGGTCATCCTTTACATATTTGTGGTCCCACATTTACATATGTGTAACTGCGTAATCTTGTCTGTAATTGCATTTGAATAGTTTTCCATGTATCGTATTTATGGGCGCTATAATTTTGGTGTTATAGCACAAAGCCAATGAACCGTACTTATGTCAGAAATGCTATGACTGTTTTACATTAATGTCTAGCTCATCATGACAAGGAAAGCTCTTCCTATTTCTTTGGCACTTGCTACCTGCCTCTTTTCCTGTGTATTCACATCTGGCTTTGCTAGTAGATGTTTTCCTGTTAAGAGTGGGGAATGAGATAACGTTAGTTTCTTTCTGGTGCAATTTCCCCCTGGATGAGAACCTTTGTGAAAATGATCCATCTTGTCACCATTCATTGCTATACTCCAAAATTACTTTGCGGTGGCTTTTTAGGGCGGTAAGAGTAAATTAATACATTAAGTACTACAGTTATAAAGTGTGTCTCATATCCAGTGAAGAAAGATCAAGAACAGGCAAAGCAAAGAGACAGAAAGAAATGGCTAGAAACTGAAAGAAACCTTGCCATTTATTTAAAGACAAGATAACAAAAAGAAGCTCGATTGAAACACAGTCACAGAGAAGATCAATTTGAGGTCATTTCTATTCAGCCAAAGAGCCCGAATGCTTGTCTGATGAAGGGAGGAAACAAGTGAAAGAGAAACAAAGAGAAAGCTCAGGAATTTCAGAATGTTTTTCCTATTGCATTCAAGCTGTCATGTGTCTTGTCTCAACGTCTTTATGAGCAAAAATTTTCAAAATTAGCAAATCTTATGAACTTTGATATATTTATCATCTACTTTTGTAATTATCCAGGGCTTCTACCTTCTTAGAATGTCTCTAGCTTTCCATATTACTGGTTTTCAATGTCTTTTTGCCACTTGTAGAACCAGGTACCATCCTATATTTTCCTGTGAAAATGTGAAATTTCTTTGTTTCCCAGTCTTCTTTTCCTCTGCGTGGTATATGAATGTTTCTCTCTTATTTTCTCTCTCTCTTCCTCTGACTTTCTTTCCCTCTATTTTTCTTTCTTTTTTCTGTGCTTGTTTGATTTTATCTTTTTTATTTTTTTTTACTTGTTATATTTTATGTTTTGTTCATTTGTTTGTTTGCCTCTGCTGAATTATAGATTCCATGTTGAAAAATAAAAATTGGACAGCTTTGTCATATTCTTTGAGGATAGCCACTTTGTAAGTTCATTCACAAAATATTCTATGTTGAAATACAAGTAGTTAAATTATATTCAGGACCAAAGAAAGTGTACTGTCATGGTTGATGACATTTTATTTTATAATAAAATAGAATAAACTTACAACAATAATGTTAGAAATTTTCTCGATTAAATTTTCTCAATTAAAATGTAAGGCAATATTGAAAAGTAACTTAATATAGGCCTTCCAGAAGGGAGAATGAAGAAAGAAGCAAATATGGCCAATTGAAATATCTATTCAGTGAGTTACTTTCTATTTTTCAATAGCAGTTGATTTCCCCTAACCTTGTACCTTAGTAAGTAGGTTTGGAAAGTATTCCTTCCCCATTTTCTTTTGTTTCAAATGTAACTCTTTAAAATAATCCTGAATACAAAACTTATGAGTTAAATGGAGAGCATGAATTTATTTAGGTGAAACTAAGGGATTTAGTGAATTTGTCTTCAGTTAATCCAGGCTCCTTATTCAAAAATCCTTCTCTGAACAAGTTATTGTGAAAAGAGGGGTTCTTCCCTTCTCTCTGCCTCTAAATCTCTAAAGCTTTGTCCACATTAATTTGATAGAAGTTTAAGAAGAACGTGTAAATGCCACAACTTTGGACTCACTTCATCTTGGAGATCGTATTATTTGTTCTGTTTAATATGGAGCCTCATCATTGTTGTTTCTTTTTTTTAACTGAATTATTTATCAACAATTAATTAAAAATTGAGATCTTTCACATAAAATATATGGCTCAGGGATACACATCAAAAGGCTTCTGATCTTTTGACAGTTGATTCTCTTCACTAGGCTGTGAATAATGGCTTTGGATATTTGAGATATGTTTTCAAGAGAATCTCATCCATAGTTGAAAATTACAACTTTTGGCACCTACCTGCTTCTCTTTTCTAAATTACCAGTCAACTCGTCACTAACATGCTGGAAAATCTTGCTTTCACTAACCATCCAGGTTACAACCTCAAAAAGCAAAAGCCAATACTTCTATGTAAAGATTGAAAATAGATAAAAGAATATGAGCCATATGTAATGTAGTTAAAAAGTGTACCTTGCTTATAATTGGAATCTAAGCAAAAGAAAGAGGAGAGAATGGGGCAGAAACAGTATTTGAAGAGAGTACAGTTGGGAATTTACCAATCTTGATAAAAGACATAAACTCACATGTGAAATAATAGGAGAATGGTGTGGATCTAGTCTAACTAAGGTGGGGATGGCTGAAAAAATGAGTTTTAGCAGACATTACCTGGAGACAGTCTGAACATAAGCTCCAAAACTAAACTCAAAAGTTTTTTTATTGTTTCTCTAAATCATTGAACAACTGAAATATTTTTTTTTTTGTTTACCCTGATTGGCATATTCAAGATAAAATGTTCAGTTTAAATTTTTTGCTATCCATCAAAAAATTGGTTTCCTTTTTTTGTTAGTCTATTCTCACACTGCTATAAACTACTACCTGTGACTGGGTAATTTATAAAGAGAAGAGGTTTAATTGACTCACAGTTCTGCAGGCTGTACACGAAGCACGGCTGGGGAGGATTCAGGGAACTTACAAATCATGGCAGAAAATGAAGGGGAAGCAGCCAGTCCTACAAGGGGAGCAGCAGGAAGACAGTGAAGGGGGAAGTGCTACACATTTTTAAACAACCAGATCTCATGAGAACTAACTCACTAGCACGAGAACAGCAAGGGGGAAGTCCACCCCCACGATCCAATCACCTCCCACCAGGCCTTCCCCAACACTGGGGATTACAATTTGACCTGAGATTTGGGCAGGGACACAAATCCAAACAGTATCACTTTTTAAAAAGTATAAACAAGATTAAATATTTACAGATTTTCTGCATTTTTTCTCTTTCCGGAGTCTCCCCTGAGAGAGGCTGGGAGAGTTGTAAGATTTGGACATAGGTCTGGCCCAAGTGAAGGAGAAAGAGAAGGAAGTGCTTGAGACCTATGCAGGGGACAGTAGTTCCTTAAGGCCATTGAGGAAACCCTGAGTCAAAGCTGGCCGTCAAGTATCTTCCAGGAATCCCTATATCCCACTGTGCTCAGTCTTTGCCTGGGAGCAGCCCAGAGAAAGCAAGGCTTCCCCAGAAATGCAATGGTAACTTTTAGAATACAGTAGGTAGGGCCACTGGTTATTTAAGCCTCCTGTAATTTAAGATCCGAGATGGGAAATCTCCAGGCTGCCACACATATGAATGAGAATCTGTTAGGACCATGGGCCTCATATTAGATGCATTGAATCTAAAATGCATTTATTTTTTTTCTCGCATTTCAATGGTGTTTATTTAACACTTTAATTCTCTTCATAAGGCCCCAGAATTGGTTTTCATTTGTGATTGTCTCAGTTCCATCCCTTGCTGTCACCATGTCTCCAAATAATTATCCAGGTTTCTTTCTGGTCATAGGCATCAATGTTACTCAATTTATCTTGGATCATACTTTTCCCTCTACGTTGGATGTGAGACACAGTGAGTAACAGTACATAATAGATGAAGAAAACTTTTGTAGAATGAGAAAGGATGGTGACAAGTAGGTTTAGTTTTCAGCAGGTTTCTCATTAAGGCCAAAGTTGTGTCTCTAATCCATTGACAAAAAAAGACATGTAACTTTTATCTCATTTCTCACTGTTTAGGGAAAATTATTTGCCCATAACAGCCAATAACAAGACACATGAAAATTATGCTGGGAGGAAAAGGAGGTGCTTTCTTAGACATAATAAAATAAGCATTAATATGAAACAGTCATAGCATTTCTGGCATAAGTGCAGTTCATTAGCTTTGTGCTATAACACCAAAATTATAGCACCCATAAATACAATATGTGAAAAACTATTCAAATGCAATTACAGACAAGATTGCTGAGTTACACATATGTAAATGAGGGAGCACAAAAATGTGAGGGATGACTCTGTTGTGCACCACACCTATTGCGGAGAGGATATAAATGGCACTGTCGAGAATGCAACATTAAAACTCAGAATCTTCCTAGGTACACTCAGCTGAACTCGCATCTCCTGTCATTATGTCCTACAACTGTTGCTCTGGAAGCTTCTCCTCCTGCTCCTGTGGGGGTTACCTGCACTACCCAGGCTCCTCCTGTGGCTCTTCCTACCCCAGCAACCTGGTCTACAGCACTGACCTCTGCTCTCCCAGCACCTGCCAGCTGGGTTCTTCTCTCTATAGGGGCTCTCAGGAGACCTGCTGGAGGCCCAACAACTGTCAGACATTGTGTGTGGAGTTCAGCCCCTGCCACACCCCAGGACCCACATGCTCTGCAATTCTTGCCTGACTATGCAGGTTGGGTCTCGGGGTTTTGGATCCAATAGCTGCTGCTCCCTGAGCTGTAGATCCAGGAGCTGCTCCTCATTGGGCTGTGGATCCAATGGCTTCAGATATCCGAATTATAGAATCCATACCTTCCCTTCCCAGAGTTGTAGATCCAGATTCTGCCATCCAATCTATTTTCCATCTAGGAGGTGGTTCCATTCATCTTGTTATCAGCCATTCTGTAGATCTGGTTTCTACTGACTAATATGGTGACTGGTCAAACCCATTTGAGAAATGCATATTCTTTAGTAAGGTCATCTGTTAATTTCTTCCTTTGAGAAGTATTCTAATATTATTGATCACCAGGTCTACTTTACTTTCTAGCCTTCAAAAACTGGCTTGTATGTTAGTTCTGTCAAACTGCAGTTTGGATCAATGATCTATAACTCTGGGAAGGGAAGGCACGGATTCTATAATTCAGATATCTGAAGCCATTGGATCAATGAATGATCCAAACTGCATTATAGATACAATTTATAGTTTTTGTATTTCTTTCCAAAAGAGATAGGAAGTGAAAAAGATGTTATTTTAATAAACTCTTCATTCTTCTGTCCAAATGTGCTGTTAATATTGCTATTTATTAGTAAGGCATTGACTAGGATGTGCTTTGTCATTGATTCTAGTAATGGGCTTTGCAATGCCCAGATTGTGGGGTCTCCGCACTAATTTTGGTTGGGCTTTAGATATTTTCCTCCTCTTTAGGCAGGAGTTTCCGGGATTCTCACAGTTTCCAAGGATAGCCTTTCTCTTAAGTACCCTTGTCAGGATAGTTAGGATAGCCTTTGCTATCATTTTTGATGATAGCCTTTCATCAAAATCATCAAAAATGATTGTTTGGGTTGTATCTTGAAATAAAACTGGATAGACTGTATTTATACTGTTCTGGTCTCTCACATCAAAGTGTTATAAAAAGTAAGTTACTAAGATAGTATTAAGAGCATTGACTATCTTTGTTCACTCCTTGAATATGCCATGCATCTCGAAGGGCAGAATGTATCAGAAAAGTTTGAAGAGTACATGAACAAAATTTATACTTATATGATTAGGCCTGTTCATGAAGTACATTAAAATGGAAGACTAACACACGGATGTAGGATGTAAATGTTTAGGAAAGAGCACCTATGAGCTTCACGTATGATAGTGCAGGAGTATCCCTTATTTTTAATTAGCTAAATCCCAGTACCCCAATTACTATTTTCAATCTGCTCAAATGATCTCCATTTGTTTAAAAAGGCAGGCAACAAACTTTGATGGGAAGGAAGCAGGCTCAGCAGGTGTTAGTTGTACCTGGGTTCTTTGCCAAAATATAAACTGAATCTAATTGAAAACTCTGAAGCCTTTACTATCATCAAAAATGATTGTTTTTTGTTGTATCTTGAAATAAAATTGGATAGGCTGTACTTATGCTGTTCTGCTGTCTTACATCCAAGTGTTATAAAAAGTAAGGTACTAAGACAATATGATGGTAATGGGAGACATAATATTTATATAAAACAAGCAATGTTCAAGTATTTTCCTATTCTTTATTTTATAAGATCTTCGAACATTCTCTGAAATTAGAAATAGAATGCAGATTATTAGAGACTTGGCAAAAAACTTAGTCTTATGAGTACATAACAGTCATCTCATCATGTTCTCTTTACTTCCTCTGTTACTGCTATTGCAATAAAATATGAAATATAAAGAGAGCTGTAGAGTTCATTGACCTCAACATTCTTATTCTACAGAGGTGGAAATGGAAACAGTAGCGTTAGATAGAATTTTAAAATGTTACTCAGCAAGTTATTGTAGAGCTGTGAGTAGAACTACTTTATTCCACCCAATTTATTTTATTGGATCTATCCAGCTGTGACATTTTCTCTTATCTCCTCACTTCCCTCATTTGCTCCCTGTTTTCCTCTTCTTCTCCCTCCTCCTTCTCCTCCGTCATGTTTAGGAAATAGTCATGGTGCTTATATAGTTAGAGGAAAGAAATAAGAAATAATGAAAGAAAATGCATAGGAAAAATTATCAGTGATTGAGTTACAAAAATTAAAATGACAAATTGTGAAATCCTCTATAAACTTGGTCCTTTTTGTAACTTCATCGATATTTTTTTAATTTTAGTGATTCTAGTTAGTCCTATGCTCATAATATTTACCCAAGAGTAATGATCAAGCCTTATACCCCCAAAACATAGGCAATGGTAAGGCTTTAATGAGGAGCACCTATAGCTTCTTGGCCAGGCTGAGGTCTCCTCTGTTATTGTCTCCAAATTGCAGATGCAGGAATGGTTTTCTGGCTTTCAGGAATACACTCTAATCTTGGTTTCCTATTACTGCCATAGCAAATTAGATTAAACTTAGAGTTTTAAGCAATACAAACTTATTGTCTTTTAATTCTGTAGGTCAAAATCTGATGAATTGATGGCCTCACTGGGCTAAATCAAAGTATTGGCAGGGCTGAGTTTCTTTCCAGAGGCTCTCAGGGAGAATCTATTTCCTTGCTTTTTACAGATTCCAGAGCAGGGGTCCCCAACCTTGGGGCCATGAACTGGTACTGGTCCATGGCATGTTAGGAACCAGGCAGCACAGCAGGAGGTGAGTGGCAGTTGAGCAATTGTTACTGCCTGAGCTCCACCTCCTGTCAAATCAGCAGTAGCATTAGATTCTCATCAGAGCACAAACCCTGTTGTGCACTGCACATGCGAGAGATCTTGGTTGCACGTTCCTTATGAGAATCTAATGCCTGATGATCTGTCTTCCATCATCTGAAGATGGGACCATCTAGTTGCAGAAAAACAAGCCCAGGTCTCCCACCGATTCTACATTATGGTGAGTTTTATTGTTATTTCATGATATATTACAATGTAATAATAATAGAATTAAGTGCACAATAAATGGAATGTGCTTGTATCATCCGAAAACCATCCCTCCCCCATCCTCCAATCTGTGGAAAAACCCTTTCAGGAAACCTGTCCCTGGTACCAAAAAGTTTGGAGATGGATGTTCTAGAGGCCACCTACATTTTCTGGTTCATGGCCCCATTCCTCTGTCTCCAAAGACAGCAGTGGTGAGTCCAATCATTCTCATAGTGCATCGCTTAGACCTACTTTTCTGCCTTTACCTTCCACTTCATACTTATTACATACATCGGGTTCGCCTGGGTAATCCAAGATACTCTCCCTATTGTAGCAAGCTTAATTTCATCTGTAACTTTAATTCTTCTTTGCCATGTGAAGGAACATATTTACAAATTCCAGAATTTAGAATTTGAACATCTTTTAGGAGCCATTATTCTGCCTACCAAAACTAGTAAACATGCAAATTTAGAAAATAACTCAAAGATAGATTGATCACAGATAGATAGCAGTATAATACAGTGCTCACAAACAAATGATAAAAACTGAATGATGGGGACTCTGAACTTATACCACAATTGCCCCTGTTATTATATATAATGTGCCATTTCTAGCTGATAGTCAAAACAAGAAAGTTTTATTATTTTATCATGAGAAACTTGTAACTCCTGAGTTGATATCATGCCATTACCAGTCAGGAAACATCCACCCTCTCCCATTCCAAATCTCTTGCAACACTCTAAATTTCCCAGAATGCAGCTTTTATTATCTATTTCAGCAACTGCATATAGCATAGTGAATTACAGTCTTCTGATTGTCACCAAGTTGATCCCATTCTACACGATTAACAGGAAATCAGCTGGCACTTATTTGGACTACATCTAGTTGCCTCCCTTCTTCCAGCTCCCTCCTGCTGCATACTTTGACAGATGCTTGCGCTATGCATTTCAAACCCAGGAGTTTAGTTCCCAAGCAACTACTGCCCATGCAATTATAATCTTAGAAGCTACTGGTCATCTGCCTACCAACTGGTTTGCAGTTCTGATTTCCAATAATTAATGTAACCAGTTTTCCAGGAAATTCTCTCACAAATCATTTCTAGGCATTTGAGTTCAACAATTTCTGTTCATTAATGCATTTCTCATTAGTGGTTACAGAGAGCAGCTTTGTCCTCCTCAACACCCTGACCCCATGTTTGTTTGACTGTTTTTTATTAGTCATGCCTCAGAATACATCGTCAAATGTTTTGTCAATACCATCCTTTTTCACAATATATTTATTGAGCCTTTACCATGAACCAGAATCTTTGCTGGGGAAATATATTGCTGAATATATTTTTAAAAATAAGATTATATTCATTCATTACTCCATAACAAATGAATTAAGAAAATGTGTGGTCTCTGTTCTAGCTGGGCTGAAAGTCTAACAGATAAAGTAAATAGTAAGCAATTGTTTAATTACAAAAATAATGAGCTGGTTTTTTGCTAAAATAATATACATCAAGGGAACTTTACTTAGTCTTAGAAGTCAGGAAAAGTTTCTCAGAGGACTAACATTTAAAAGAGATGGAAACAATAAGTAGAGAATCGGTAAGTGGTACTGGGAGAAGTGTTTCTAGGACAAAAGGTTTGAGAAGTGCATGATATAACTAAAAGCCATTTTGGCTGGTCATTAAGAGAAAAGGAAAGAACAGTTTGAAATTAGGCCAGAGAGGTATTTTGGAGCCATTCTATGCAGGTCCTTAGAGTTGTAATTTGGTATTGTAGACATTCTTCTAAAACCAATAAGAAGCCATTAAATGTTTTTAAGCAGAGGTATATCTATAAGAATACCTCTGTTTTTAAATAATTTTTTTATTCAATCAATATTTACATACAATGAAATGAACATATTTCAAAGGGTAGAGTTTGTTGTCTTTGATGAATATACACACCTGTGTAATGACTACCTGATCAAAATACGGAAAATTTCTCCACTCTGGAAAATTCACTCATGTTCCCTTTTTTAATCAATCCCTGACCCCAGACGCAGCTACTGTAGTGATTGCTATCACCATAGACTAACTTGCTTCTTCTAGAAATTCATAAAAATGAAATCATACTTTTTTTATTGTATGCATCTTTTTTCACTCAATGTTTTCGAAAAGCTTCGTGTTGTGACATGTTTTATTCATTTTATTGGTGCCGTATGTTCCCTTTTGTTAATAATATCACAATGTGTATATTCTTTCATCTATTGACTGACTTCAAATTTTCTCAAGATTTAAAAAATAGAGCACAATGAATATTGATTGTTCCAGTTTTTTTTGTGAATATATGTTTTTAGTTTTTCCCGGGGGGAGGGAAAAAATCTATGAATGAAATTTCTGGACCATAGAGTGGGCATATGCTCAACTAAATTAGAAATCGCCAAGCAGTTTTCCAAAGTTAGTTTCATTATTTTACTATTCCACCAGCAATTTCCTAGATGCCTACGAACTCCATTGTCACCAACATTTGCCATATTTCTTTCAGCCATTTGCTAAGTGGCATCTTACTGTGGTTTTAAGTTGCATTTATTTGGTGACTAGTGATTTTTATACACCTTTTTTTATGCTTATCGACCATACCCATGGAATCTTTTGTTTAGTGTTTATTTTCCCCTCATTATTGTTATATTTTTATTGATAATTAAAGCTGAATTTTTTTATGTATTCCCAAAGTAGTTATTAGTATTGGTAATTTCCTATGTGTTGCTTGCCTTCTTTTTTGAAAATAAAAAATCAACTTTTATCTTAAATTCAAGGGACACATGTGCAGGTTGATAACATGGGTATACTCCATGATGCTGAGGGTTGGGGTACAATTGATTCCATCACCTAGGTACTGAGTATAGTACCCAACCAGTTTTTAATCCTTGTCCCTTTCTTCTCTCCCCACTCTAGAAGTTCCCATTGTTTATTGTAGCCATCTGCATGCCCATAAGTACCAAATGTTTAACTCCCACTTGTAAGTAACAAGATATGGTATTTTTTTGTTCCTGCTTTAAATTCACTTAGGATGATAGCCTCCAGCTGCATTCCTGATGCTGCAAAGAACTTGATTTTGTTCTTTTTTATGGCTCTAAGTATTTCATTGTGTATATGTACCATATTTTCTTTATCCAATCCACTGCTGATGGACACCTGAAAGGGGTCCCAATCCAGACCCAAGAGAGGGTTATTAGATCTTGCCCAAGAAAGAACTCAGGGAAAGTCTTTTAAGTGAAAGCAAGTTTATTAGGAAAGCAAAGGAATAAAAAAATGGCTACTCCATAGGCAGAGCAGCCCCGAGGGCTGCTGGTTGCCCATTTTTATGGTAATTTCTTGAGTATATGCTAGACAAGGGGTGAATTATTCATGTCTCCCCTTTTTAGACCATAAAGGATAACTTCCTGATGCTTCCATGGCATCTGTAAACTGTCATGGCGCTGGTGGGAATGTAGCAGTGAGTATGACCAGAGATCACTCTCGTCTCCATTTTGGTTTTGGTAGGTTTTAGCTGGTATCTTTACTGCAACCTGTTTTTATCAGCAAGGTCTTTAGAACCTGTATCTTGTGCCAACCTCCTGTCCCATCCTGTGACTTAGAGTGCCTTAACCAACTGGAAATGCAGCCCAGTAGGTCTCACCCTTATTTAACCCAGCTCCTATTCAAGATAGAGTTGCTCTGCTTCAAATGCCTCTGATATTTCCCCCCTTTCTTTTATAAGAAAACTCTTAATCCTAAGGGTTGCTGAGGGATGAAGATCCATCTTCTGTAACATCTTCAGGCTGAATAGGGGCAATGATATTCCTGCCTAACTATTAGGGTCTCTTGTGTTCAGGGTAGAGAGGAGCTCAGAAAGAATCAGTATGTTGAGGGTCATTTATAACTAACTCTTGAGTTCTGACAAAAGGTGATATCTGGAAGATTACTTAAGTATTCAATTTAAGAAAACATTTAGTAAGCTTATCCTGCATTCCTAAACTAAGAGTACAACAGCAATATATTCCACAAGAATAAAGCAAAACAAGTAAAATTATCCCAAATAAACTAAATTAGAAAACTTTTCATGAACTGGGCAACAGGTGGAACCAAGCTGATGTGGGGTTGCTAGCTATTTTCAATGTGCCCAGAATTAACTGATTCAGATTTTTACATTACCCATCCTTGTTGTTTTTTCTGAGCAGCAGTTAGAGATCACTGGTTGGTATGCAAGAATAAGTAGGGTTAGCCTACATTGCAGAAACAAAGTTATAAACAACTGATGAGATGAGAATTTAATAACAAGTGTACCATAGTTCTGGAAACAATATTTCTCCAGTTTTTCATTTTTACTAAAGACAAATCATGATAAGACTTATTGGCTTTATTATACTTGTCCTGATTATTTGTATGAAGGGCAGAAAGAATAATTATTTTGTTAACTTTTTAAATTGTCTTTGATGGAACTCTGCTCCATAGAAGGACTCGTAGGTAAGACTTTTTAAGAGCCCAGCCCACACATGGGTTTGTACCTTCAAATATCTATGAGTTGAGTAAATTCCTCTCCTCTTGGGGTCCCAAGATAACATGGGGCTCCTGGACCTGTTAGAGAGTGGCATTCTTTGCTTACCACAGGTCACAAACCCTATAAGGGATTATTGTAGTCAAGGTCTAAGGCCAGGTCCCCAGGGGGCTTTTATTGGCTTTACAAGTCAAGTTTGATTCCTTAAAGGAAAACACACCATTCCAGACAAAGCTGTGGTAAAATAACCAGTTTCTCCAATGATGTCCTGCTGCAAAAGAAAATAGATTCTTACTGAACTTATGCAAATGACTATATTACCATAAATTAAGAATACTCACAAATATGTGTTTCCAAATTCTGGAGAAATCAGGTAGAGAGAAACAAATATGCTCCAAATTTTGTTCACAGCAGTATACTCTACTCAATTGTCAAAGCAGTAAATGGCTCTAAAGAAAAATTTCCTTGATTCTGAAAAACAAAATAGAGAATCAGCAGTGTTTTAAGCAAAAAGATAAACAGATTACTTTAGACTTCTTCAGTTTATTCCATGGAGTTAATTTCTGTTCTGCTTGATATTCATGAACACTTTAGCTCTCCATGAGACTTCTGGAAGTTGTTTTCTCTATTCTGATGTCACAGTCTCCAAAGTTATCAGAAATCTGTATTCAAATGTGCCTTTGGAGTTCTATAGCTGACTATAAAACCATCTTCTAAAGAGGACCAAAATGAGACAACAATTGTCTGCTGGTGACAAAATGTCTTAAGACAGCCACAGTCAAAAACATGATTGACAGAGAAATTTGGTTACCTGTGTGGCATACAATGACAATTATAATTATTAATAACATACACTAAGTCATATTAGAATTATAGGGGTTTCCCATTATTTTTGAACATATACCAATGACACATTTATGCAAATATAGCCCAAAGAAAGCCAAACACCATTTCACATTTGACAATGCTTTTCATATAATTTTTATACCAAATAAGCCAAATGTCATTGTTGCATTAATGCATTATTGATGTCAAACCCAATTCTTTATAAAACCTTATAAATAAATCTATCCAATTGTAATCAGTTTGACCATAAGGTAAGATCCTCATAAACCTTTTTAAACCCTTTACAATTTTTGTTAAAGAGCAGATTATATGCAGGTTTTTGCTTTAGGAACAACCTGCCGTGCTTTTATTCCAATGTTTAATTTACAGAAAAACTGAGTAATGCCCCTTTAACTTTAGCCAATATGTTCACACACAGAATCTCTTTTACAATTAATTTTTCACAAACCTTCCACAACTTGCTAAAACCTTCATCTTTATCCTATTTAACTTAAAACAATTCTTAACCCTCTAACCCTAGGCAAGAAATTCACATTTCTATGTCTTCTTATACTCATTTACCAAAAGTACATCCTACTTTCCTGACATGACTTGTGTGTAAAATTGGTTTTTTTTGGTAGTCTCAAACACATGTTGCACTGTTAACTCTTAGAAACTTTTCCTTTTCATGAAAATCCTTGGTAAATTCGGAATTTTAATTATGTACTAGGTGTGGAGCCTAGGACAGCAGACAGAAGTGCAGATAAGGTTTGACTCTTCCCAGTGTCTAACTCTATGTGTCCCAGGCCTTACCTAGCTGTAAACCAGGCAAGTTGTACATTTAAGAGTCACAGTGCATTTAGGAGGCCTAATCACTTTTAAATGTACATTTCATGCATAAATTCCCTTTCACGAATCCTTTCAGGACTTACATAGGCCATGTACAACATGTTTAGACTTTCTGACTTGCCCTAAACATCCCTCTTTTTAAACAACCAGTTATTTTACTTTAGGACAAGAATTTACCATACAACATCCTTTCTTATATAAAAGCTTTCTTTATAGTCTTCCTTGCATAGCTAGGGGGCATGGCTAATTCTACATGTCCTCAGGCCTTATCTAGAATCTAATGCTTCAAAACGAATTGAACAATTTTTAAAAGACAAAGAAGCAGTTTATTACCTTAAAGCATTTAGCAAACTAAATAGCTGACGTGGATAATTTAGACCAGATGTTTACATTTGTGAAGATATTTTTATTTTGCCAATAATCTTTAAAATTGTTTTTTATTTCTCAAAGATTACTTAAGTCATGGGAACCAAAAGGCATTACACTTTAAACTTTTCTGACAAAATATTTGATTTAAGCTCTTATTGTTATTAAACCAATTAGTTAAGTCTCTTTCATATGTAAACATCACACACATAATACATAAAAATACCTAGGGCTGGGCGCGGTGGCTCACGCCTGTAATCCCAGCACTTCGAGAGGCCAAGGCAGGTGGATCACAAGGTCAAGAGATCAAGACCATCCTGGCTAACACAGTGAAACCCTGTCTCTACTAAAAATACAAAAAATTAGGCAGCCATGGTGGCAGGCACCTGTAGTCCCAGCTACTCAGAGGCTGAGGCAGGAGAATGGCATGAACCTGGGAGGCAGAGCTTGCAGTGGACCAAGATCATGCCTGCACTCCAGCCTGGGCAACAGAGCGAGACTCCATCTCAAAAAAAAAATACTTAGACAGACAGAAAATAAAGGACTCATTTCCCAAGCCAGGAATTGAACTCTAAACCTGGGCTGCCATTGTGAAAAGGGAAAGCATGGCCACATGGTTAGAAGGCCAAGCTCCCAAAGATGGACATACAAGACAAGAAGGAAATCTCATCCAGTTTTTTCAGGGACCTGTGTCAAACTTTCTAACTGACAAGTTTGCTGGGCTATCTTGAAAAACACACCTGGGTGTGCTAAATCCATGTTCTATCCCAAGGTACACCTTATTAGGACGGAACAATACAGAAAAACACACAAAGCACACCCTTTGCTACAGCTTAAGACTAGCCTCATAAATCCTTTTTTCCATTAATCAAAACTTTACAGGAGATAAACAGTGAATTTTGCCATTCATTCAACCAGCTTGTTCAGAGAGAGAAAAAAAAGGGAGAGAGAGAGGGAGGAAAGCATTGCCTGAGTCAGAGTGGGGAAGGCGAGGTACTCAGGAAGGTCAGAGAATCACCCACCCATTGCAGCAACACTAAAAATTTTAGGCGGCTGCTTGTCGACAGCAAACAGATCTTTTCCAGCAGTCCCATCAGCTCTCAAGTTTCCCCTTTTTGAGGGAGAAAAAAGCTCCCCATGTTCAATGATCTGTATATGGCTAACCCTTTCACCCACAGCCATCAGCAAAGAGGGCAAGGCAGATTAATCTAAAGAGAATAGTGGTTAACATCCCATAGAGCTAAAGCCGTTCTTATCCGAAAGAGAGTTCACCAAGAGGGGCCTCTAACCCCCTAAATCTTAGAGTCCCTTCTAAGTTGGGCTTCTAACCCTAGGTCAGTCAAGCGTCCTTGCCTTTTATTAAGATGGGCCTCTAACCCAATCTGTCTTAGGAGAGACTCTAAATCCCGTTAAGTTGAGCCTCTAACCCAATCCCATTCTTTACCTGGGTACCCCAACACTTACCCAAAGTTGGCCGATCAGAGCTGCAGTCTGTTTCCTTCGGATCAAGGAGTCTTCTAAGTATTGCCCCTTCCATGGTTCACCAAAAAGATGTTACTGGACCCCACCACTTACCCAAAGTTACCCTTTGGGTCATGGGTTTCCCCACTATAGTCACTTCTGTGGTCACCAGAAAGATGTTACAGGAAAGGGGTCCCGATCCAGACCCCAGGAGAGGATTCTTGGGTGTCACACAAGAAAGAATTCAGAGTAAGTCTTTAGAGTAAAGTGAAAGCAAATTATTAGGAAAGTAAAGGAATAAAAGAATGGCTATTCCGTAGGCAGAGCAGCCATGAGGGCTGGTTCAAATGCCTCTGACACCTAGGTTGATTCCATGTCTTTGCTAATGTGAATGGTGCTTTGATGAACATACGAGTATATGTGTGGTTTTGTTTATTTGTTTGTTTTTTGGTCAAATGACTGACTTTCTTTTGAATACATGTCCTGCAATGGGATTTCTGGGTCAAACTGTAGCTATGTTTTAAGCTGTTATTTTTTTTATAGTGGCTGAAGTAATTTACATTCTCATCAACAGTGCATAAGTTTTTTCTTTTCTAGACAGCCTCGCCAGCATGTGATGCTTTTTGACTTTTTAATAGTAGCCATTCTGACTGGTTTGGGATGTATCTCATTGTGGTTTTAATTTGCAATTTTCTGATGATTTTTATTTGAAACGTGTTCCATAATTTTGTTGGCTGCTTGTATTTGTGTGTGTGTGTGAAGCGTCTCTTAGTGGGGTTATTTGCTTTTTGCTTGTTCAATTGTTTAAATTTCTTACACATTCTGGATATTATATCTTTGTTAGATACATAGTTTGTGGAAATTTTTTTATTCCATAGGTCGTCGGTTTACTCTGTTGATGGTTTCTTTTGCCGTGCAGAAGCTCTTTAATTAGGTCCCACATCAATGTTTGGTTTTGTTGCAATTGTTTTCGAGGACTTAGTCATAAATTATTTCCCAAGCTGATGTCCAGAATGGTGTTTCCTAGGTTTTCTTTTAGATTTCTCATAGCTTGAGGTCTTATATTTAAATGTTTGATTCATTTAAGTTAATTTTTGTATATACTAAAAAATGGGGGTCCAGGTTTATTTTTCTGAAGATTGCTAACTAGCTATCCCAGCATCATTTATTGAATGGGGAGTGTTTTCTGTATTGCTTATTTTTGCTGACGTTGTTGAAAATCAGCTGGCTGTAGGTGTGTAGTTTTATTTCTAGGTTCTCTATTCTGTGTCATTGGTCTATGTGTTTGTTTTTATATCAGTAGCATCCTGTTTGAGTTGCTGTAGCCTTATAGGACAGTTTGAAGTCAGGTAGTGTGATGCTTCTGGCTTTGTTCTTTTTGCATAGAATTGCCTTGGCTATTTGAGATCGTTTTTTGTTCCATATGAATTTTAGAATACTTTTTAAAAATTCTGTGAAGAATTAAATTTGTGGTTTGATAGGAATACCATTGAATCTGTAAATTGCTTTAGGCAGTATAGACATTTTAACGGTATTGATTCTTCAAATCCATGAGCATGAAAATTTTCTCATTTGTTTGTATAATCTATGATTTCTTTCAGCAGTGGTTTGTAGTTTGCCTTTTAGAGATCTTTCACCTCTTTGGTTAGATGTATTCCCAGGTATTTTATTGTTGATGTGACTATTGTAAATATTATTTTATTCTTGATTTGGCTCTTAGCTTAAATAATAGTTGTATATAGAAATGCTACTAATTTTTTACATTGATTTTGTGTCCTGAAACTTGATTTAAGTCATTTATCAAATCCAGGAGCTTTTTGGCAGAGTTTTTATGGTTGTCTAGGTATGGAATCATATTATCCACAAAGAGATACAGTTTGACTTCTTTTCCTATTTGAATTCATTTTATTTCTTTCCCTTGCCTGATTGCATTAGCTAGGACATCCAGTACTATGTTGAATAGGAGTAATGAGAGAGTGGACATCCTTGTCTTCTTCCAGTTCTCAAGGGGAATGCTTCCAGATTTTTCTCATTCAGTGTGATGTTGGCTGTGGGTCTGTCATAGATGGCTCTCATCATTTTGAGGTATGTTCCCTTGATGCCTAGTTTTTTTGAGGGTTTTTTAACATAAAGGAATATTGGATTTTATTGAAAGCTCTCTCTGTCTGTTGAAATAATTACTTGGTTTTTGTTTTTAGTTCGGTTTATGTGGTAAATCACATTTATTGATGTACACATGTTAACACAGCATTACATTACAGGAATAAAGCCTATTTGATCACTGTAAATTAACTTTTTGATATGCTATTGGATTCTGTGTGCTAATGATTTGTTAAGTTTTTATTGTGTTTATTTTATTAGGAATATTAGCCTGTAATTGTCTTCTAATTTTGTTTTTTTCATATGTTGTATCAGGGTGATGCTGGGGTCATAGAATGAGTTAGGGAGGAGTCCCTCTTCCTCAATTTTTGGGAATAGTTTCAATAGAATTGGTACCAGCTCCTGATTGTACATCTGGTAGAATTCAACTGTAAATCCATCTGGTACTGGGCATTTTTTTCTTTTTTTTGGTTAGTAGTTTTTTTTTATTACTTATTTAATTTCAGAACTCAATATTAGTCTCTCCAGGGTTTCAATTTCTTCCTGATTCAATAGAGGTATTCATAATAGTCTCTGAGGATCTTTTATGTCTCTGTGAGATCGTTGTAATGTCACCTTTTTCATTTCTGATCATATTTATTTGAATCTTATCTCTTCTTTTTTTTGTTACTCTAACTAGTGATCAATAGGTCACTAGTTAGAATCATCTTGTTTATCCTTTCCAAGAACCAACTTTTTGTTTAATTGATTCTTTGTATAAATATTCAGTTCTCAATTTTTTTCCATGTGTGCTTTGATTTTGCTTGTTTCTTTTCTTCTGCTAGATTTGTGATTAGTTTGTTATTGTTTTTCTAGTTTCTCTGGGTGTGATACTAAATCTTTAATTTGAGATATTTCTAACTTTCTGAGGTAGGCATTTTGTTCATAAACTTTCCTGTTAACACCACTTTTGCTGCATCCCAAAGATTTTGGTATGTTGTGTCTCCATTTTCATTCATTTCAAACAATTTTTAAATCCTGCCTTGATTTCATTTTTAACCCCTAAGTCATTCAAGCTGTTTAATTGCAATGCAATTGTGTGGTTTTGAGGGAAATTTTTCATATTAATTTCCATTTTTATTGCACTGTGATCTGAGAGTACGGTGAAATGAGTTTTTTTTTTTTTAATTTATTGAGACTTATTTTATGCCTGAGCATGTGGTCAATCTTGGAGTATGTTCTGTGTGCAGAGAAGAAGAATGTATATTCTGTGGTAGATGGGTAGATTATTCGGTAGATAGCTATCAGAGTCAAGTGCCGAGTTCAAGTCTAGAATTTCTTTATTGTTTTTCTGCCTTATCTGTCTACTGCTGTCAGTGGGGTATTGAAGTCTCCCCACTAATATTGTGTGGCTGTATGTCTTTCTGCAGACCTGGAAGTACTTGTTTTATGAATCTGGGTGCTCCAATGTTGAGTGCATGTATCTTTTTTTTTTTTTTTTTTTTTTTTTTTTAGAGTCTCGCTCTGTTGGCCAGGCTGGAGTGCAGTGGTGCAACCTCAGCTCACTGCAACCTCCGTCTCCCAGGCTCAAACAATTCTCCTGCCTCAGCCTCCAGAGTAGCTGGGATTACAGGTGTGTACCACCATGCCTGGCTAATTTATGTTCTTTTAGTAGAGACAGGGTTTCACCACGTTGACCAGGCTGGTCTCAAAATCCTGACCTCAGGTAATCCACCTGCCTGGGCCTCTCAAAGTGCTGGGATTACAGGCGTGAGCCACCATTCCCGGCCAAGTGCATATATCTTTAAGATAGTTAAGTTTTCTTTTTAAATTAAATCCTTCATCATTATGTAATGCTCTTTTTTATTCTTTTACTGTTGTTGGTTTAAAGTCTGTTTTATCCAATATAAAAATAACAACTCCTGCTCTTTTTCCTGTTTTCATTTTATGAGATAGATCTTCGTCCACCCCTTGACTTTGAGCCTATTATGGGTGTCATAGTGTGTGTGAGGGGTCTCTTAAACACAGCAAATGAATATTCTTTTTTAAATTCAATTTGCCACTCTGTGCCATTCAATTGACACATTAGGCCATTTACATTCAAGGTTAATTTTGATATACGAAGTTTTTATCCTACCATGAAGTTGTTAGCTGGCTGCTCTGTTGATATTCTATTCTGTGGTTGTTTTATAGGGTCTGTAAGCTATGTACTTAAATATGTGTTTGTGGCAGCAGGTTTTTTTTTTTTCCATGTTTAGAACTCCTTTAAGCTCTCTTGTAAGACTGCTCTAGTGGTAATAAATTCCCTTAGTGTTTGCTTGTCTGGAAGAGATTTCATTCCTCCTTTGCTTATGAAGCTTAGTTTGGCTAAATAGAAAATCCTTGACTGGAATTTCTTGTCTTTAAGAATGCTTAAAATAGGCCCCTCATCTCTTCTGGCTTGTAAGGTTCTGCTGAAAAGTCCGCTGTTAGCCTGATGGAGTTCCCTTTGTACGTGATCTGACTTTTTTCTCTAGTTGCCTTTAAAAAAATTTTTTTAGCATTGACCTTGGACAGTCTGGTGACTATATGCCTTGATGACATTCATTTTGTATTGCATATCACAGGTGTTCTCTGGATTTCTTATATATGTCAATATCTATCTCTCAATCAACATTAGGGGAATTTTATTAATTTATTCCCTCAAATATGTTTTTCAGGTTGTTTACTCTTTCTCCTTCTCTCTCAGGAATACTAATAATTTGTAGGACTTGTCACTTTACATAATCTCATATTTCTCAAAGACTTCAGTTTTTTAAAAAAATCATTTTTTTTTAATTCTTGTCTACCTAGGAGAGTTCAATATTCAAGCTCTGAAATTATTTTTTCTGTTTGGCCCAGTCTATTGATAAAGCTTTCAACTGTATTTTAGAATTCCTCAAGTGAGTTTCTCATTTCAAGAAGCTCTGAATTATTTCTTTTTAAGATGTTAACTCTTTCTTCATTTCCTGGATTGCTTTAGAAGTTTCTTTCTGTTGATTTTCAACCTTGTCTTGGATCTCATTGAGCTTCCTTGCCATCCACGCTTTGAATTCTTTATCTATTAATTCTGAGTTCCCATTTTGGCTAAGGATCATTGCTGCAGAGCTAGTGTAATACTTTTGTGGTGTCACTACAGATTTTTAATGGTGCCAGAATTCTTGTGCTGGTTTCTTCTCGTCTGGAAACACTGGTACTTCTAATTATTGTAATTATTTTTGTGGGGGTAGTATTTTTTCCTTTTCTTTCTTTCTCTGTTTTTCTCTGTGGAGAATGCTGGGTAGGGTTTTTGGCTTTGCTTCTATAGCCCTATGCACTCTGTTGGCATGTTTTATATTGGACTGTGTGGTTTGACTTGCAAGTCAGTAGATGGCGCTGATGGGAAACAGCCAGCTGCAGCCAGCGTGGCTAGGTATATAACCTGATCCTTGTTTACTGGGAGAAGCTCTCTGTTCCCTCAGCCAATGGGCTGATTTGCGGAGCGCACAGTGGTTTGAGCTCCCTGCTCAGCTCCATGGGAGCGGAGTCAAAATGGGCAGGGCCAGACTTGGCAGTTCTGCTGACAGGTCCCCTGATGACAGGCACAAGCATCAGCCTTGAGGGAGAATTCTGTCGGCAGACACCAAACACTCCGAGGTGGGTCAGGTATGGAGGTGTGAAAGCTCCTCAGTCCCAAGATCTCTGCAAAGGTAGGAAGGATGTCCTAAACTCCTAATCCAGGAGAGACGGTACTCCACATGCCTGGATATTTACACGTATCAGTGACTCTAATACCATCTGTCGAAAAGACATTTTTTTACTTTCGAATTGACTTCATATCTTTGTAAAAAATAGGTAGTACACATGTGGATCTGTTGCATAACTCTATTTTGTTCCACTAATTTAATTATCTATACTGAATTCCAGCACCATAATGTTTTAATATACATCTTCCTATTTTATTTCTCGTTTTTAAGATTGTGTTGCCTATTCTTCCTCTGTTAAATTTTACAAATTTCAGTCAACTTTTCAATTTTTTGGCAATTTTGGCACTTCTGTTTGGAATGTGTTGGATCTGTGAATTCGAGATAATAAAAATTATCCCTAAATTCATAGATCCATGATATGACTCAAGATCTTGAAATGTATTCCACAAACGATATGTTTTGATATTATTACAATATATTTTAAACTTAATTTTTCATATGCTTTTCATTTGTATAGACAAATAAAATCGATATTTCCATAGTAATTTTATAGATTACTTAGGATTAGACATGTAAAAGATGATTGATATTATTAATTGAGTTAACTTAGAAGGCATCTGCAACAATGTGCCTCCTCCGCCATCCCTAGCGAGCTTGAGAACTCCATTTTCAAACTCTCTCAGCTTGGAAAGTGGGGTCTCTACATACAGCAGTTTATTAATTGAATTTCTCCTATTCAAGACCACCACATTCACTATACCATTGTATCCCGACTACCTCACTCTTTAAATTTCATTCTAATTCAGTTTAGCTCCAATTTCAGAAGAACTTGTAAACATATATCTAAAAGTTGGGGCTATCTTGAATATCAAAATCACAAGAACTATGAGAATAGCTAAGGGAAATATGAGAAGGTAAAGTAAAATCAAAGCAGAGAGAAAAAAATGCATATTTTGTATTTAGAGAAGTGAAATCTAGTTGGTTTACAGTAAAAGAGGGTTTATGTAGAAATGTGAGACAGAACTTGCAATGTAGAATGAGTACGTACAGATAGTCTGATGATTGGATATCACTAATCATAGGTTTTTATCCTTTTCATTCAAATTAGTGCAAAGCACCTTCTAATTGGATATGCTTATTCCAGTTTCTCACCCCAATCAAGCTATTTTTACTCACTCTCTAGGCTCAGCTGATAGGATACTTTCTTTGGGAACCTTTGCTGACTTCTAAATAGGTGACATCTCTTCTTTGAGTGTTCTTATATGTTGAGGCTGCTTATTCACAGCTTTAATAACTACTGTAATTAAATAATTATTTGGTTAACATTGATTAAACCTGCTAAATGGTAAGTTCAGAGAAACAGAAACTGTATTTTAAAAAATTGTTTTTAAATTTTCTCATTATAGGGTAGCCTATGAATGGAGGCATTTTCCTTGAAAAATATAAGAAAATATTTTTTCATCATGCATTCCTTAAGAACAGAGCCAGATGAATCTTATTTTGAGAAGTGACAAAATGCTACTGAAGCATGACTAATGAAAAATACGGAAGTTAAGGTTGGGAGGAACAAAGTTGTTATCTGTAATCACTAAAGTGACAAGAATAAATAAATAAAAATTGGTAAAAATCAATTGCATATAAATGATTCATGATGAGCTTCCTGGGAAACTGAATACATTAATTCCTGGAAGTCAGAACCACATGCTGGCCGGTAGCTAGATGGCTGGTAATTTCTGGAAATACAGTTGCTTGGGCAGCTGGAACTTAAGACCTGAACCCCCAGATTCAAGACTCACAGAGCTAATGAGTGTAACAGATCAAACAGGGAAGGCCACAGTGGAAACCCACACCACTGGTAGAGGCAAAGCCCATGAGAGCTCTAATAGAATTCTGGTAGAGAGCAGGACTGCCTTTGTAGGGAAATGGAGATCTGGAATCACTGTTGCTGAGTTGCTGGAATATAGGGAGAAACCTACCTTAATCCTGGTAAATTCAAAATGTTGCAAAAGACTCAGGGATTTGGGCTGGCCATTTCTAGAGAAACTTTAATATGGCATTGGGATAGTTTCTTGAAATAGAATGATTAAGTTTATAATGATATAATGATAGAGTTTATAATATGATGATAAATTTATCATTATTTCATCCTGAAATTAGATATTAATCTATTTAACTTCAGTACCAGTTCTGATATTGCGAATTTATTGTCTCCAACATTATAACTACCAGCTGTGTGAGCATGCTTCACTGTATAATTGTGTAATTATTATTGAAACTATCACTGATTAGTCTTTAAAAGGTAGTTTGCTTTTCTAACTAGAGTATTTCCAGAGGCCAGAGAACCACTTTTATATCTAAAATAGGCATATCATTTCCATTAATCCAAGATGGCTTTGGCTTAGGGCTTAGCCAGAAAGTATTCTTTAATGTTAATGCTATTTGTGTCTGTGTTCTAGATCTCTAAGATGGCAGAAACTCACAGGTGAGAATTCTGTATATAGAGCAAACTTGAATTATAATATTTTTTAAATTATGAAAGTTATAAACAAAATTAGACCAAGTTCACCAGGGAGCATCGAACATTGTCATTCCAATTTCTGTCACAGAAAGCTGAATAGAACCTTCCCTATTTTCACTCATTATTTCAATCCCTTTGGATTTCCCAGAAAGCTACTGGCAAATTCTGTAAGTATTTGATTGTCTGAAAATGTCTATACTTCTCCTCCATTTTTAAAACAGACATTTATTGGTCATATTACTCTAGTTTTGAAATTTTTAAATATTTGAGGACATCTATTTCTTTTATTTATTTCTTCTTTTCTGTTTAAAATTTAGCTTTTAATCTCAGTTGCTTTGATGAAGGTAAATTTCTTTTTAAATTTTTTTCCCACCTCTGGCTGCTTTAAGTTTTTCTCTTTTTCTTTCCTGTTCCTCAGTGAGACTCCAATATATGCCTAGTTATGGGCTTGTCTCCATATTTATCATGCATGGGAGTTTTAGTAGTTCTTGAATATATGGATTTGTTCTTTCCTCTATTCAAAAATTATCTTTGGATCCCCTGTGAATTTGTTTCTATTACATATGACTTCTCTTAGATTTAGTAATATGTGGATTTATTTCTAGCCATATGTACACACACACACACTCATACAGACACATAATTTTGTTTTAGGACTCCAACAGCAACTATGTTAGACCGTTTCACATGTTCCGTAGTCTCTGAAACTCCTTTAAATATTTTAATAATTTTTCTTTATTTTTTTTGGTTTGTATATATTCTACTGGACAGTAACTAATTATCTGTTTAGCCATGTTTTGTTTTAATCCATTCACCAATTCAATATTTTAATTTATTATATTTTTTAATTTTAAAATCTCTTTTTGGTTCATTTAATATACTTCAGTACTCTGCCAAAATTTTTCATCTATCTTTTTATTCCCTAAGCATGTCAAGTGTAGTTATTTAACATTTACGTCTAATATTTTCATTTACTGAAGCTCTTGTGAGCCTAATTCTGCTACATATATCTATATTTTGGATTTAGTAATTTCTTATCTTCTGAAGCCTGGTAAATTTTTGTTGGGTACTAGACTATATCTGCGTCTTCATGTGTATCTAGATATAACTATATCTGCAATGGTATCTATATCTATATATAAATAGGTATCTATATTTACATTTGTATCTAAATTTATCTATATAAAGAAATAATTTAGAGCTCACTGTGATGTTCTCCTCCTCCTAGAAGAATTTAAATTTGATTTTGGAAGGATAGAACAAGAGCCCTGGTATTCCTATATCCTCTTAACCTAATCAAGCGCTGAATTTGGAGCTGAACTTCAGCCTCTCTTTTGGATCTAACAAGATGCCTATTCTAAAAGTAGTCATGAATTCCATGACTTTCTGCTTCTTTATTTATCAACACCTTTCTTAGATTTTGGCCCTGGTAATTTCTAAATATTTTCACATGTATGCTTATATATCAAGACCTTTCTTAGATTTTGGCACTCATCACTTCTGAATATTTTCACATGTATTTTCCTTGTCTAGATTTTCTAAACAAAAGACATTAGTTATAAATTGATTTTTCATTTGTGAGCATTTGATTTTAACTTATTTACCCTTAGGTATGAACCTAATCATTTATACCTAATCATTGGATAAAAGATTTCTTTTTAAAAGTACATAAGTGATTAGAATAGAAGAGAAAATGGAATAAAAGTGCCCAATCCCGGCCGGGCGTGGGGCTCATGCCTGTAATCTCAGCACTTTGGGAGGCCGAGGCGAGCGGATCACCTGAGGTCAGGAGTTGGAGACCAGTCCGGCCAACATGGCGAAACCCCGTCTCTACTAAAAATGCAAGAAAATTAGCCAGGCGTGGTGGTGGGTGCCTGTAATCCCAGGTACTAGGGAGGCTGAGGCAGGAGACTTGCTTGAACCCAGGAGGCGGAGGTTGCAGTGAGCTGAGATTGCACCACTGCATTTCAACCTGGGTGACAGAGCAAGACTCTGTCTCAAAAAAAAAAAAAAAAAAGTGCCCTACTCAAGACTGTTTTAGTAGTTTGAATGCCCATATTTGTCATTACCACACCATATGAAATCACTTTGCATTGTAACTGAGCTAAATTTCCAATAATTCCTTGAATACACAAAGACTTTCAGCCCTTTCTGCTTTGCTTATTGTGTGTAATCTTCCCAGACTTCTCCCCTCCGATATTTCTGTCTTTGCAAGTCAAAAATTTGCAGTTCCTCTAAGATATCGTAGAATAAGTTTTCCCTCTATATTCCTTATCATCTTTGTGTCTCCATATTTTTACATTTAACATAACTTACATGTATAATGGATCTCTTTCTCTAACAGCTGTTGTCTAAAGGAATAATGCATGGGAATAGTTATTGGACATTGTTTGAACTCTTTTTTTCTTCTCAACTTTCGGTTCCTTATTGAAATCTGTTTATCTTCACACTTCGCTGTTTCTGGAATTACTTTGCCTGAGAAAACAAAGAATGCTACCACAAAAAAGAGAAATAACATTTCCCTAATTTTATGCTCAGATGTGAATTAAATTATCACTTCTGATGATATCAAAAGGTTATTATCTTCAGCTTTACTTATTGTGAAACATGAATACAAACCAAGGTGGAATATCAATCCTCCATTCAAGTTTCATGGTATCCCTTATAACACACATGTAGATAATTGAATCATATTGAATTCTCATCAATGAGATGCAGGCATTTGATCATGATTACCAACAAATATTGGGTGACTTCAAAAGTTACTTCAAATCACTTTCGTTTCTCTTCAGTTCGATTTTTCTTTTATGTATATCTATAACCATATCATTCTAAATAGTATTTTTTTCTCTGCAGATTCTTGATATAACTATCAACTAGTCTGCTACCTTATACTTGTTGGCATAGACACAAGAATCCACATTTTATAAGGGGATCAAGCTAATTCCTGATTCTGAGATTTTAATGAATAAAAGTGTATATTTAGTAGACTTCCACTATCTGTAGTTTGAATAACAAAAATCTCTGAGGCCACCAAAAGTTTGTCTGAATCCCAAACTTCATATGATTTTCAAACCTATTCATATATATATATATATATATATACCAATTGTTTCATAATAATTCCCTAATACATCACAACCAAAACCCTAGCAATGTAAAACCACCACAAACATAGCTGAATATGAGACCAATGGATTTATTGGATTAAAATGATTTGACTTTTTATACAATTGTGGAAGAAAATCGAATAATATAAATTCTACTTTTAATGTGTACTTCAAGATTTATTTTCAGCTAGTACTCCAATTACAGTTTTTCAGATGAAGCCTGCCAGCCAGTATTTGGGGCCAAAGATAAACTGAGAACTTGATAATTAGAGAGTAAGAGGCTAATTCTTTCTGTACATGATGAAGACAATAAAGGTTATGAGTAGAGGCATTGATGGCATTAGCCAACAAAATTAGCAATTTAACAAGATGATCAATAATAGAAGCCTGATCCACAAGTTGGTCTGTAGCAAGAAGACTGGCAGCTCCTAGAAGCCAAGTAGGTTGGGCGGCAGAATCCAGAGCCATAGCCCAGGGAAGGGAAGCCACAGCCTCCATAACCCAGGGATCTGAAGCCACTGGACCCACAGCCCACCGAGTAGCAGCTCCTCGATCCATAGCCCAGGGAGCCGTAGCTGCTGGATCCACAGCCTAGAGACCCAGAGTAAGTTGTCTGGCAGGGACTGCAGAGCAAGGAGGTTCTGGGGCGGTAGCAGGAGGTCTGGCAGGGGCTGGACTCCACATAGGATGTCTGGCAGCTGGTGGGCTCCCAGCAGGTCTCCTGACAGCCTCTATAGAGAGAGGATCCCAGCTGGCAGGTGCCGGGAGAGCAGAGGTCAGTGCTGTAGACCAGGTTGCCGGGGTAGGAAAAGCCACAGGAGGAGGCTGGGTAGTGCAGGTAGCCACCACAGGAGCGGGAGGAGAAGTTTCCAGAGCAGCAGTTGTAGGACATGTTGACGGGAGATGTGAGTTCAGCTGAGTTACACTGAGAAGATTCTGAGTTTGTGTACCACTCCTGGACAGGACCATTTATACACGTTCAGTCGTGGGTGTGGCACCCTACAGGGTCATCCTTCACATATTTGAGCTCCCGCATTTCATATAAGTAACTTAGTAATCTTCTTTGTCATTGCAGTTAACTAACACCCTTCATCTTATATTTATGGAAGAACTCATTTTGTTTTTATAGCTCTGCGTCAATGAAATACACTTATGTTACAAATGCTATGACAGTATGTGATTAATGCCAACTCCATTATGGCCAGGAAAACCCCTCTTATTTTCTCTGCCCATGATTTATACATCTGCTCCTGTTTTGGCTGGGAAATTCTTTCTGTCTTGGGTGGGGATAGTAATGTATTCATCTTTTTTTGTCAGTGGCCTAGAGGCAGAAATCTTATTGTTCACACTCTCCAAAATAGTTTGCCATCTGTTATTTACTATAATCAGTGCTTATAAGTCCAGTCTCGAGGGCCTATATAAAAGTAAGCCAAAGGAATTGAGAGATAACTAGACATAGATATCATCTTGAACAAATTTTTTTTAAAAATTAGTATTTAGAAAAAAATCAAAACAAAAGCAAAAAATCAATAAATAGAACAACAATAAGGACCCATGTGAAAAAAAGCAAAGTAGAAGACACTGCTGAGATGAGGTAGGAAACAAGTCAGAGTAGTCAGAATAGCAGAAGGATGCTCAGGACTCAGGGTTTGCAACTAATGGATGGATACTCCATCCTAAAAGCAAATCAAAATGCTTTCAAATAAACTTATTTGATGGCTTTTGTATGATGCATTCATATTTGTAAGTGTTCTGGAGCCTACCTGTCTACAACACCTCTAAACCCCCACCTCAAAATTTTGAATGCCTTCTGAGCACTTGCGGGGTAACACCAGCTTCTATGTTTTTCGCGACTCTGTCCCAGCCCTCTTTAAAGAGGTGGATTTAGCTTTTGTGGGTGTTGAAAAGTATAATTTGGAGATCCTCATTAAAAACACAATATTATGAATATAATAATAGATATAAACATGGATATTAACTTAGAATAAAACTTCCATAGTTAACAAAACCCAAGATGTCACAAAATCAAGAAAATACTATACCTTTATCGTCATCCTCATCTATAACCTTTTCTACCTTTTTTGGTTGCATAGTCAGTCTTTGATCAGCTCTACATATGACAATGATTTTGTCAACGTGATTTTCTGTAGAACAAATGGAAGTAAAATTTGGTGTTTCTTTTAGAAATAGTACACCAAAAATACTTGAATTATTTTTTATGACACAGAAGTTTTTTTTTTAACTTTGCCATTTGTTGTGAGCAACGCGACAGCTGTAACACCCTCTGTCATTTCTTTTCAGCAGTGCGTCAAGCCTGATATTGTGTGCCTCTTGTCCAGATGTCCCTGGTTCACCTCCCACCTGTGTCTGCTGGCAGTTTGTATGAGGATCGGCTGCAAACAGCTGCGGATCCAGGGTTATGGGGGTCTTCTAGTTTGTGGCAGAGCAGTGTCCTTGCTCCAATCCTTCTTCTTAAAAGGAAAACTACGGGCCGGGCGCCGTGGCTCACGCCTGTAATCCCAACACTTTGGGAGGCCGAGGCGGGCGGATCACAATGTCAGGAGATAGAGACCATCCTGGCTAACACGGTGAAACTCCGTCTCTACTAAAAATACAAAAAATTAGCCGGGCGTGGTGGCGGGCGCCTGTAGTCCCAGCTACTCGGGAGGCTGAGGCAGGAGAATGGCGTGAACTCTGGAGACGGAGCTTGCTGTGAGCCGAGATGGCGCCACTGCACTCCAGCCTGGGCGACAGACTGAGACTCTGTTTCAAAAAAAAAAAAAAAAAAGGAAAACTTTCTAAGGCTTATAAGGTTGACCCTCGGGACTAGATATATTAGAAGTAGTGCAGGCAGCTCTCCGGATACACCCGCGGCCTGAGGATGCCACAAGGGACTCCTAGGCCACAGCAGCATAGCTGGAGCAGCGGGTTCCTCCCATTCTCCCCAGGAGTGATAACAGAGCTTTGGAAAATGTCAGGCAAGAGAAGTACCCTCAAAGTTACCCTTCATTAAGTTCCATCTGTCTCTGCCTCTGCCTAACGTGCCCTCCCCAAGATGTCTGAGCATGTGCTCATGGCAGTCTCCCTAAGACATCAGGGATTTATATGGAGCGCCAGGTGTCCCTCGGACACCTGTCAGGACAACGTCTCTCTCTGGGGCTCCAGCCTCACTTTTAGTAATTACATTGCTGTATGTGTTGTTGGTGTTTTTGTTGTCTTTGCTGCTGTTTAATCCCAACCCAAAACAGAAAACAAAATAAGAAAATGTCTGATAGCTTTACTATGTTATTTGGATTTATGTTTTCTAACAATTCAAGACAAATTCCCTGACAGAATATATGCCAAAGTCCAAATATGTGATGTCAGGGGCTCAAGAAGTATAAAGCCATGGCTAATGTCATGGAATTGCAAATCTATTTAATAAAAAGGTAATTAAACAACAGATACTAAAAGTATCGACTTTTTCTTAATGTAAATGTATGTTTAATTGGAATTTTCTTTAGAACTCACTAGATAAAACTTGCATAAGTCAAAAAATGACAAAGAAGCTTCCCCCACATCAAACAGCTACTTTTAACAACTTTATCTTGTGATCTTCTAAATATCTAAATTTCTGTCTATGGGCTCTTGGCAGCTAGGAGAAAAGTCCTAGCCCACAAGATGCTGTGAAGACCATTTCTTTCTCAAATCCTCATTTTCCAAGGAACTTTTTGAAGATAACCATCATATCACAGCTAAGGATAACTTTTTGTTAACTGCAAATAGGACCAGTGTTAATCAAATTAACAAAGTCAGCAAATGTGTTTATCAGGGCTCACCCTTATGACTGCCCTCCCCGCTTTGCAATAGCGCCCTTCTCCTCCCCATGCATATCCTGCCCTCCCGGCACTACTGGGGTGGTGAATGGTACCAGTTAAAATAATAGACCATAAACTCACAGGTCCTCTGTCAAATCCAGCCCACATAGGTTCGTTCATCTCACAAGTGCAGGCCCCCCTGGGCATTTTATTAAACTATAAATTAGTTGCTAATATTCAACAACCAAAAGATTCACAAAAATTTGGATTTGTGATTTCTTTTTTAAAAATTCCGAAAGTCTGGTGATCCTGGGTTTTCTCACTCACAGTTGGCTGGAACTGAAGACAAGCTGCTCCATGGATGTGGCACATGCTTCTTATCATCCCCACAACTCTAACCACCCCTCTTGTCTCCCAGCGCTACAGCCAAATTTCAGTTGTGACTACGCATCAAGCCTGCACTATTATTTTGTTGTGTTGGTTAATGTCTCTATCATAAGTGAGAGAATGTGAGATGAATTAAGAAGCTTTGGGTTTCAAGAAAATTTCTGAAAACTATATCCTCGTGCACTTGACAAATATTCTTTCATGTTTAATAAGAAAATACATCATGTCCGTGATGATGGATTAGAATATGAAGCATCAATCATCAAACAAATCACAAATCCACTGAACCACCTCACTTATATTTATGAGCTGCCTACATCATGTAGTGGCTTGAAATGATCTCCTCTGACTTCAAATACTTTATAAGCCAGCAGAATTTGAGTTGGTTTTTATATGCTGGGCAAATGCTTAAATCAGTGTTGCCTAACTTCTGAATATGCAACAGAATGAACAATGGGTCATTTTAGGACATACAAATAAACCTAAAAATAATTAATTAAATAAATAAACAGATTATTAAATTCCTCCTAAGGCTGCCTCATCTGTGGTTCTGATGTACCACCATTTTTGGAAGTTACTCCCTTAAATTAAAAGAACATCTAGCCAGGAGCCCACGGGAGATCCTCATAGCCCTGTGAAATCATACTACACGCCTGACCACCATAACCCCCTCTGGACATGGCTTGTCTGTCCAAGTTTATAAAGTACATTAAAAATAGAGGAAAGGTAATCTATTTTCTGCTTGTACTATTGTAATCTGATTGTAATGTGCAGTCGTTGATAATAATATGCTGTCTTCTCTCTTCATGCTATTGCAAAGATGTAATAGCTATTACAAATGCTCTCATTCAAGAATGCTGAAGATGGATTTAGTGGCATTAATATCCATCCTGCAAGATGGAACATCTTAGAGTCTGAACAGAGGCCGTGTCACTACCCAGTGACACTGTACAGATGGTCTCATGATGACTAGTAATGACTTCTTTCACCATAAATACCAGAGCAAATAGTGATTTTGACAGGCTATGACAGCTGAAATTGGGAGGCAGAAGAAAAAGGGCCTTCAGTTAGAAATCAAATGAATGGCATGATGAATATGCCTGTAGCACAGAAACAGTCCCTAGGATATAGTAGGCACTCCATAGATGGACGTTGATAGAATGAAAAGGGAAGTTAGGCATGCAGATGTCTTATATGAAATCAAGCATCTCAGAAGCCTATCTAAATGGTAACTATTTTGCCTTTGTTCATTCTTTGATTTGGCAGCTGAGTGAAAGTTGGCTATATCTATTAATAGATTTGGAAGCTTTTTCACTCAGAAGTAGGAAGCCTTAACAGTGGATCAGATACAAACCATGGGCTGTCCTTTATGTAGCTGGAATCAAATCCTAGCCTAGTGGAAAAAAGCAAGATAAGGGGAAAAGAGAACATGCTAGAAGACATGTGTGTAAGCACCCTTCCTTCTCTGCCATTTTTGAAATGAGGAAAGTTCCTTTTTGCCCCTCGCAGGGCATGTAATAGGGTGTGGCTCGCTTCTTCTGTGCCCCATAGCTCAAACCCCTAGCAGGGAGCATGCAGACCAGCAGGTCGTGGGGAGTGTGGGCTTGGACCCCATGGCAGCATCTAGGGTTGAGTGTTTACAGCTCCCAAAGCCCCAGTGGGCATATGTTATAGTCAACTCTTTCAGCTTAGCTGTCTGCAACTGTCTGTCTTGTGTTAATCAGCTCAATTAGACCCTCTGCCTTATCACAAGGACAAAAGACTTTCTGTATCTCAGGGTTCTTGCCCTAGTGTACCTGAAAAATCAGATCACACGTAGGCTTGGAGGATTAGTGCAAGGTTTTATTGAATGGTGGAAGCAGCTCTCAACAGATGGATGGGGAGCTAGAAGGGGGATGGAGTGGGAAGGTGGTTTTGCCCTGGAGTCGGGTGGCTTAGAGGCCAGGCTCTCCTCTGACAACCCTCAGCCAAATTTCCCTTGGTGATGGCCTGCCAGCATCTGTCAGTGTGTTCTGCTAGTGTGTTCCACTTGACGTCTAGCCACCTGTGTATTTGCCCACTAGGGTCTCGGAGTTTTTATAAGCAGAGGATGGGGACATTGTGAGCCAGGGTGGTCTTGGAAAATGCAATATTTGGGCATGAAAACAGGAGTGCCTGTCCTCACTTTGGTCTGCGGGCACAGGCCCTACCCAGCACTTCCCTGCCCCCTTCCCATATCACTTTGAAGAAGTCTGGCCTCAACCTGATTTTGGATGTCACCATTGTCTCCCTCCTTTCCTTCTGTTTAAAGTCTTTGCTGGAGATTGAAGGAATGACAAAATAGCATACAGACGGGAACTCCGTATTTACTCAGCATTTCTTCATCTAACCTCTGGAAGGTATCATAGGATTGGGTGAGATTTCTGTTCATGAACTCTCTTTATTCCTCAAGGGAAAATAAACAAACAAACAGATATGGACAAGGAAGATGTGGATAGGAGAGTAGGAAAAAAGGAAGCAAAAGGGGGAGGTTATTGCAAGGTGCTTCTGTATTTTCAGAGCTCTAGAAGTAGAGGATATTTGAGGTTCCTCTGTGTCCTAGGATTGCGCACTTCTTTTTTTTTTTTTTTTTTTTTCGAGATATAGTTTCACTCCTGTTGCCCAGGCTGGAGTGCAATGCCGCGATCTTGACTCACACAACCCCCGCCTCCTGGGTTCAAGCAATTCTCCTGCCTCAGCCTCCCAAGTAGCTGAGATTACAGGTGCCTGCCACCATACCTGGCTAATTTTTGTATTTTTAGGAGAAACAGGGTTTCACCATGTTGACTAGGCTGGTCTCAAATTCCTGACCTCAGATGATCCGCCCGCCTTGGCCTACCAAAGTGCTGGGATTACAGACATGACCCATTATGCCCTGCCTGGCTTGTGCACTCTCTAAAGAAAAGAAAGCAAAATCAAGTGAAGAGTCCTAGACAGGATCCTTAGCCCTTCTCGGTTGGCTGAGCTCTGTGGTAGGTGGATGATTAGAGGCAGAGACATGGTAGAGGTAAAGTATCCCAGTATCTCTTGGGAACAACTGGAGAGAGCCCCAGTGTTTGAAAAACTTTTGGCTTTTCTTCCTTACTGGCACTGTAAACTGCTTACCTTTCTTTGTTCATTTTCCATTCCAGTGCTGAAATCCTATGATGTTAAGATTTGGTTGTGGCAATATCTCTGGTGCCCAGGGAGTATTCCTTTGCAATTTCTGTCCCATTCCAAGTGGATTGAGGCTTTCATGAAGGTGGTTAAAGAGCTCTAGGATGTAGTTGAGACTACTTATTCCTGGGGAAGTGTTATACACAGAGTTCCTTCTTTCTTTTTCATTACTTTCCTTGATATTAGCTTTTTCACCTACCCTCATTCCAGGATGTGATTTATTTAAGACTTGGGATTTAAATCAAGGGACAAATAAGGTAATCTCAGGTCATTGTGGAATGCAGTATATTTGACCACTCAGAATCTTAAACCCTGATGATTTTAAGAAATGCTGTTCAAAATATAGATGTCAGAATTCCCCCAGCCCAGAGAATAGTTCTAGGGTGGGGGCCTGCCATTGCGATTGTGGGACAATGAAATGTAGAAGCTCAGCTTGCATTGTGCTGTCAGAACACTTTGCGGGCAAACCCTGATGCTGCCCTTTTCAGCACTGCCTTGCTTTGCTCATTGTGTGATTGTGAGAATGAACTGGGATAATATAAATAGATAAATAGAGATACTGAAACATAAATAACCAGAGTACTGCACGCTGGTTAGTAAATCTCTGCTGAAATAACAAAGCAAACCCTTGCCAGGTGACGCTGAGGTATCAGATTTGAGAACCACTGCTGGAAATAGTTTTAAATATGTTTTTGTGCTTCGAGTCATTCTTTGGCATACTAGCAAAATGTTCAGGATTAAATGAGAAATTTGGAATTTCAAACACTATACTTATTTCAAAATAAAACCATAGCACCTGCAACACAATATTGAGAGCACTATTTTAAATCTTTATGGAACCAGTCAGCTTTTCATAAAACAGTGATTAACAACCTCCTAACTTTACGATTTAGTTTCATGTCCCTATGATGTGTTTCTTCTTCATTTACCCTTCTTCTCTAATTTGTCTTTTTTTTATTTCCATCTGTTTTTTGTTTGTTTGTTTTTGTTTTTTGCTTTATCCCTGTTCCATTCGCTGTGTTTTTCCTTTCTTTATGCTTATTTTAAGCACTCCTTTTCTTGGTTTGGCTTTCTAAACTTGGAATAATTTCAAACTGAGGAAGTGTATTTTTCTGTTCCATCAATTAAATAGCATTGCTTTTCTATTTATTGGTTGAATAAAGTTGACTCTCCTCTACGTTTGTTTCCAAAAGTAGTGGAGTATTTTTATTCATTTCTCTTAAAATGTTCTAAATTTAATTCGTTTTTTTGGTGCTTTATTTAATTTTAGACTAGAAATCATTGAAAACTTTCCAGATTCTAATTTACATTTTAAAAGCTCAGCATTATAATGCCTTTTTAATTGAATGTTCTCAAATGGCAAACAATTCCAAGAGGATTTGCAACAATGGCCCTAATAAAACTTTCTTATAACCATACATGCATATCTGGCCTCCAGAGCTATTAGTCTGTTGTTACCTTAGGACACCCTAGCTTTGTACGATACCCCACCTTAATTTACCAGACCAGAAGAACCTGGAAGATAGGAACAATGTCTATTCCTCAATTATTGACTGGCGATGGACTTTCAGTAATGTTTATTAAAAAGATGAATACAGGTATTTTTAGTATGAACTTCATTACTTTTACTTGTTGACAACAAAAAATACACAATTATCATTTGATGAACTATGAGATTTTGCTGCCTGATTCCTTAGAAAACAGACATAAAGGGCATGGCATCTGGTCACCATGAGATGGCAGGAAATGGGAGGTGGCAGGGGGCCCTGCCAGGTTGCATGGTGATTGTTGGCTATGGAAATAGCCACCTTCATCCTTAAAATAAGAAAGGAATGATCTGTGTCTCTTAAGTACATGAATAAAACATATTCAGCCATGTCTGCAGAGGCAATGTTATTTTAATTAGATAACTAATTAGTGAAACTGCAAAGGACTCTCTGAATACCAGGATGTTTTCTCCCTATACCAGTGGTCAAGGGTATATAAAGTTCTTTAGGAGAAAATTTGTTAGAATTCCTTATTAAATGCCAGGAAAACTGAAGTCAGGAAACAATATCCAATTGAAATTCTATAGTATGCATTTTTTTTTTAACTTTTAGCAATGGCCTGTCTCCTGTTGTATGAGTTGAATTTTGTCCTCCCGTGAGATTTGTATTTTAAAGTGCTAACCCTCTGCACCTCAGAACATAACCTTATTTGGTGATAGAGCCTTTATAGAGACAGGCAAGTGAAAGTGGGCCCAATTCATTCATATGACTAGTGTCCACATAAAAAGGGGAAATACAGACACAGAGACAGTCACGCACAGAGGGAAGATAACGTGAAGAGACACAGGGAGAAGACCATTCAGGACCATTTAGGGAGATGGCCATTTGGGGAGAAGTATCCAAGAAAGAGGCCTAGAAGAGATGCTCTCCTCACACCCCTCAGAAGGACCCAACTGCCAATACCTTCATCTCAGCCTTCCGGTCTCCAGGACTGTAAGACAACACATTCCTACCAAGTCACTCAATTTGTGGTACTTTGTAATGGCAGCCCAAGCAGACTAATATATCCACCATCTGTCAAAGGGAATTCCTCCCATCCCAGGAATTGAGTGGCCACAAGGACCTCCTTCACTCAGTGTCTACCATGTTTCTCCTGGCCAGCAAAGAACCTACCAGCCATCCTGTGCCCTCTTATGGACACCCTTTCATCAGCCTGTCCAGAGGACAGGGTTTTGAGCATGGGGCTGTGGACTCTGCAGTTTTCAGCCTCTGTGGATATGGGACCTCCCTTGACCCAGATGATGGGCTGGGTTTCTGTCACACTCATAATTGCTCCTCCAGGAGAAGTCAGTTCACCGTATTCCCAATCAATTTGTGGTCACAGGTCTAAAGAGCAGCATGTTGCCTTTCCAGACTCTCATGAATTTTTCCGTAACTTTATTACTAAAGAGATTCTAGATTTTCTAACTCATGAACTGCCTATTCATTTCCAAAAATGAGGTCTTCAAAAGCCATCTTCAAGAACTTAGCTGAAGCTTTTTAATATAGTAGTGACCTATGCTACATCTAGAAATCTCCAAGTTGTTACTCCTGAAATTATCTCTTTTCTCCCCTTTTCATTTTCTTCCTTCCTCTCCTCTTTCCTCTCTCTGCCTCTTCCTTTCTTAGAATACATTTTATGTTTCATATTTTCTAGATCCTCTTTTTTCCAATATGTCTCCCCAAAACAGAAATATTCCAACTTCTTTAAAATCATCCTCCTAAGTTAACACAGAAATCAGGTTTTTGTTTTTACTTATTTTTGTGTGTTTTGTATGCTTCTAGTAAGTTTCCTCTGGCATGAAAATCCACGGGTCCTGCTTGGGAAGGCCATTTAACTGTAAGGTATAGCACTTCTGGAGACTATTCAAGGCAAGTGCCCAGATATTGAAATCACTGCAATAGCTACATTCTTAATTAGCTCTCCTACTTAATTTATTTTCTTCTCTTGGTCTCTATCCAAACGTGGAGCCACAAAAAATATATTTTTAAGTCTGAATAGTGATTAGCTTTTCCCCATCCCTTGTGTGATAAATCAAAGAGTATAACTTAAGAAATGTGTTGAGAAAAGTTCTTTCTTCTGTGCTAGCTGTTCCACTTGAGACCTAAGTGTTATCTCAAATAAGCAGAATCCAAATTCAACCTAAAGTTAGAATACAGTTGTTGCCATCTTGAAATATATTTCAGGCTCCTAAAAGAGTCAGAATTTAGGATAATTGGAGAGAGGATTTTATATTAATAACTTTGACTGCAGTGAACTCATAAACTTCATTTTTTCCTTTATGCATTTATATATCAACTCATCTGATCAAAATGAATGCCTATTCTGTTTAAAAATCTCATACTTAGAAGAGTAAATGAAATAAATAGAATAAGTGAATGAATGAAATTTGCAGTAAGACAAACCTAAACTTGAGCATAATTCTGTCATTTATGAGAGGTGACCTTATGTTAAGTTATTAAGATTTGTTGGTCTCTGTTTCAACATCTAGAAAATGTGAATGGTAATAACACATATTTCTTTGGAGAATTAAATGAGGCTACATATGTACAATTCCTGCTAGGGCCTTTGGACACATGTTGGTTCTGCTACTTTCCAACCCTTCCATCTAGCTGCCACATTGCTCTATATCCCTTTGTTTTGATCTCTCTGTTTCCAGGAAGCTTTCTTGGACTAAACTTTCTCAACTTCTTAGTGTCATGTCTGTGATTTCTCCTCTATGAGCTTACTTTTTGATTTTTCATAGTCCTGGTCTTGTCTTTTTAGAGTTTTTATGCTCATGTCTACCTTCCTATGGCATCCAAACTAGAAATTAACATGAAATAATATGAACGGTCAACTTTCAGAAATGTGTGATGAAATTGACAAATATATTTGAACCAATGGGATTTGTTAGAGAAAAGTTAGAAAAAGCTTCATGGAGGAAGCATGTTTTGAGGTGGATTTTCAAGTTGGAAAGGCTGGTCTCAAACTCCTGACCTCGTGATCCGCCTGCCTCAGCCTCCCAAAGTGCTGGGATTACAGACGTGAGCCACCACGCCCAGCCTGGACTTTTTATTTCAAACGAAAGTCATGGATGATGAGGGTCTGATGACATAAAATGGATGAATTTGAAGCAGGAAGAGCTGTAGTGAAGTTAGAGGAGGTGCCAGGGCCTGGAAAAGTCTCAAACAATGAGGCAGGATGACCTCCGACAAAGCCACAGGCCTGGGTAGGCTTGCATGGGAGACTGGGAAGAGACCATGAACAGGTTAGTCCAGCGAGTTCTCATCAAGCCCTTTACTCAGTAGTGGGTCCTTCATAGTTAGCATTAATGTTTAATAGATAAATTTCCCCTTGCGTGAGAATTTTAAAAATAAAATCTAGTGTAAAGCAGCTGTTATGAAGAAGACTCTTTAGTGACCAGATAATAAAAGGCTCTCCTAGGTCTAGAGAAAGCAGAAAATTAAAAAGAGAACAGAAAGTAAAAAAGGTGGCCAGATGCAGTGGCTCATGCCTGTAATCCCAGCACTTTGGGAGGCCGAGGTGGGCGGATCATGAGGTCAGGAGATCAAGACCACCCTAGCTAATATGGTGAACCCCCGTCTCTACTAAACATACAAAAAATTAGCCGGGCGTGGTGGCGAGTGCCTGTAGTCCCAGCTACTGGGGAGGCTGAGGCAGGGGAATGGTGTGAACTCGGGGGGCAGAGCTTGCAGTGAGCCGAGATCACGCCACTGCACTCCAGCCTGGGCGACAGAGCCAGACTCCGTCTCGAAAAAAAGAAAGACAGTAAAAAAGGTATACGGCAGTATATACGGATTTCTACTATTTCTACTACTGCCTAGTATTTGGTTAATTTGAAAGCTTTTGAAGAATCTCTGGAAACATTGCAATAGAAGATTATCAGTTTAAAGCTTCTGCTACATTACTATGTTAACTTGGAAAAACAATCACTTTTCAAGTAATTCAGATCATAAGCTACTTGTGGCTACTATGTACTGTAATGATAGTTTTATTCTCTGTAGTGTTGTTATGCCTAAATTTCTAAAGAGAAAATAGAAAGAAGAAAGAAAGAGAAAAAAAAGAAAGAAAGAGAGAGGGAGGAAGGAGGGAGAGAGAGAGGGAGGGAGGGAAAGAAAAGAAAGAAAAAGAAAAGGAAAGAGGGAGGGAGGGAAGGAAGGAGAGAGAAAAGATTTCAATATGACGTTTTCCCTGATATATCAAGATAGTGCATTTTTCTTTCTATACTAACACGTTGCCTATGTATGTAGAGCACGTAGAGTATTTTATTAGTTCCAGAATCCACTTTTGAACTGTTAAGGCTACTCTAGTTTTGTTTTGCTTTTTCTGCCTTTCAGATGGACACATTTATTAGCATTCGGGAGTTGTTCATTAGCATTTGTACAAAGTGCCCAAATAACTCCTAATAAAAAGTGTTAACCCAATTAGGAATGGGTGGAGGGACTGTTAACTGGAATTGATTCCCAAGTTATTTTAGTGTTTATTCCGAGACATAGGGAGCTGGTCTAGAAAGGCAAGAACTTTTGGGTATTAGAAAGTTTTTTTTTTTTTTTTTGGAGAAAAATCAACATGTAGTAAGAAAAGAAAAATATTTCTCATTTTAAAGGTGTTAAAAGCTGCCATTATAAGGAATCCCATGTGTTGGGGGTGGTGCGTACTTTTTAGTAAATTTAATAGGTGTCCATTCATAAAGCACAGCTTATTTTACTTCAGTGAATCAGAGTGATGGCTTAAGTATTGCACAAGGGCACTTCATGTGATGCATGCCACACTTTGGATTCTGCATGGGAGAGATAATCATAAAACAAAGTAACTAAGTGCTCTGAAGCAGCGTGCTTTGGAATGAAGCAAGTTAATTTTCAGGTAGTTAAGAGGCTCTCTTTTCGATAACAAATGTGAATGCCATTTCCCTTAGTTAAATCAAATAAAATGTCAGATTCAAAAGAAGAAGAATAGGCACAGATAAGAAGCCTCTTCCCCCCATTAATCTAAACATGGATTACCAAGATTCTTTATCTTTCTTGGGCTAGGAAGTGAAATATACTTCAAATGTATAAAGATCAGTAAGGCATAGAACTCCCCAGCTGAACACTATTCAGTCTGAATATCCTTAGGAAAAGTAAATAAGGCTTTGTTAGGCTTTTATATCTTAGTATAAATAAGCTTAATAGTTTCTTTTCTGAGACAAGTTAAAGTTGAATTTACTTTTATATTTTCAAGGAATTTGCAACTTGACTCTGAATAAGAAAACCATGATTAAAGCTTCAATTTTGCTTCTATCTTACTGAGAAATTAGGGGAAAGTTAAAGCTCCTGAGAGGTAATTTTTCCATGTATGAGTTGACCAGGGGATGTTCAAAGACCCATATAACTCTAATACTTCAAGTTAAAAGCTTCAGAAAAATGTTAACAATTCCTCAACGTTTAAGTATAAATTAATAATTGCAGCTAAGAATCTGTCCTTTCATCCAGAAAAAAAAATTGAAACATAAAACAAAATAAAATTTATGAGTTGATTTAGAGCATAACCATAGAATACTGCTTGCTACAAGATAAGTTCATCAGAAAATATCTGAAAAACTTCAATTTGAAGTCTTACTAAAAAGTTTGGGTTTATTGTTTCCTAAGTGAGCATTGTCTAAAGTAGCCTCTTGTTAAGGAAGATGCCTGGCATGGACACCCAACATAATGCTGCACTCCTCAATTCTGATCCTGAGCTCTTAAGATATTAGTAAAAGGTTTAACTGACAGATTGCTGAGGCTACTGAATACAGTTAGTTAGTATTTGGAGAAATCCTCCGTTTCTAGTAACAAGTAATATGCTTGTGTAAAAAAAAAAAAAAAAGGACAATCTATTTTGAGTAGTAACCACTGATGCTCCTTATAACTTAATGGAAGTAAAGAAAGAATTTTGTGTAATTCTATTTGGTACAATAAGGACTCACTGTACTCAAATAGTAAGAGGCAAGATACTCATAAATGTGATGACATATAACACTGAAGGTCAAACCACAGTGAATTTCAGGAAAAAAAGAAACTGAGTGGCTTCCTTCTAAGTGTTCCAGAGTGACTAAAGTACAACTAAGTATATGCAGATGTGATAAATTAAACAATAACCTAGGGAAGCATTCTTATAATAGAAGGTGAGCAGGGAGGAGGGAGTGTCAAGACAGTGGACACACCCAGGTCTAAGAGCATATATAACTTGGAGTCCAGACTATGACATTCAAACTCAGAGAATCTTTCCACTATAACTCAACTGAACTCACATCTCCCGTCAACATGTCCTACAACTGCTGCTCTGGAAACTTCTCCTCCCGCTCCTGTGGCGGCTACCTGCGCTACCCAGCCTCCTCCTGTGGCTTTTCCTACCCCAGCAATCTGGTCTACAGCACTGACCTCTGCTCTCCCAGCACCTGCCAGCTGGGTTCTTCTCTCTACAGGGGCTGTCAGGAGACCTGCTGGGAGCCCACCAGCTGCCAGACGTCCTATGTGGAGTCCAGCCCCTGCCAGACCTCCTGCTACCGCCCCAGAACCTCCTTGCGCTGCAGTCCTTGTGAGACGACTTACTCTGGGTCTCTAGGCTTTGGATCCAACAGCTGCCACTCCCTGGGCTATGGATCGAGAAGCTGCTACTCAGTGGGCTGTAGGTCCAGTGGCTTCAGATCTCTGGGCTATGGAGGCTGTGGCTTCCCTCCCCTGGGCTATGGCTCTGGATTCTGCCGCCCAACCTACTTGGCTTCTAGGAGCTGCCAGTCTCCTTGTTACAGACCAGCCTATGGATCAACCTTCTGCAGATCAACTTGCTGAATTTCCAGACCTTTTAAGCAAAGTGTCTCAGTCTCTACGTAGAGCTGTTATCATAGGCTTTTCCAGCAATGTGAGCTAACCCCTCTTACTACTAGCTCTTCATCCTTTCTCTGGCATCAAGTACTGGCTGGACAGACTAGTTCTTTCAGACTGCGAAATTAATGAATGAGCAAAATATAGAGTCAAATGTTTACAATTTTGAAACAAGTGATTCATTATCACATAAGTTCATCTTATAAAGTATATGGAAGGTCAGTTTTATTTCACATAATAAATTCATTTACTGTTGATTCCAATATGTTCTCTTTGTCTTTTATTGGTTTTCAAAGTTTGATTTGTGATCTGTTTTGGGGGTGCCAGGCCCCCAGACGTCTTTTCCTTGGACATGCATTTCCGTAGGTAATGTCATCAGGCCTAGTGTATGGGGAGATTCTCTGGGCATGCCACTGCCTAAAAGACTGAGCAAGTGCATGTCTTCTGCCCTGAAAACTGGTTGAATTCTTAACAGAATTATTGAGAGTACGCTCATGATGGTGGTGTGTTTTCAAGGAAGACACCTTTTGCTGACAATCGTATTTGTTTTTTGTTTACATTTTTAAAACAGTATTTAGTTAGAGTTTTCTCAGAAGATGTCAACTAGGTGATTAAATATAAAATTATAAAATATTTGAATAAATCTGAAATATTATGATGGAAAAGGGAAAATATGAAATGTTAGGTACTGGAGGGCATTATGGTTGTGTTTAAATATAGGAGAAAATTAATTATTCAATGTGTGTGTGTGTGTTTGTGTTGTGTGTGTGTGAGAAAGAGAGAGAGAAGCAGAGAAGACAGAAAGACTTAAGGTTTACAACTGTGAGTAATGGAAACAGTTATAGGGAGAAATACTTCGGCTTGTTATAAATGTATATTTATAAATTATAAATTTATAGAACTATTATGACCTTTGTATTTTCTTTGGATTATTGAGTTTATCAACAAGGAAAAAGATATTACTTTTCAGTGATTCCTGCATTGAGTGGCAGTTAAAATTAGATTATTTTCAATGTTCTAGATCTTATAACCTCCCTCAGTATCCCTGGAATCCACTGCTCAGCTCTGACAGTGTGAATAAAAATAAATATTTGTAGGATGCATTTCACATCTGAGACATAAGACCTTCTCTGTTTATTTTAATTTAAGCAAGTAATTTCTTTCAGAGGCTAAAGGTAGTATAAAAATTCAGCTAAAACTTTTTCATAAAATATTTAGTAACAACTCTCCATGAATAGGAAAATAACTTGGAAAGATTATCATTTCCTCCAATAATATGTCATGAGCTTTAATTGATTTTTTTCCCTGACACCTTTTCCTTAAGCTTTTTATAATTAAACCTGAAAACATACGGTATCTTTTCTCTTATACTGGAGACAATATGGGCTAAGCATGGAAGTGTGGGAACCACATCCTCTCATCATAGAAACCTGCCCACCACAGAAACTAGAAGAATAGAGAAGGGAAACACAGGAAGAAACTCCCAGCAACACAGAAGCCTCTGATTCACACGTACCTTAAGCTAGCTTTATTCATCCTTTAAGTTCTTTGATCATATGGGTCAATAAAGTCTTCTTTAGGTTTAAACTAAATAAAATAATTGAAATAAAATAATTGAAATAAAATAAGACTTCTGGCACTCTCATATAAAGATTTACAATACTGGCAAACTGAATCCGGCAACACATCAAAAAGCTTATGCACCATGATCAAGTGGGCTTCATCCCTGGGATGCAAGGCTGGTTCAACATACACAAATCAATAAACGTAATCCAGCATATAAACAGAACCAACGACAAAAACATGATTATCTCAATAGATGCAGAAAAGGCCTTTGACAAAATTCAGCAGCTCTTCATGCTAAAAATTCTCAATAAATTAGGTATTGATGGGATGTATCTCAAAATAATAAGAGCTATTTATGACAAACTCACAGCCAATGTCATACTGAATGGGCAAAAACTGGAAGCATTCCCTTTGAAAACTGGCACAAGACAGGGATGCCCTCTCTCACCACTCCTATTCAACATAGTGTTGGAAGTTCTGGCCAGGGCAATCAGGAGAAGGAAATAAAGGGTATTCAATTAGGAAAAGAGGAAGTCAAATTGTCCCTGTTTGCAGATGACATGATTGTATATCTAGAAAACCCCACTGTCTCAGCCCAAAATCTCCTTCAGCTGATAAGCAACTTCAGCAAAGTCTCAGGATACAAAATCAATGTGCAAAAATGACAAGCATTTCTATACACCAATAACAGACAACAGGGAGCCAAATCATGAGTGAACTCCCCTTCACAATTGCTACAAAGAGAGTAAAATACCTAGGAATACAACTGACAAGGAATGTGAAGGACCTCTTCAAGGAGAACTACAAACCACTGCTCAACAAAATAAAAGAGGATACAAACAAATGGAAGAACATTCCATGCTCATGGGTTGGAAGAATCAATATCGTGAAAATGGCCATACTGCCCAAGGTAATTTATAGATTCAATGCCATCCCCATCAAGCTACCAATGACTTTCTTCACAGAATTGGAAAACACTACTTTAAAGTTGGTATGGAACCAAAAAAGAGCCTGCATTGCCAAGTCAATCCTAAGTCAAAAGAACAAAGCTGGAAGCATCATGCTACCTGACTTCAAACTATACTACAAGGCTACAGTAACCAAAACAGCATGGTACTGGTACCAAAACAGAATATAGATCAATGGAACAGAACAGAGCCCTCAGAAATAATGCCACATATCTGCAACTATCTGATCTTTGACAAACCTGACAAAAACAAGCAATGGTGAAAGGATTCCCTATTTAATAAATGGTGCTGGGAAAATTGGCTAGCCATATGTAGAAAGCTGAAACTGGATCCTTTCCTTACACCTTATACAAAAATTAATTCAAGATGGATTAAAGACTTACAGGTTAGACCCAAAACTATAAAAACCCTAGAAGAAAACCTAGGCACTACCATTCCAGACATAGGCATGGGCAAGGACTTCATGTCTAAAACACCAAAAGCAATGGCAACAAAAGCCAAAATTGACAAATGGCATCTAATTAAACTAAAGAGCTTCTGCACAGCAAAAGAAACTACCATCAGAGTGGACAGGCAACCCAGAGAATGGGAGAAAATTTTTGCAATCTACTCATCTGACAAAGGGCTAATATCCAGAATCTACAAAGAACTCAAACAAATTTACAAGAAAAAAACAACCTCATCAACAACTGGGCAAAGGATATGAACAGACACTTCTCAAAAGAAGACATTTATGCAGCCAACAGACACATGAGAAAATGCTCATCATCACTGGCCATCAGAGAAATGCAAATCAAAACCACAATGAGATACCATCTCACACCAGTTAGAATGGCCATCATTAAAAAGTCAGGAAACAACTTTTACACTGTTGATGGGACAGTAAACTAGTTCAACCATTGTGGAAGTCAGTGTGGCAATTCCTCAGGGAATTAGAACTAGAAATACCATTTGACCCAGCCATCCCATTACTGGGTATATACCCAAAGGACTATAAATCATGCTGCTATAAAGACACATGCACACGTATGTTTATAGCGACACTATTCACAATAGCAAAGACTTGGAACCAACCCAAATGTCCATCAACAACAGACTGGATAAAGAAAATGTGGCACATATGCACCATGGAATACTATGCAGCCATAAAAAAAGGATGAGTTCATGTCCTTTGTAGGGACATGGATGAAGCTGGAAACCATCATTCTCAGCAAGCTATCACAAGGACAAAAAACCAAACACCACATGTTCTCACTCATAGGTGAGAACTGAACAATGAGAACACATGGACACAGGAAGGGGAACATCACACACCAGGGCCTGTTGTGGGGTGGGGGGAGGGATAGCATTAGGAGATATACCTAATGTAAATGACGAGTTAATGGGTGCAGCACACCAACATGGCACATGTATACATATGTAACAAACCTGCACGTTGTGCACATGTACCCTAGAACTTAAAGTATAATTTAAAAAACAAACAAAAAAAACGTGTCATTGGGCAGGGCGTGGTGGCTAATGCCTGTAATCCCAGCACTTTGGGAGGCTGACGTGGGTGGATCACAAGGTCAGGATTTTGAGACCAGCTTGGTCAACATAGTGAAACTCCGGCTCTACTAAAAATACAAAAAATTAGCCAGGTATGGTGGCTGGCACCTGTAATCCCAGCTACTTGGGAGGCTGAGGCAGGAGAATCACTTGAACCTGGGAGGCGGAGGTTGTAGTCAGCCAAGATTGCACCATTGAACTCCGGCCTGGGTGACAGTGTGAGACTCTGACTCAAAAAAAAAAAAAAAAAAAAAATGTCGTCAAGTGCAGAGCTACTCATTGACTTTGGTGTAAATAGGTAATTAAAAATGTTTATTAGACATAAAGGTCCTATGAGTCTGAATTATGCCATTAGCATTGAAGGTGGACTACTAATTCATCTTTAAATAATGTGGAATGAGTAAAATGTGGATTAAAGAAATCATTTGAGAAAACAAACTAAATGGGTCACAGTAGCATGGCCAGTAAAAGTCCTGGGAGCTAGAGGCTCATAACTTCAAGTGTGGAAGGCACCAGGCCTTGCAAGGAGAGATGAGCGCAGAGAAATGTTTAAAATGCAGCAATCCCAAGATAGAAGGAAGGGGTGTCCAGTGACATAGAGAATCTAGTTCTGTAGTGACTTGAAGAATCTCCCCCATTCTAATGCAGTCTTTAAGTGGAATGCAAATAATTGAAACAGGGAGGCAGAGAGTAAAGGAGGAAATTAACATATTAGAATACTTTCAATATTTAAACCTTTCAAAGTATAATGTGAAAACTTAGATTTCATGATTCAGACAAAACGAACATTCTTTGCCTCCTCCATTTTTCGCATGAGTAATCTTTCCTTAATATCTCATCTCTGCTAATCTCTATTTTTTATTTTCTTCTCTCACCTTTTCTCTTTGCTTTTCTTCTCTCTCTCTCTCCTTCTCTGTGTACACTCTGCTCCTCTCCACATTCACCCTTTAGGGTGCTGTCAACTTTAGGCACCTGGTAACTGTGGGTCAATGCCTAAGTTGTATGATGGTAACAGAGAGTGTAATGGAAGGCTGACTCCCATCACTGGCTAAGAAAAAGCAGAGTGGAAAGGACAAATTGCTTTCAAGCTCACTTATAATTATTCCACTCCTAATGACCTTAATACACCAAGTGACATCAGCTCTTTGTTCTAATGCAGCTCACTAGATGTGTTTGAGCTTTAACTTTGCACTAGAGCTCTTCTGTGAAAAGTGCTGAGAGCTTAGAAAAGACCAATGTCACTAGACTCATGTCTCTCAGTAGTGAGAGAGACAAATTTCCTCCTATGATTTTGGTGTGAAGGATGCGTGAGAAGAGAGTGCCAGAAAGAGGAAACTGCGTAAGTGGTGGCATAATTGCTTGGAAGAATACAGTGTGGATTTCGGGGACAAAACTGCAAGTTCCTTTTTTATTAAACTGGGAAATGTGGTCAGCAAGAGGTAGAAGATACATAATAATAAGAAAGTGTGATTGTCCAATTCTACAAATCCAGAAATAGAGACAGAAGCAACATGGATGCCATAGAGAGCCTTAGCTTTGTGTCTGGGGTGGCAAGATGTCAATGATAAACAATTAAAAAAATAAACTTCACATTTCATATGTGGGAGTGGTTTTGGGGGCTCATGTTATTCTTAGATATCAACGTTTATGTAACTGGAGACTTAGTTACAATTAGCAGTCTAATAAAGTGTTAACAAGCACAAGCTCAGGGTTGCAGACTATTACTTGAGAGGCACCACAATACGAATTAAGAAAACATCAGGTATCTATTGTTCAAGTCCAGAATTCTCTATCCAGCTGTTCAAAAGAAATCATTCATGGTTATTCCAATCCGAATATCTCATCTCTGTTGATCTCCAACCATTTTTATTTTCTGTTTTTGCATGCTGCTTCCCTGCAACTTAAAGAAAGGGAAGGCAAATGTTTAAAATGTGATACTATATATATATATATATTTTTTTTTTTTTTTTTTTGAGACGGAGTCTTGCTCTGTCGCCCAGGCTGGAGTGCAGTGGCGCAATCTCGGCTCACTGCAAGCTCCACCTCCCGGGTTCACTTTCCGAGTAGCTGGGACTACAGGCGCCCGCCACCACGCCTGGCTAATTTTTTTGTATTTTTAGTAGAGACGGGGTTTCACCATGGTCTCAATCTCCTGACCTCGTGATCCGCCCGCCTCGGCCTCCCAAAGTGCCGGGATTACAAGCGTGAGCCACCGCGCCCAGCCAAAGTCACGATTCTTACACAAATGAAAAAATAAACACATATAAAAATTTTTATTTAACTCATTAATAAATGTGGGGACTGCTAAGATGCTACAACTGGTTCAAAACGTAATTCAGAGAACACTTATACAGGTTGTTAGGAAGGTTGAAATGAATCCACTGATAGATGCAAAGTAGTCACTGTACACAGAGTAAAAATCAGTATCATTCCACTTAACAGAAACTATTTCATTTCTATGGACTAGAATCATTTGCATTATTAACAATTTTATTCAACTTACAGAATTATATAGGAGTTCAAAAGCAATAATAAGTGACAATACCTTGAAAAATGAACTAGACAGACCACACAGTAATACATTTCCCCCATTTCAAAATCCCACAATTTTTTCTGACAACAGTATGTGAAATCAGTAATGTTAACTGTAAAACTTAGTAACACATGTGCTGCAAAAGTCTGAATATCATTTTTTCCTTTAATATGGAAACTGAGGAGGAAAAGAAATTATGCGTATCATTTCCTGGAAAGAATTACTTTACCTTATCAATTTATGCCTTTTTTCTTTTTCTCATCTTTACTGAGGTATAGTCTACAAAAATTATATAAATTTAAGGAGTATAAATTGATGTTTTGAGATACACACACTAGATATAATATATATACACATACTGTGAAATTGTCACAGTCAAGGTAATTAATATAGTTATAATTTCACAGTTTCCATTTGATTGATTATTTGATTGTGGCAAGAACACTGAGGTCTACCCTTTCTGCAAATTTTAAGTATGCGATACAATATTGTTAACTACAGTCACATTGCTATACATTAGATATCCAGAACTTAATTGTCCTGCATAACTGAAACTTTTTACCCTTTGACCAACACCCTCCCATTTTACCCTCCACCCAGGCCCTGGCAGCTACCAGTCTAGTCTCTGCTTTTGTGAGTTTAACTAGTTTAGATTTCTACATGTATGATACCATGTAGTATTTTCCTTTCTGTGTCTGGCTTATTCCTGTTAGCATGATGTCCTCCAGGTTCATCCAAAATTTTTACATTTCTAATGGCACCGCTTCTACTTGTGACTTGGGGAAAAAAGGACATAATTACATAAATGTGTCATATTTTGACCTGATCTTTCTTTCTGCTCTATACCACCACTTGCACCACTCACCTCAAATGCTGCGTTACTGTCTAGTGTTGTTGTCTAGAAAACACAAGCTTCCATTTTTAATTTCATATATAACTAAATTAAACATTTTATAACTATAAAAGGGCAAATATGTGGCTCATATTTCTGCCTCATTACATGAACATTGTAATTCATGCACATGGTGCATGCCTGTAGTCCCAGCTCCTTGGGAAGCCGAGGCGGGAGTATTGAAGCCAGGAGTTCCAGGCTGCAGTGAGCTATTGATTGCACCACTGCAATCCAGCCTAGGCAGCAAAACAAGACCCTGTCTCTAAAAAAATAAAAATAAAATGCTAATCATAAATGGAAGAATTTTTCTTCTGGACTGTGGTAGTGGTTACACTAATCTATACATTAGATAAATTACATTGAACCATACACATACATACACAAATGAGTACATGTATAAACCAGCAAAACTCAATAAGGTCTGTAGTCTAGCGAACAACATGGCACCAGTGTCAATTTCCTGAGTTTGATTTTGTAGTATGGTTAAATAAGTTGGCAATATTGCAGGGGGCTGGGTGAAGGGACTCTAGGTACTATTTGTACAACTTTATGTGAGCCTATGATTTTTTTTTAAGTTTAATGAAAGTTAGTCACGTGTTGAGAACATAAGTAGATTATTCATTAGTAAGATGTGTTATAAGGTTTTTAGTTGGCATTTCTGAAAGATTAGTATAAGAATACTAAAGTCTGTTAATTAAAGTGAGAAGCTGCAGTTATTGATGTATGGAAACTCTTCTGTTCTAAAGTTCTATTTTAATTTATTTTTATAGATTTAAGGGTAAACGTGCAGTTTTGTTACATGAATATATTATGTAGTGTGAACTCGGGGCTTTTAGCATATCCATCACCCAGATAATTTACATTGTCTCCAATAGGTAATTTTTCATCCCTCAACCCTCTCCCACTCTCTCAACTTTTGGAGTCTGCAAAGTCAATTATTCCACTGTGTATATCCAGGTATACACATTGTTTAGCTCCCAATCATAAGTGAGAACATCTGATATTTGACTCTGTTTCTTAGTCATTTCACTTAGGATAATGGCTTCCATTTCCATCCATTTTGCTGCAAAAGACACAATTTTATTCTTTTTTATGGCTGAGTGTATCACATTGCATTTATGTATCACTTTTTAAAATTCAATCATTCATTGATGGACACTTTGGCCGATTCCATGACTTTGCAATAGTGAATAGTGTTACAATAAACATACCAGTGCAGGGGTTTTTAATATATATAACAATTTCTTTTTTGTGTGTAGACACCCAATAGTGGGATTGCTAGATCAAATGGTAGTTCTATTCTCAGCTCTTTGAGGAATCTTCATACTGTTTTCCATGAAGTTTGTACTAATTTACATTCCCACCAACAGTGTTCCCTTTTCTCCGCATCCTTGCCAACATCTGTTGTTTTTTGACTTTTTAATAATCATTCTGATTACTGTAAGATGGTATCTTAATGTGGTTCTAATTTGCATTTCTCTAATGATTAATGATGTTGAGAATTTTTCCACATGTTTGTTGGCTGCTTGTATGTCCTCTTTGGAAAAATGTCTGTTCATGTCCTTTGCCCACTTTTTGATAGTGGTTTTTGTTTTTTTTTTTCTTGAGTTGTTTGAGCTTCTTGTAGATTCTAGATATTAGTCTTTTTGTTGGACACATTGTTTTCAAATATTTTCTCCCATTCTGTAAGTTGTCTGTTTATTCTGTTGACAGTTTCTTTAGGAGTGCAGAAGCTTTTCAGTTTAATTAAGTCTCATTGGTCTATATTTGTTTTTGTTGCATTTGCTTTTGTGGTCTTAGTCATAAATTCTTTGCCTAAGTCAATGTCTAGAAGAGATTTCCTAGGTTTTCTTCTGGGATTTTTATAGCTTCAGATATTACATTTAAGTTTTTAATCCATTTTGAGTTAATTTTTGTATACAGTGAAAGATATGGATTCAGTTTCATTCTTCTGCATATGACAATCCAGTTTTCCTAGCACCATTTATTAAACAGGGTGTGCTTTCCCTTGTGTATATTTTTGTTGACTTTGTCAAAGATCAGTTGATTGTAGGTATTTGGCTTTATTTCTGTGTTCTCTATTCTGATCCATTGATCTATTTCTCTAGTTTTATACAGTATTATGCCGTTGTGTTTATTATAGCCTTGTAGTATAATTTAAAATCAAGAAATGTAATGCCCCAGCTTTGTTCTTTTTACTTAGGATTGCTTTGGATACTGTGGTTCTTTTTTGATTCCACATGAAGTTTAGGCTTCATAATTCTATAAAACTGATGTTGTTATTTGATAGGAATTGCACTGAATCTGTAGGTTGCTTTGGGCTGTGAGGTCATTTTAATGATACTGATTTTGCCCATCCATGAGTATAGGATGCTCTTCCATTGTTTGTATCATCTATGATTTCTTTCATTAGTGTTTTATAGTTCTCCTTGTAGAGATCTTTTACCTTCTTGGTTCAATGTATTCCTAGTTATTTTTGTAGCCATTGTAAATGGAATTGAGTTGATGATTCGTTTCTCAGCTTGATTGTTATTGAAGAAGATGTAGTTACTGATATAGGAAGTTCTTAATCTAGTAAGGGTAGCTATAGAAGTAGTGAGCAAAGTCAAAGAATTAGAAATTGCCCTAAGTTTTTTCTTTCCTTTAATGTTTGCCAGCTATTTTAGTAGGTATCCCTTTAATCTCCAGTTTGTTTCCTGAACTATACCCGTAATATCATTCCATTCCAATCTCAAATGACCAAAGCCCTTCTCCTCAAATGTTAATTGCTTGAGACACTGGTTTTAAGAAATATTAATAGATTGGATACAAAGTTTATATTTATATGATTAATTTGGACTAGCCACATTAATCAGATTTGTTTTTATCCTTTTTAAAAGTTTGTTAATATGCTCAAGTGTTTTATGACTTTCCAAAAGAATGAGAGGGAGAATTCTAGTTTTCTTCTTCTGGACAGTGGAGTTGAAAGAAACACAACACTGTTTTTCCCAAGTGTCTTTGGGCTAGATAATATTGTAATTTTCAGTCAAACAAATTTTAGTTAAAATCTATACTCAAAATAATGAGTGATTGCCCTAATTTCAGGGCATTTCTGCAAAGAGACAATATCTAAATTTGCTTCTGGTATATATTATCTTTTTGGTACTTTACTGGCAAAATAACCCTAGTCATGTAATTGAAGGGAAAGCTGTTAACACACTCATAATCATCAAAAGAAGTGAATAGTAACTGATTTTGTGTTTTTTAACAAGTTACTCTTTCTGCTGGGCAAATGACCACAAAGGTTAACGTCTTGACTGTAAAATTGATTCCAGAGACTTCACTGTCTGTATTCTATGGATATTGTAAGGTGAAGAGGTGTCATTGGCTGTTCATCTTCTCCAGCTTATAAACCAAATTTGAAAAATGCTTTAGCTTTGACAATCTTAGGGTAATTTACCATGGTCTATTATTACACTAGAGAGAACAGGAAAAACAGTCAACCACATTTAGTACATCTTTGGGAGCTGCAAACTTCATTCTGGGGAAAATGATGCAGAAATGTTCTCTTAATCAATTGTGAACACATGGAGAGTAATGTTTTGTACAGAAGCCTACATTTACTGAAGCCATGAGATGCAATTCTACTCAGAAAGGTTTTATTTTAAAATTCTAGACAAGAAAAGAATACCGTTATGGATTCTAAAATGATCTGCCTTTTGTTTTTCGACTCCCTATCTTCTGTCATTTGCATTAGTACTCTGTCTGGGATACTCTATTCTTTCCTTCCACTTTCGTCCTTCTTCTGAGGAGTTTTAAATGCTAGGAGCTTAATAATAACATCACCTCACCTGTGTCATACATTTGATCCTCAGCATTTGTTAGCTTTATATCATGGCTTAATAAACACAGAAAGTAGGGATGAATAATGAAATATCTGCAGACAGACAGAACTAGTCTCACTTTTTGGATTTATAACTTTTTGTTAAAATAATTTTTTAACAAATTACTTAATGTATCTCTATATCTTTATCTGAGAAGTGAAAATATTAGTTAAATCATAAGTCTATTGTAAGAAATATATGATAATTATATAGAGTATGAACTTTTAGATTTTGAATCTCTTGAAGGTACTGTGCCTCAGACACTTTGTCCTTTGAGCACATCTTTGTTCTTCTGAGCACATTCCCCTCAATATATGATTCTCATATGCTTGTCAGTGTTCACATATTAGTCTCCTTTTAGCAAGCGGGAAGAGCACAGAAAAGACTGATCGCATCACTGAGATTCCCATAGGGCATTGCTATTTCAAGCATAAGCAAATAAACTGTTGTTTTTTCAACTATGGCTAAAAATAAATTTTGTGTAATAAAGTTTACTTGTAACTAAATTAACATATTTGCTTTTCTAAATTTTAACTGACACGTTGTGTTTGAGTAAAACAGCTAGAAAAATAAACAAATGCATAAACCTTTTTTAAAGTAATCTTTTACCTGTTGAAATACTATTCTGGGCAGACCCCTATTAATTACTGTAGCATATAATGACAGCCACTAAAAAGTTAGAAAAAAACCAACATTAAAACAGAATGCCACCAGGCACCCATTAGACTACCAGCATAACTAACACATTCTATTCTTGATGGTAACAGATAATGACTACACCACCATTGTTTTTTTTTTTAATTTTTATATTTTTAGATCGTACACATGCAGATTTCTTAGATGCATATTTTGCATAGTGGTGAAGTCTGAGCTTTTAGTGTATCCATTACCCAAATAGTGAACTTCTACTATGGTTCTGTTGGGGATGACAAACAAGACGTAGCTTAATGATGGTCTTGAAACTCAAAATGAATGGACACCATAAGTTATCATCTTTGCCAGTTGAACTTTAAAGCCTTTCCAATATGGATCTGAGTTAAACAACTAGATAGGTGGAAATGCAGTTTACTAATAGGAGACAAAAAATATTTCTGCCTCACAAGAGAAGAGCAAAAGTTCAATGTCATACACATAAAAGTTTAACACCCTTATGAAACCTTTAAGTGGAATGGCAAGAAGTACTTGGATATTTAGGTCTGGAATTAAAAAAGAAAAAACTATACAGACTGAAAAGATAATTTGAATATTTCAGTGTCACAGAATATGGATGGTATTTGAAGCCATGGAAGGGAGGTGTCTCCTCTGTAGAGAGAATATGTCCAGAGATCAACACCAAGTCTTCAGGAATGTTATGAAAGAAATCCAACTAATAGTAACAAAGAATTAGGTGAAAGTTAGATAGAAGACTAGACCTGTAATCTCATGGAAGTATATAGATGAACATGATTTAAGGTTAAGGGCATAGTTGCCTGTGTTGAATATGGTTAAATGTTCACATGGGATCATCCTAAAAATGTACATCATATTTGTCAGCATTGAGGCTACTGCTGACCATGTCAGAGCAATTCCAGAAGAGTTTTAAACCAGACAGAAACAAGATGGTAATTGTATTAGTCCTTTTTCATACTGCTATAAAGAACTGTCCGAGACTGAGTAATTTATACAGGAAAGAGGTTTAATTGACTCACACTTCAGCATGGCTAAGGAGACCTCAGGAAACTTACAGTCAAGGTGGAAGGCAAAGGGGAAGCAAGGCACCTTCATCACAAAGCAGCAGGAAGGAGAAGTTCTGAGTGAAAGGGGAGGAGCCCCTTATAAAACCATCAAATCTTGTGCTAACTCACTCACTATCACGAGAACAGCATGGGGGAAACTGCCCCCACGATTCAATTACCTCCAGCTGGTAATTCCCTTGACACATGGAGATTATGGGGATTATTGCAGTTACAATTCAAAGTGAGAATTGGCCAGGGACACAAAGCCTAATCATATCAGTTATTGAAAAGAGAATAAAAAGTGAGATAGCTGACAAGCTGATTGCATACCTCTTTAGATAATTCTGATATAAAATAAGAAGAGCTATATAATCATAGAGAAAATGGCACTATTTAAAATTTTTGGATTGAAGAAGATTGAGCATGGTTATAAGGGTGAGAATAAAAGAACCATTAGAATGAAAGAGAATGAAGCAATTGGAAAGAGAAAGAAAAATAATTGAGGAAGGCCCCAAAGGCAATTTTGCTTGGGATATGGATTGAGGACAGATATTGAGGATCACTTCAAGCACTGAAATTTTTAAGAGATTTTGATTTTTAAAATGAACATATTGATATAGTCAAAGTAAGGGAAATTCAACATTTCAAATGAGACATATTCAAGAATATGTACAAATATGAGATGCATGCTAGAGGGCCATGTTTATGGAAATACAGAGTGAAGAGAATATATAATTTCTCTTAAGGTTCATGCATTTGCATCATGTAAAGTGCAAAAGTAATTACAGTTTCTGCAATTACTTTCAATGTCAAAAATCACAATTACTTTTTCACCAGCCTAATGGAAGAAAGAATTGGACTCAGAGCCAGGGACATGCATTCCAATCCCAAGCTTGCAGCTTTTCGACTGCATTACATCGTTTCCTCAGATGACAAACTATTATTCTATGATTATAGCTCCTTCAATGCTGTAAAGCATTAGTGTGAAATCCACGAATGCACCTTCAGATCCAAACAGCTTTATAGAAAGGTGACATGAAGCGATGCAAAGTATTTGGCAAAATTTCCTAATTCAGTAAATATATAACCATAATATTTGACCTTTCTCAAAATTTATGGACACACACACACACACACACACACATCCATAGTGAATATATATTTAAATGTGTTTAAATTCTTAGAGGGATGTTTTCTAATTTGCTTAATAAAGAAGTGGCTCTTTATATTTAAAACTATGTTATAAAGCCGGGCGCAGTGGCTCATGCCTGTAATCCTAGAACTATGGGAGGCTGAGGTGGGGAGCCCAGGGGTTTGAGCTCAAGCATGGGCAACAGAGAGACCACATCTCTACTAAAAATTAAAAAAAAAAAAAAAAGCCGCCCTGGTGGTGCATGCCTGTAGTACCAGTTACTTGGGAAGCTGAGGTGGGAAGATCACTTGAGCTCGGGAACTCCAGGCTGCAGTTAGCCAGATCGCACCACTGCACTCCAGCCTGGGCCATGGGAGTGAGACCCTGTTTCAAAAATAAATAAATAAATAAATAAATAAATAAAACTATTGCATTGCCTTAAGTTACATATATGAAGAATTTTACTTTTTGAAAAAATTATAGTGATATCTATTTTTAGAAGAGTATTCCAAGTTCCAAAAGTAACCTATGTGCATTTTTAATTTTTAAAAATTGTAGTTATTTTTTATCTTTTTAAAAATTATGTAGAGTTTGAGAAATTATAAAATAGCTGAGATTAATAGTGGCTATAATAGACTGCTGGACATCCCCTAAATAACACTGATATGCCTACAGGAATAGAGGAAAACTAATTAAAAGACTTTGATACCACAGTGATTCAGGAAAATTGGTATATAGCTGGTTGTGATGGAGAATTTGAGCTAGAGAAATGGCTGGGTAGTGTGTATGGCTTTTGCATCTGTACTATAATGGAAAGCCATAATTAAAATATTACTGCCATGTAAAGTTGTACCCAGACTTCTGGCTAAACTAACTGACCACCTTTACCAATTATGGTTTATTTGATCCTGTTGCCTTGTGTAATGAGAAGTACACATTCACATACAAGGACTATAAAGATTGTTCAGGAAGTGCCCCTACACGCTAAAACCATAATTTCCATCCTCCATTCATCTTCTAAGTGGCGCTCTATCTTAACAGGCCTTGGCTTACTGGTTATGATTAACTTGGGGATCTATTCATTATAAAAGATAGATCTAATATTCATTTTACTTTTAATTAGAGGTAACTTTAAAAGCAGAAACATTATTTTCACATGCATACATTTATCTTGAGTGAAAGTAATATAAAAGTTAATCATTTGATATAAATAATTGATGAGGCCGGGCGTGGTGGCTCATGCCTGTAATTCCAGCACTTTGGGAGGCCGAGGTAGGCGGATCACAAGGTCAGGAGATCGAGACCATCCTGGCTAACACGGTGAAACCCTGTCTCTACTAAAAATACAAAGAATTAGCTGGGCGTGGTGGTGGGCGCCTGTAGTCCCAGCTACTCAGGAGGCTAAGGCAGGAGACTGGCGTGAACCCAGGAGGCAGAGCTTGCAGTGAGCCGAGATCACGCCACTGCACTCCAGCCTGAGCGACAGAGCAAGACTGTGTCTCAAAAAATAAATAAATAAATAAATAAATAAATGGCACCCATGATGTGTCAGGAATTAGGTCAAAGAAGACTAAGCACCATCACTGACCCCACAAAACTTCTGTGTATTGCGTTCTTCTCACATATGTAATTTCCCTGCAAGCTGAAATATTACTCATTCTGCATGAGCCATTTCAAAATACATCCCTTGCAATTCCTCCACAGTGTTTGTGTGTGTGTGCGTGTGTGTGTGTGTGTGTGTGTGTCAACTAGATTACCAAATACTGAGATCTTTGTTCCTGAAGAGCTAAGTCTAGTTGAGATGAACACCTATCTGATAGGAGGAGTTTGATTTTGTCATTGAGGGATGAGAAGTGTCAACCTAAAAAGCAACTCACATATACTCTTCAGAACAAATGGGTTTTAATTGGAAAGAGCAGTGAAGTGCAATCTAGGAACATGCATGCTATGATGAATGATGGATGATGGATCATAGGCACATCCAAGGGGTTAGGGCACAGGAGAAGTTTTTAAATACAAAGAGAGGTCCAGGTAAGCTGCTTTGAGACAAGTTCACCGGTCAAAAGCTCATTGTAGGAGTTGACATTTGTTTATTGGTAAAGACAGCTGTTGCTAGGTAACTGTCCTGGAACCTATTTATCTGGAATACTGCAATTTGAAGAAGTTCTTGTGATAAGCCTTGTTACAGGCATGTGTGCATGAGGATTTTTTTTGTGGCCTCTCTTGACCCCATTTTGTTAGAGTTTGACATAAATGACTCCATTTGGGTACATCTTTCACAAAGGGATTTAGTGTAATGTGAGCAATGCATTTGGTAGAAATTTGTTAGCAAAACAATGGACAAAATATTCCATTGTTGCCAGATAAGCAAATACTACAGGAGATTACAAAAAACAGTCATCTATGAAATAGTTTGAAAAGATCAAATTACATAAATAGCTTTTTGCTTTCCAATTTCTAAAAGATGCTTGAAGGCAGAAGTTGGATATGATAATAAGTGGGGAAAAAACATTTCTAATTCCAAGATTTTTCTTTATACCATTGATGTTTTATAGTGGTAAAGATAATTTTAACCACTTAATATAATGGTAAATTTTATGCTGCTTTGTCTTTCTAGAAGGATGAACAAGAGAAGCTCAGCAAGGAGTGAAATCAATCACTCTCGAAGGTGTCATATTTCTCACTCCCAACTGAGCTGGCAAAAGGTTGGCACCCTATTAAAATGCAAGTTTCTGCAAATGTATTTTATTGGTAGTCAACTCACTAAAGGCATATCAGTTTTTAGCAACTAGTCCCAGTGAAAGTCTGTGTTTGCCAAAGAATTTTCTGCCTCACACTGAAAAAGAATCTAATAACTCCATGGTGGATGAAACATGAGTTGCTTAACTAGGACAAGCTGAGTGAGAGGGCAAATAGAAGATAGTTTGTAACAAAGCATCTCCACAGTAACTCTGAATACTAAAAAAATAACCAAAATCAGTTAAGAAGCTGTCCCCTCAGTTGGCTATATTTGGGGAATTCACAAAAGGGGTAAGAATACTCAAGTAGATATATCAGATGAAATGCAAATATTAACACCTTGGAATTTTTTTTTCACCTGCATACTCAATTGTCCACGTGATTCTGGGAGCAGAAATTACAAGCTTCACAAATTGTCTATGTAGCATTGTGGTTCGTGCTAGCCTTAAAGACAGATACACCTGGGATGACACGGGGTCCATGATTTGTTTGATTATTACCTGAATGTTACATAACTTCTCCAAACCTCCATGGCCTCACTTCTAATTGTTTATAACAATTTGTATCTCATAAGATATTTGCAAAGATTAAATCATATCACACTTTTAAATGTTGCGCATGTAGTTAATGCTTAATAAAACATATGTAAATAATGGTGGTGGGTGGGTGCTGATGACTGTTGGGAGTACATTGCCAGTAAGAATTTGCAGGCTGAAGCTCAGAATACCCACAGTCAAGCTCAATAGAAGGGGTGGGGAGGCACTGTGTGTATCATCACCAATGTTTTTGAAAGCAAACCAAACCTTATTTCTGCAGAGAGAGAGAGAGAGAGAGAAAGAGAGAGAGAGAAGCCGATGGGCTTCTATAAACTGGAATGATTACACCGCTGTTAAAAACAAATGAATGTGTTGAGTTATAATTATAACCTAGGTTACTTAGTCATTTGATGAAAACACATTCACAAGAATGGGGGGATCCCAGATACTGCATCACACCCAGCAGTGTGAGGGTATAAACATCACTGGATCATTAGGCACAGGCAGGGACATCAGGGCATCTTCTCAGTGCAGCTCAGCTGAACTCACATCTCCTGTCAACATGTCCTACAACTGCTGCTCTGGAAACTTCTCCTCCCGCTCCTGTGGGGGCTACCTGTGCTACTCAGGCTACTCCTGTGGCTCCTCGTACCCCAGCAACCTGGTCTACAGCACTGAACCTTTGATCTCCCAGCACCTGCCAGCTGGGTTCCTCTCTCTACAAGGGCTTTCAGAAGACCTGCTGGGAAACCCCTAGCTGCCAGACGTCCTGTGTGGAGTCCAGCCCCTGCCAGACCTCCTGCTACCGCCCCAGAACCTCCTTGCTCTGTAGTCCCTGACAGACGACTTACTCTGGGTCTCTAGGCTGTGGATCCAGCAGCTGCTGCTCCCTGGGCTATGGATCGAGGAGCTGCTACTCAGTGGGCTGTGGGTCCAGTGGCTTCAGATCCCTGGGTTATGGAGGCTGTGGCTTCCCTTCCCTGGGCTATGGATCTGGATTCTGCCACCCAACGTATGTTCTCTTTAGGTCATTCCAGTCTTCTTGTTACAGACCAGCTTGTGGATCTGGCTTCTACCGATCAACTTGCTAAGGGCTGCAAACCTCCACGGTACAATTATTTCTCTCAAAGTCCGTCTCAGCTATCATCTGGGTAGAATCTATATTCTACTATCCAGAAGGGATAATTTTTTTAAACCTATTAATATTAAAATAACTTTTCTCATAGAATACTCATCTCTTTTTCTTCTGTTTTCTTGTATTTTCCCCTTCCTTCTCTAGTTAAAAATGGAGCAAGAGTTGATTTTTTTTTCTCCAAATAAACTCATTTAATCTGATATCAGATCACAAAGCTTGTGTTAATTTTCTTTATAAGATGTCTGTTGGGAATTTGAAATCCCCACTTTTTGTCTAAAAATAAAATATTCACTTTGAGGCAAAGGAGTAGCTTCCTTGATAGGCAGAGTTTTCTAACAACAGAGAGCTAGTTCCTGGGAATTTCTGACAAGTAGACTCAGAGATAGGACAGGAGATTATCTCTGCTTTTCTATTCATGGCCATTTAGGCCTAATCAGGACACTTCACTTTGGTTAAGCTACTCATGGGTCTAGTCTAGGAAGAAAAGATCCAGAGACAGCAGTGATATTTTAGCAAGTACTAGCCTGGCTGTTTTTATGAGAAAATTATCAAAATCCTTCCTGTAATCTTCCTTCCTAGACATATATAAGCCATAATGAAATTCTGAGGTCAGGATTTTAACTGACTTCAGTAGCTAGTGAAATGAAACAAACAGTTTAGGTATGCATGAAATTAAACATATATGCATTCCACTACAATAAGAAGAATATAATATCTAAGAGTTTTTTTTTTTTTTAATGTTGATGCTTCCCTCCCTCCTCCATTTATTGGGTCACTATAAAGCCATCTGTTGTTATAATAGAAGTCACCTGAAAACTGTCTGAAACCTGGCAGTATCAAGCGTAGGTGACACGGACTTAGAAATAAGACTTTACCTCTTGACATTCTGGGCTTGCATCTGGATGTAAAACTAGATAGTCCATTATATTCTTACATTAAGTGGAACACAATCATCTACATTTTCAAATATCTAAATGGATGTGGGTAGCCCATCGTTCACTGCTCTCACAGCTGTTTTCCTTCTCACTCTTCTTTCTATGGAAATTGGATTTTGTTTGTGCATCCCTCCTCGTCTGCACATAGTCCTGCAAATGAACGTGATTATGGCTTAGGCTTAAGGATTGAATTTGGCTACTCTAGAGCACCCCAATGCCTACTGAAAGTGATTGGCTCAGGAATGAGCATGTGATCTGAGGTAAGCCAATGAGAAACAAGGAGCCATGTGGAACAATGCTTATGGTAAAGTTCCTTCTCTGGGATTTCTTTTTTTTTTTTTTTTTTTTTTTGAGACGGAGTCTCGCTCTGTAGCCCAAGGTGGAGTGCAGTGGCGTGATCTCGGCTCACTGCAAGCTCTGCCTCCCGGATTCACGCCATTCTCCTGCCTCAGCCTCTCCGAGTAGCTGGGACTACAGGCGCCCGCCACCACGCCCGGCTAATTTTTTGTATTTTTAGTAGAGACGGGGTTTCACCGTGTTAGCCAGGATGGTCTTGATCTCCTGACCTTGCAATCTGCCCGCCTCAGCCTCCCAAAGTGTCTCTGGGATTTCTTAAAACGATTCTCTCTACCTCTGGACTTTGTTATATGTGGAATGCTGCATCCGATTTGCATATGGCCTGAATTTTTTTTTTTTCTTGAGGCAGGGTCTCCCTCTGTTGCCCAGGCTGGAGTGCAGTGGTGCAATCTCAGCTCACTATAACCTCTACCTCCTGGTTCCAAGCGATTGTCTCCTGCCTCCAACGATTCTCTCCTGCCTCGGCCTCCTGACTAGCTGGAATTACAGGTGCATGCCACCATGCCCGGCTAGTTTTTGTATTTTTTGTAGAAATGGGGTTTTGCCATGTTGGCCAGGCTGTTGACGAACTCCTGACCTCAAGTGATCTGCCTGCCTCAGCCTCCTAAAGTGCTGGGATTACAGGCGTGAGCCACCATGCCTGATCTAACCTGAAAATTAAACCATCAAATGAAAGAGGCCAGAACCAAGAGAAATGGAGGAGAACAGAACCTGAACCATCTCACTTCTGGACACTGGTTTATGTAAGCCCATAAAATTTCTTATCGGTTAAGCCATTTTGAATTACAATTTCTGTTACTTGTAGCTAACACGTTTTTAAATGAGACATTCATTTAAGACCTTCAACAATCCTCCTTCCCAATGAAGACCCCTTAATATAATTGTAAAGGCCATTTGCAGCCCATCTCTGCTTTCCCTCCAGCCCCTTTCAAAGCTCTCGGGTGACTAGGTGCATAGTCAGCGAGCAGTAATATTTTGAAGGGAGTCTTTCTTTAGCAGTAGGTCTCAACCACGGGCTTCAAATATTCAGTAAACCATGCTGTAAACAGATGTGCTGTCATCCAGGCTTTGTTGTTCCATTTACAGAGCACAAGTGGAATAGATTTAGAATAATACTTAAGGGCCTTGTGATTTTCAGAATGGTAAATGAGCATTGGCTTCAACTTGTCACCAGCTGCATTAGCCCCTAAAAAAGAGTCAGCCTGTCCTTTGAAACTTTGGAGCCAGGCATTGACTTCTCTCTAGCTATGAAAGTCCTAGATGATGTTATCTTCCAATAGAATGCTCTTTTATCTACATTGAAAATCTGCTGTTTTGTGTAGCCACCTTCTTCAGTGATCTTGGCTAGATCTGGATAACTTGCAGCAGTTTCTCCATCAGCACTTACTGCGTTACCTTGCACTTTTATGTTATAGAGATGGCTTCCTTCCTTAAACCTCATGAATCAGCCTCTGCTAGCTTCTGACTTTTCTTCTAAAGCTTCCTTATCTCTCTCAGTATTCATAGAATTGAAAAGAGTTAGCGCCTCACCCTGGATTAGGTTTTGGCTTAAGGGAATGTGGTGGCTGGTTTGATCTTCTATCCAGGCTGCTAAAACCTTTCTCCATATCAGTAAGGAGCTTGTTTTTCTTTCTTACCATTTGTGTGTTCATATAGAGTATCATTCTTTTCATTAGTATAGGTTAGCACTTTTAATTTCCTTTAAGGACTTCTCCTTTGCATTCACAAGTTAGCTATTTGGTGCAAGAGGCCTAGCTTTCAGCCTATCTCAGCTTTCAACATTGTCTTCCTCACTAAGCTTAATCATTTTTAGTTTTTGATTTAAAATAAGGGGCATATGACTCTTCCTTTCACTTGAACACACAGAGGCCATTTTAGGGTTATTGATTGGACTAATTGCAATATTGTTGTGTCTCAGGGAATAGGGAAGCCTGAAGAAAGGGAGAGAGACAGGGGTGTGCCATTCAATGGAATGGTTGTAACACACACAACATTTGATTTATTAAGTTTATTGTCTTATTGATATGGGAGGGGGCAAGGAAGTGCTGGGTAGAGAAAAGTGGGTCCCTGGCTATGGTTCCACCCCGCTGGCCTGTGCCCACGGACCTAGGTGAGGACAGCCATTTCTTATTTTGTGCCCAAATGTTGCATTACCTAAGACCACTTGGCCTGCCACACCCCCATCCTGTGCCTATAGAAAAACCCAAGACCCTAGTGGGCATGCACACAAGCAGCTGGACGTCAAGAGGAACACACCAGCAGAAGACACAAGTGGCTGGACATCAAGAGGAATGCATTTGTGTAAGAGCACAGCGACAGACACCGGCAGACAGGCAGACCATCAGCCAGCAGAACGATGCAAAGTTTGGCTGGAGCGGTTAGAGGAGAGCCCGGCCACTGAGAGGGCCCAACTCCAGGGTAAAACCACCTTCCCACTCCATCTCCCTTCTGGCTCCCCCATATGCTGAGAGCTACTTCCACTCAATAAAACTTGCACTCAACTCATTCTCCAAGCCCATGTGTGCTCTGATTCTTACGGTATGCCAAGGCAAGAAACTCTGGGATACAGAAAGTCCCCTGTCTTTGTGATAAGGCAGAGGGTGTAATTGAGCTAACACAAGCTGCCTATGGATGGCTAAACTGAAAGAACACCCTGTAACTCACGCCCACTGGGGCTACAGCTGTAAACATTCACCCCTAGACACTGCTGTAGGGTTGGAGCCCCACAACCTGCCCATCTGCCTGTTCCCCCGGAGGTTTGAGCAGGGGGTCACCAAAGAAGCGAGCCACAACCCCATTGCATGCCTTGCAAGGGAGAATAAAAGAACTTTTCCCATTTCATTATATGGCTGTGGTTTGTGGTGCCCCAAAACAATTACAATAATAACATTAAACATCACTGATCACAGATCACCATAACAGATAAAATAATAATGAAAAAGTCTGAAATACTGCAAGAGTTATCAAAATGTGGCACAGAGACATGAAATGAGCACACACTATTGGAAAAATAATGTGGATAGCCTTGCTTGACTCAGCGTTGCCACAAATCTTTAATTTGTAAAACATGCAATATCTGCAAAGTGCAACAGAGAAAAGCACAATAAAATGTGGTATGCCTGTACTCAATAAAAGATAAATATTAATAAGTGGAATTGAGCCAGGTGACAGTCGCAGAATATGTCAGTGACACATCAAACTCACATTCATTTTTGCTAGTGAAACTCTTTTTAGATAAGTTAGTTGTCACCAACCCTCTGATCATCATCATCACAATTGATTTAGCACAATCTCAATATCTCAATGACACACTGTCACAACTCCAGTGCCTACAGAAGTGAGACAAATCAAAAACAAATTCACATTTCTGGATCACCCAGAAATAGAAAAATAACTTCACTCAAAGATAACCTCAGAGGAAGGCAAGAACAACTACATCTGGGGAAAGAAGCAAAAACAATGTATAATTACTACAATAAACTATAATGCTTTCATATCCAAGATATAATGGAACAAAGGGTTGGAAAATGTGGACTATAATGCTCAGACGGTCAAAACACCATGGTTCATCCTTTTCTCCAATTACTTATTATTGAGAGCTGCATAGACACCTGTGTAATCCTCCATCTTTTATGTTTTACTTCTTTTGTTTTCTGTTTGGCTATTTGAATTAATGTGTCGTATAATTGAATTATAAATGACCAAGAACTAGCCAAAGAAGCAAAATTATTTAGAGATAGTCTCAGAGAACAAATGATGTCACATATGATTTATTTTATCATATTTTAAAATATCTATTTCTCATTAGAAACAGAGAAAGCTGGCAAAATACTATTTCTATATTCCACATAAGAATTTTGAAGTATTTTACAACTTAAATGTTTTTTTCTATATGCATTACAGTGTCTGAGAAGGGTTATATGGTACTTATTTCATAGAATGTTATGTTTAACAAAAGTTATTCATTTCCCTCAAAAAAGCCTCTTTTGGGATAGACTAATGTGTACTTGACTGCAGAAATATACTTTTATTTATTCTCAAGAGTTGTTCTCAAATACTATAAGATTAATACTATAAGAAGAATTAATATAAGATTAATACTATAAGATTAAATACCATAAAATTACTAATTTTATAGTTGTGGATATTGACTAGCATCTGTGGGAACTAATAATGTACTGACTTCAGTCTTTGGTCTGTCCTGTTAAAATTTTATATGTAATCTTAATAAAGATCAGATGGTCTTAAATGTAAGTGAAGATTTCATTCAATAGACAGATTCGACAAGATGTCATGTAATGTTAATTCTACGTTATTAAGATTCTGACCGAAAATTATAGGATGTGACAGCTGGAAAGGACCTTAGAGAGCTTCTCATATAAACTCATTATCTTAAAAGAGATCCAGAGAGGTAGAGTGACTTGTCCAAATTTATGCAGTGAATTGATGGATCCAAGGCTGAAAGCCACACCTCTTCATGCTTTTTCTAGTATTCCTCCATTGCTATGCAATGGTTCTATATGAAACTTCTTGAATAGAGACAAGGAACGGATTAAAATTAACTTAGGGCATTTGGTGAATGGAGAAGAGGAATGGATTAAAATTAACTTACAGCATTTGGTATAAGTTTGGTTGATGAGACAAAACTAAGACAAGGATGAGGTAAATAAATTGTGGGACCACTGGGATGAAGAGAGTGACTAGGCCCAAGCATGGTGGCTCATGCCTGTAATCCCAGCACTTTGAGAGGGCGAGGCAGGAGGATCACTTGAGGCCAGGGGTTCAAAACCAGCCTGGGCAGCATAGTGAGACCCCTGTCTCTACAAAATAATTTAAAATAGTCAGGTGTGGTGGTGTGAGCCTGTAGTCCTAGCTATTCAGAAAACCAACATAGGAGGATTGCTTGAATCCAGGAGTTCGAGGTTGCAAATTGTGATCACGCCACTGCACTCCAACCTAGGCTACAGAGTAAGACCCTGCCTCAAAAAAAAAAAAAAAAAAAAAAAAGAATGATTATTTTATTTCACTTTAATGTTTCTAAACAAGTGATTAAGAAGTTTAGTATGGCCATATGATCAAATATAAAGGACATATAAATTACTCAATGTTACAGCTACCAAATGCTGAGCTCTTGAGAGATGGAGACAAGTTCCATCATTAATGGGAATAAGTATAATCCAACCTTTAAAGGAATGGGATGTGAAAATTAACACATAATTATAAATCAACAACATAATCATAAACATAAAAAAACTGCTTGTTTTTGCTTATAATTTTATGTCAATCCTAGATTGATGTTATAATGAGAAGTGTCTTAGTCTACATGAAGATTCCTAACCTGATCAGTAATAATAGCTGTTATTATTTATCATTCAATATGTGGCAGGCAATCTGGTACCATATACAATATCTCATTTATTTTAATTTTTAAAATGAAAAAGCCATGAGATAGAAAACTTATGGAACCTGTTCAAAGTTAGTTACAGTTTGCGATTGTAAATATTGGCTTAGAATCTTGGCATTCTCACTCTAGAATTCTTATATTTAATTGCATCCTCATACCAAATGTTGATATTCCACCCTCTGGTTGTTAGGAGGTGCCACTGCAGCTGCAGTCATTCCAGGAGAATGCTTTCAAGTCCAGGAGAGACCAGGGAATTGTTCACCCCTTTAGCAGCAAGAGTATCCAGTTACTGTATGCAATTAGGTAACCAGTTCTATCTATTTCTCAAGAATACCAGCAGATAAACTACATAATCATAATTTTTCAAATTCTTACAAAGCTAATACTTAGTTTTTAGTAGGCTGCATGTAAACAATTCCAAGGTGACCAGTTGTCCTAGCCTACGTCATTCCATAGTAATAAACCAGGTAACTCCCTCTATAAATCCAGCAACAACCAAAATCTGCGTTTACTCACTGAATCAAAATTATATACTGAAACACCTATTAATTTGGCACTCACTTAAATAAAATGTGCAAATGCCTCATTCCAAAGAGAAAATAACTCATGGAGTGACCTTATTCACAAATGACAGACTTAACATCACCATATGAAATTTGAAGGGACTGCCCAAGTACTCACTAATTGGCTGCACATTGTGAAATTAATAAGAAGGCTGCTGGCTGGAGACAGTTCTGTAAATTCCAGCCTGTATGATGTCCTGCCTATGCCTACACAATTTGGCAAGAGGACTCTGTGTTGGCATTGAGAACTGGCTCCCATTTTCATGGTAAAATCATACCTACATGGCCAGGCACAGTGGCTCAAGCCTGTAATCCCAGCACTTTTGGAGTCCATGGCGGGAGGATCACCTGAGGTCAGGAGTTCAAGATGAGCCGGGCCAACATGGTGAAACCCCGTCTCTACTAAAAATACAAAAATTAGCCAGGTGTGGTGGCACACACCCATAATCCTAGCTACTTAGGAGGCTGAGGCAGGAGAATGGCTTGAACCCAGGAGATGGAGGTTGCAGTGAGCCAAGATCACACCACTGTACTCCAGCCTGGGTGACAGAGCAAGACTCCGTCTAGAAAAAAAAAAAAAAAACCTACAAATAAACATGATTTTGAAATAATTGAATAAGTTTGTGCCATGGTAATAAGTAGCTTTCTTAATGATTGTGTTCTTATTAAACAAAGGGGTAGCTGAAAGATAGGCATAGTTTTTAAATTTGTTTTTCTTTGAGCTCAATACACTTGCCAATTCTTAGAAATCTTGGACATGTCAAAATTTCAAAACTATATTTCTTCAGATGCTTAGTTATAATTAAATTTTTATTTAGCACCTTCTATTTATGAATTTTTGAAGATATACTTATGGGAATCTCATGATATGGCAACAAGACACCATGCTCAGTGTTGGGGGTATGGAAGTGAGGAAGATACACATGCTTCTCCTCTTCATGGAATTCACAATTAGTGGCAAAGGCACAAAAGAGAAATAAATAAAATTATCATAAGTTAAGATGAGTTTTAAAAAGGAAAAAATATGAGACCCTGATAATGGAATTTTTTCATACAGGATGATAGACGGACATTCTAAGAAGTAACTCTTAAGCTAAGACACAAAATATGAAAACTATAGATAGAGTGGGAGAAGGCAATGGAGGGATGAAACAGACAGGCAGCTGCGTATGCGAAGTATGGAGGCAAGGAAAGGTTTAGTGTGCCAAGCAGCTGCATAAGACCTGTGAGGATGAAGCATGTTGGGCAGAGTGACATGACAAGAGTTAGACTTAGAAAAATAGGGCCGGGCATGGTGGCTCACGCCTGTAATCCCAGCACTTTGGGAGGCCAAGACGGGAAGATCACCTGAAGTCAGGAGTTCGAGACCAGCCTGGCCAACATGATGAAACCCCCATCTCTATTAAAAATACAAAAATTAGCTGGGCGTGGCGGTGGGCGCATGTAATCCCAGCTACTCAGGAGGCTGAGGCAGGAGAATCGCTTGAACCCAGGAGGTGGAGGTTGCAGTGACCTGAGACCATGCCATTGCATTCCAGCCTGGGCAAAAAGAGTGAAACTCTGTCAAAAAAAAAAAAAAAAAAGAAAGAAACAGAAAGAAAAGAAAGGAAAGGAAGGAAGGAAGAAAGAAAAAAGAAAGAAAGAAAAGAAAGAAAGAAAGAAAGAGAAAGAAAGAAAGAAAGAAAGAAAGAAAGAAAGGAAAAGAAAAGAAAAGAAAAGAAAAGAAAGGCAGCCCATGGCCACGTCTGATAAGATGTTGTAGAGAAGGCTAAAGGAAAAAGATCTTACTGTAAGGACAATGAGAATCCTTTTGGTATCTTTAAGCAAGAAAGTCACAAGCTATAATGAAGCCTCCGTGCAATAATAAATACATATAGGTGTAAGAATTAAATGGGTGGCTGTAGGGTTCATGTGGAGGGCAAAGTGAGATCTTTAAACATACAAGTGTGGTTATTCAAAATTATAAATGACTTGCATGTGTTACAAAGGTATTGTATACAAGATAAGTGTGCAGCCTATAAAAGTATTCAGATGTGCCCTTTTAAATTTATAATATCCTCAGTCTTTCAAGGAAGTGTTTGCATAAGAATTACTGAGAATTGCTGAATGTTCTTGGGCTTATGCAGACCTTAGAAAGGGAGTCTAGATAGTGCACTAAGACTATACTTCTATTTTATTGTCATTAGCTGAGCCAAGTATATTATAGAATATGTTATAGAAATTGTGCTGGTCAGCTCTGTGCCATGAGTATGAAACTATGCTAAGAACGGTGTCCTAATGCAATAAACATAGGAGCTGATCATTTGTCTGCAGTCAATTAAAAAAGCACAGAATAAAGATGAAAAACATCCGAAGAAGGTTTGTTATAAAGGAAAATAATCAACCTTTGAGAAGCACAAACACAAGTAAACACACCACTTTGTCAAGTATAGAAAAAAGGAATTAAATCCATTAGTAATTCAGAAAAGGAAGAAATAAGTCCTAAATGGGAAGATGGGGGAAGACTTCAGGAAAAGGAAGCATTTAAACTTGTCTTTCAAGGAGATTAGGGAAACGAAATGTTAGGCAAAAGACAAGTATTTATTGGGCAATGGCCACACTCAGTACTTTGCATGAACACTGAGAAGGAATGTGATCACAAAGTCCTCTCACATTCTGGTCCACTGGAGAGAACAATATCTGAGTGGAATGAGATTGGGCTCAACCTGGATCCAATTCGAACTTTAAATGTCTTGAACATCAAACTACCACATTCTGCTACATTGGCAGCTATCAAAACCAGTGCTAAATGTTAATCAGTATTCAATTGGCCACTGCCTCATGCATTGCTCGTTGTCCACTTACCAATGTGCAGGGTCATGGTGGCAAAAACAAACAAACAAACAAACAAACATGTTATCTTGGGTGAACAGGTTTAGACTCTTATTTGACCAACCCCACCTTGAATGAGTCATCTTTGGAGCTAACATAAAAGCCATTTTGAAGATTCAAAATGGACTTACATCTTTGTTAATAAGACATCATCTTCATATATAACCAAAGTGCTAATGAGATGTTATCCTTCAAATTAGTTTAAGCAATGAACTGCAAAGAAGTCTTGAGAAAAAGCCAACACCCAGGTTTCTGAGTATATAATCGCCCCACCAAAGAATTTAATTTTCAAACTCAGCATGTTGAGTCCTTATGACCATCTTTAATTAAGGATTTTAGCAGTATGCCTCATAGCCACTGCCATTCACTCAGGAGCTTCCACAATGCCCCACCACTCTCTGCCATCACACATGGCACTAATCCTATAAGCTTTGAAGATGGATTGTGTTTGCCCAGCAGCTTCCATAGCAGAACCTGGCTCCTGGACAACTTTCAAGAAACCTGCAATGAAACCACCAGCTGCCAAATGACCAATTGTGAACAGGACTTATTCACAGACGATAGCTGTGTGCAAAGTAACTGCCTCCCCGGAGTTGTCCAAACTACTTACTCCAATTCCAGGCCCTGCGAAAGGACAGCGTGCCAATCAGAAAGTTCTTCAGCAGGGCTGGCTTGTGTTTCTCAGCCTTGCCAATCAGAAAGCACTCAGCAGATGGGTTTTGTAGCCCAGAGCTGCCAACCTGCAAGCCTCAAGGGAAATAGTTGCCCACCCAAGACTTCTGAGTCTAAAAATTTCCAAACTCTGGAATGTGCATCTAGCCAATGTCAGTCTCAGAACCCTGAATCCAGTTCCTGTAGACCTCTGGCCAGTGTTGCACCTGAGCCACAACTCCTGGAATCTTCTTCCAGCACTTATGAACCAACTTGCTGTGTTACTGGTGGTTTTCAATTGCCTAGTAAGTGAAGATCTGTAGGGGAGATGGCATATATTCTCATTTGGATGAGTTTATTTTTGAGATACTTAGATATTTTGTATTTCTTTAAATACAAAATGTTGTGTGTGTGTTTGTTAGTAAATGAACATGTCTTATTTTACTACTGTCTCCAAAGACAAGATTTTTTTTCTTGTTGTTCTTTTGGGTATGTCTAGTGGTAATCTGGGGTTGGAAAGCATGCTAGCTATTTTAGAGCAGTAGGATATGATTTGTTATTAAACAACAAGAGCTGTAGCCAGGAAATAACATGAATACTTAAAGGAAACATCACACTTTAACTGCGAGTTGTTTTCTTTGGAAATACTTAGCATTGGATCTGGCTTATTAAGTAATGTGCTACTAGTCTCAGAAATTCATAAAATATTGGAACTAAACCTACAAGCCTACCTAGCCCTGTGAATTATGATAGGTTGCCCAAATAGTTAATAACATCAGAACCACAACTAAAATCCAGGCCTACTCACTGGCCATCTGTTATTTTAGCCATTGAATCACAACATTCTCAAATTAACTGTAAGATTAAGTCTATTGTTCGAATAGAGCAAGGTAATTTTGAATTTCACCTCCATGATCTTTATAACCAGGTAGCAACCAGAAACCTTTAAATAGAATGAACTGAAGTTTAGCATCTTCACTTCATTTTGTTCCCATTGTTTTTTTGGTTGTTTGTTTTTTTCCTGTTTTCATTATTTCTTAAGTATTTTTTGAGTTTGGAAAATATTCTTTGTATTAAATAAATTTGCTTCATTTGGAAGCAAAATTTGGACTTGTCACACTATTATTTTTATTCAATCCTTTTGCAGGTGTTATGTTACAGGCTTTTTGTTTCTTTGTTTGTTACCTAATGAAAATAGTATAAATATTTAGAAGAAAAGAGAACATATCCTCTTGTTATAATTTTTATAGCGTGAACCAGAAAAGAATAACTCATGGTGGTGGTCAACAGAAGATGGAAAATACACTCATATGAACATCATAAGTCCATAGAGTCAGATGTTTGAAATTGATTAATTTTGTTTAGGTAGCTTAGCTATTCTGAAACTTTTGGTGGGTTCTTAAATTGATCTCTCAATTTTTTTTTTTTTTTTTGAGACAGAGTCTTGCTATGTCACCCAGGCTGGAGTGCAGTGGCACAATCTCGGCTCACTGCAAGCTCTGCCTCCTGGGTTCACGCCATTCTCCTGCCTCAGCCTCCTGAGTAGCTGGGACTACATGTGCCTGCCACCATGCCCGGCTAATTTTTTGTATTTTTAGTAGAAACGCGTTTCACCACGTTAGCCAGGATGGTCTCAATCTCCTGACCTCGTGATCCGCCTGCCTCGGCCTCCCAAAGTGCTGGGATTACAGGCGTGAGCCACCGTGCCTGGCCTTGGATCTCACATTTTCTCAGGGCAAAATAAGGTAGTGGTAGAGAGCATGAACTCTGAATATGGATTTCCTTGAGTTGGAATCTTAGCTTTGCTTAGTGACGGCTGTTTAAATTCCAACTGTGTGACTGTGTGCATGTTATTTAACCACCTCAGTTTCTTCAACTTCAAAAGTGAAGGATAATAATAGGGCTACTGTGAGCCTTAATAAGTTAATAAATTGAAAGAGTAAGGCTTAAAAAATCACCATGTATATAGCAGATTTAGCAACTCAGCTACCTCAGAGACTTAGTATGGAGGAGGTAGTGGGGATTTGTAAATAAACCCAGAAATCCGTGACAGATTAGGAAAGCGAGTCATCCAACAAAAGACAGATTAGCTGTTTTGTATTGTGGAAGATGCAGGCAGCATCATCTACTAAGGGAGAAAATTAAGAAACTCAAACCCTGTCTAGTTGAAGTAAATTGGCAAGTATCTCTGAATCTCTGGCAAACCTAATGCTACTGATAATTTACCAGTTAGTTCTGTGGGTGGGTGCCATGGTAATTCTATGTATCAACATGACTGAGCCAAGGGCTGCCCAGATTAAGCATTATTTCTGAGTGTGTCTATGAGAGTTTTCACGGGAGATAAGCATTTAAATCAGTGTGCTCAGTAGATGGCCCTTCCAGTGTGGATGGGAATCGTTCAGTCCATTGAGGGCCTAAATAAAACAAATGGTCAGGGAAGGAGAAATGTGCCCGTTTATGTTTCCTGCAAGCCTACTTGAGCAGAGACATTGGGTTTCTCCTGCCCTTGGACTGAATTTATACCATTGGCTCCCCTGGTTCTCAGATCTTCATGTTTGGACTGGAATTATATCACTGGTTTCCTTGAGTTTCCAGGTTGCAGGTGACACATCATGAGATTTCTTAGCCTCCATAATTGTGTGAGCCAATCCTTCGTGATAAATCACTCTCTCTCTTCATACACACACACATACACACACACGCATATATATACACACACATATATACAGTGAGATAAATATATAGAGTCTATCATCCATCATCTATCTATCTATCTATCTATCTATCTATCTATCTATCTATCTATCTATCTATCTATCATCTATCTATTTTATTGGTTCTGTTTCTCTATGTAGCCCTGAATAATACAGTGGGCTAGACACAGGCCATCTCAAAGAGGAAGATTTAAGCCTAAAATCTCTAAACCACCACTTATACAGGTGCTCTGTAGAGGGATAGGATTGACGGAAGTCTGAGAGAGGCCAGACACTATTCAATACCATCAATAGTACGCAGAGCCTTTGGCAGCCTCAATAGCAGAACATCCCTGAAGCAAACAGCGTTGACATAAAGCTTCCGTCCACAGCACTGATGGCAGTAACACAGCATTGGCAACAGTAAAGACAGAATTTATCTCGTGGCAGCTTCTCAGGATTCTAGTTACAGCCAATCATGTGAACATAGATCAAGTTCATTCACAATGAGGATTTTTACTAATGCAATGCCAACTGGGTTGCCCAGAAAAAGCTCAATTCATTTGGGCCACTGTTTCTAAAGACAAGAGGGAAAACCTACCCATTCCATGTGCCTTCCAATTATATATTATTTTACTGGGTGTAGCTTGCTGAGAAAACAGGACTTTGGCGAAAACTGGCTATGTGTGGTGTGTGTTGTGGAGCAGGGGAGTGCCGGGAAAGAGGGACATGATGTTTAGTTTCACTTTCCCATCTACTCTGTTCATCATTCTAGACATTCGCTTTCCAGGCTGAACTTGACCACTGCTCAAAGGAGAAGCTAGCTGAAGAAGGGGCCAGTATTTAATCTAACTCAACATGGAGCATATTAGAGCTCCTCATAGAGAGAAATTATGTGGACTCAGGTACAAAAAGACTTCTGATATTGGAATATGGAATGCCATAATTATATAAACCTTGGTAGGAAATTTAGCGTAAGGAAAAGGCCATGAGTCTCATAGTATGACTAGATCTTACTCAATTCCAAATTCTGTCTATTAAAAGCTATGTGCTCTGGGATGAATTAACATTCTTTTTTTTTTTTTTTTGTCAGAGTCTCACTTTGCTGCCCAGGCTGGAGGGCAGTAGTGCAATGTTGGCTCACTGCAAACTCTGCCTCCCAGGTTCAAGCGATTCCAATGCCTCAGCCTCCCAAGTAGCTGGGATTACAGGTGCATGCCACAACACCTGGCTAATTTTTGTACTTTTTGTAGAGATGGGGTTTCATCATGCTGGGCAGGGTGGTCTCAAACTCCTGACATCAAGTGATCCACCTGCCTCAGCCTTCCAAAATGCTGGGATTACAGGCGTGAGCCACTGCACCTGGTCCAGATTAACATTTCTGAGACTTGGTTCCATTATTGTAAAATGGAGATAATAATATTAAAGTCATTGGATGATGATGACAACTAAATGGCATGATTCCAATTAAATGCTTAGTGGAGTGTTTGGCACATAATAAGAGCACAATATATGCTAGGTATCATTTGATACTTCATCTGATATTTTTCTCTTGACCCTCAATTTCAGTTTGTTTTTATGATTGTCTATAATGCATTTGAATCCAGGGCAGAGACCAAGAAAATCATTTCATTCCATGTGAAAAGGATGTAAGCAGTATGGGACATAACCAGGATATTCCATGCAGGACTCATTTTTAAGCAATGTCAAAACATACCGGTGGGTATATGCATGCTACAGAGCATTCTTCATAGACCAAGGGACTTCTGCCTGCCTAAAAAGAATGGTAGGATTTGTGCATTGGTATCCTGAACACTTCAAGACATTGGTAGTTTAACCACATGTTTTTCTCTTAGAAGTAAAGCATAATGACTACCAAGAATGTCTTCTTGCCTGTATAGTGCTGGGTCAAGAGCCATAAAATAGCTCTTATTAATTGGGTGCTTATTATTTACCTAACACTTTGTACATATTTTATCATTTTAAACTCAAATAACCCAATGGTATAAGTAACATTAGTAAATCCCCCCTTTTCCAGTGAGGACAAAGGCACAAATTTGTTCTGTGGAGGACAAGACTTTGCTTTGTGTTAGATGAGAATTACTCATATCTTTCTTTAAGCCTCGATATCCTTCCCTAGTTCTACTTTCTTTCTACTTTCAAGAGTCTTACTTATTCCCTACTCTGTAATTTAAGTAACTTTTCCAATACAGGAAGTAAATGGTGGAATGAGGGTTTTAACCCATGAATCTTCAAAGTTTGAGTATAACCCTTTAATATTTTTCTTATGTTTACTTATATTATACTTCCAGTCATTAGAGTAGCTTCAAATGTGGAAGAAATATCTGTGCTATGTGGAGGACTGATAAAAATAATTTAACTAAAAATGATTGGTCTGGTTATATTGTATTGTTGTGAGACTGCAGAGGAAACACCCAGAGAACTGAGTATTGTTGACTGGATGGCTCATTTGTAACTCAAAAATAAATGCAATGAAGGAAATGAACATATTTTCATTAGAGTTTGTAAAATATTATGCACTTGAAGTATCTTAGAAAAGAACAAATACTAACTTCAAGTCATGTGTAATCAATAGAGTCCAGATGCTAGGAAAACGATTTAGATGGCATGGACTCAGATTCAGCTACAATATAACAATTATCATCTTAATGTTAGTACTTTCATTTTCCATATCCTTTAGTCCTTATTCTTTTTTAATTAAATAATATTTCTCTTGAAAATTTTGAGCTCATTGTAGACACTAATAGGATCGGACAGGACTTTGCTCCACGTTAGATGAGAATCACATATCTCTATTGAAGCCACAATATCCTTCCCTAGTTGTGCTTTCTGTTTTATTTCCAGGAGTCTTACTTACTTCCTCATTTGAAATTCTTTTACCTAGAGAGTTGTTCTAAACTCTTCCACTTGGACTCAAATAACAGTTGATTGAAAAAATAGTTAAGAAAGAAACAGCTAATATAATTAATAAATCATATTCTGGTTCTATCAGAGATATGGCCTTGATGAAGTATAAAATGCATCATAGGTAGATAGGTACAAATACACTAAACATCTAAAGCTGAATTTTGAAATAAAATACAAATCTTTTTATAGTTGCATAAGAATAAGTTATTTGCCTGACTTTTTGTATAACTTCCTCTAGCTTTATGGAAACAAAGTCACTGATGGCATTCAAAGAGAGTTGTCCCTTGGATCCCAGAGGCAAAACTAATGTAGTTGTATCCAAACTTAAGAACAAAGAAATGTTGAGGGTAAATTTCAGAAAATAGTTAAGTCAATTTCTATTCTTCCATTACTCAATGGTACTGGGTCATTGGCCCCGAAGGAGTTTAGTAACTACTAATTGACAAAGATAATGAGAAAAGAAGGCTGAAAATCAAAGAGAAAGCTAAGAATAGCATCGCCCTTATTATTGCAGTGCCTTGTCACTATTACTTTATGGACAGTTGCATGCTCCTTATTTAAATTGACTGTGCAGAGTGAAACACCTGGATTAAAAAGCCCTCTTTCACAATAAACTGTGTCAAAACTTAGAGTTATTAGCCATTGTTCTTATCTCCCACTTGGCATGAGCGAATTCACTTTCACACTCTGTATGTTAGGAAACCAATCTAATAATGCATGTTGAGATTCTTAGGAACAAAGTACCTTCCTCTAGACCTCATATTTTATTAAATTAAACTGCAGGAGCAAGTACAATAAATAAATTTTAAATTTTAGCTCTGTTGATATTCACAAAGGTTTGTAGTGATTACAGGTGTACTTACCAGATTAAAGTTAGAATATACATTACCACTGAAAGAAATACATATTTCTTAGAAAATAGAAACAGGCTTCAGTGTGGCTCTTTCATTTTTCAAGTCTATATTTATTCAGCAGGTTGCTTAAAGTGGGCCTGCTCCCACATTCCCATCTCCCTGAGGCTACAGCTGATGCTGGCTTGGTCCTCAGGAGTCTGGTTTAATTTCCAGCAGTGAATGATGGTGGAGATCAAACTACTGATCTTGAGAAGGTCCTGGAGGGGCTTCTAATTCAAGATCAGCCTCCACGGCCCTGAGGCTACAAATGAAATGTTAGGCAATTAAAAAAAACCAATATTCTACACTTTGAGTAGAGGACAAATATCAGCCCAAGCTGTGTTTTGCTCTGAAAGATGCCTAATCAGAGTTAAATGTTTCCCAAGCTTCCAACTGAGTGAAATGCTGTGGTCTTTGTATTTACGGCAAAGACCTGTTGACCATTTTTGCATGGTTTCTTCTGAAGCTGCCTCATTTCTATCACAGTTATGTTTTCATAGAATCACAGTCATGTCTAAATGTGTAAGAGATCTTTAGTGAACCTTACTTATTCTGCAGTTGAGCAAATACATCTGCTGAGGTTAAATGAGTTATTCAGTTTCACGTGGCTCATTACCAGCTGAGTCAGGGCTAGAACTCAAGGCTTGTGATGCTCATCCTAGTGCCCCACTGATTGTACCTCGAAGTATCTCTCATGAGAAGTTTATTAAAAATATTTAAACATATGAAGCACAATAATTTTAGTGAGTCCTCTATGTACCTTAAGGGCCATACTTAACACATATACAAGTCTTTATTAGGTCATAAATGTAACCTATCTTAAATTAATATTCCAGGTGTAATAAATATTCATCTAGCCACAGCATTTTAAATATATTTTAATAAAACTTGAAATATTGTTTTTCTAGATGCATGGTTTGTTAAACGGTAAATAAGACCACAGTTCTCTTGCTTTAGAGATTCACTGAGTACTTTTTTCATGGTAATAGGTAGCCATTTTCCCTGACATCTAAATAATTGAGCTATGTTCATAACCACATTTGAAATAGTGAGTCAGAATAAAACCTACACTGAATGCTGGTAGTCATTACTAAAAAATTCTAGAAGTCACAGCAAAGAAGGAGAAATAGCACTAAGTAAGTGCGAGTACTTTACCTAGAATCTAAACTAAGGTCATCTTGTCTTTCAATAATTGCTCAGCTGAAAACCACAGCTGTCATTCCCTCAGGGGTTATTGCCATGGGGCTGTCATCCCCTCTAATAGCCCCTTTTTTCATGTGACCCTCAGAGATGTCCTCTGCTAAGCCAGGAGCAGCTATGGCAGAATCCAGCTCCTGAACTACTGCCAAGAAACCTGAGGGGATCCACCAGCTGCCGACAGCATGCCGCGTACCCAGCTCCTGTGAAACCACTCCCTGTGCTCCTCTGCTTGTGATGTGTCCAGAACCTGCCATACAATCAACCTCTGCCCTTTTCGTCCTAAGTCTTTACTTCCTTCCACCAAGCAATCTGCGATCAATGTTTTGGACTACATGGACAGCAGTGGCTGTCCCAGGATTCACTGGTCTTAGGCATTAACCCCTGGGCTGGCTCTTGCATCTCATTCATGATTGGAATTTAGCAGCTGCTGCCCCCCTCGTGCAGCACTTTCACTTGTTAACAAATGATGAGCTATATAATAAACAGCTTTTGCCCCTGACTTGCATACTGTGTATGTATACATATTGTATACCTATGCTTATTGCATACAAATACATCATATTGTATACATATTGCCATATCTATACATATTGTATACCTATACATATTATATACAATATGGAAGTCAGGGGCAAAAGCTGTTGCTTATATAGCTCATGGGGGTATTTTGAGTACTCCCTCATAATTGCCAATTCCCAAATAAACTATCCAAACATTTCTATCTAGCATAGTTGGGGAAAATGGGCAGTCTCATGGAGGGCTATGTTATATGGCTGGATTGCTGTAAAAAATATGTGACAGACCTATTTATTGCTCTCCTATTCCATGAGAAGACTGTTTATTAACTAAACCATGGTTCCCATGTGTCCCTTTTCTTCGTCAGTTTTTTCTTTTAATGCCTTATAAGCCTTTAAGATATATTTTCAATATGGTATCAAGTTGCTTTCTTTATCTTCTAATAGCTTCAATTAATCTCTCCTAGTTATTACTGCATAAACTGCCCATAATTATTTCAATATTATTATGACTATATTATATTTTGACTAAAATGTCTGTGTCTTATTAAAAGATTGTCAAAGCAATAGAGTTGGTGATTATGATGACGTTGCAGTGCCACAATTTCAACTAGAAAACTGAAATCTGTGGAAGGGGCATTGAGAACTGTGAAAAGTCAGAAATTTTATCCTATTTGTATGCTATTTGTATTTGTATTTTATCCTATTTGTATTTAACCCATCATAGTTTTGGGAAGGCAGGCAGAAGACATAAGAAGCCTAGGTTAGAGACAAAGACCTTTATCATTTATGGCAACAGCAGCAGCCAGAGTGTTAGCATTGACACCAGATCCCTGAGCTCCAGTTCCCATAGGGCCAGTTGACACCTGCATATGCAGCAAGTTGTTTCACAGGAGAGGAATGTTGAGTTGAGGAACCTTGGATCATAGACATAATGAAGAGTAAGCATGTTTGACATTTGACCCTGAGAGAAACACTGTATCTATTTTCCAAGACTGTTTCTCTAAAAACATGCTTGAAAAGTTAATTTAGAACAAAGGGAGCCAGTGACTCTGCACTGAAGACATGCAGAAATGCAAGAGACCCATGGGGATTATTTTCACTGAAGCAATACCCAACTCTTATCTCTACACTGCACTGCTCCTGTTGAATTCTCCCATGAGAATGACATTCCACTGACCACTCTGATTAGTCTGACCAATAGAGGCTGCAACCAAATCTATTGAATATATCTCATATGTCATTCAGGTTAGAATACTGTTAAGAAGACTCCAAGTAGCATTCAGTGAGTGGAGGCGTCTACCTATGCTAAGTGCTCCAATAGCAAAATCATCAGTCACAGTGACCTGTAACTCAAAGAGACTCCAAAAGTACTAGCACTTCTATGCATACAGATCTTCACAATCAGTGGAATCCCTTTTGTAATTTATGCAATGGGGTTATATAGTCATATAACACAAGCAAAAGTATAGTTTGCCCTCTGTATCTGTGGGTTCACCATCTGTGGATTCAACTAATCACAGATTGAAAATATTAAGGGAAACAAAGATGATTGCATATGTGTTGAATATATACAGACATTTTTCCTTGTAATTAGTCCCTAGAAAATACATAATAACTATTTACATAGCACTTACATTGTATCAGCTATTATTAGTAATCTAGAAATGATTTAAAGTAGATGACAGCATCTGTGTGAATTAAATGCAAATACTATACCATTTTATAACAAGTACTTGAGTATCCATAAATTTTGGTATCTGCAGGGATTCTGGAACCAGTCCCCCAAGGATGCCAAGGGACAATTGTACATTAAACTGACCCAAAGGGCTCCACCTAGAAAGTCCCATTATTTTTCCTTTCCATCTGTAATCTCTTCCAAAGCCTCATTAGCTGTATTCAAGTATTTCCCTTTCACCTCCACTGGACTGAGTAAAATGGTAACTTGGACACCTGTATCCAAGAGAGCGACAAAAGTTTGAGTTCCTCTTTTTCTTGAAGTTCCTCAACATATCTGAATGAGTGTATACAGCTTCGGTCTCTCTTGGGGAAAGATAGACATTGTTCCTACCCTGAATTGTCTTTCTCCTTAAAGTGACTTATGTCAGGATAGAGAAGGAGGAAGAGATTAGCAGGTGTGGAGAGACAGATAGCAGCTTAGCACCAGAAAGCAAGATGCTTTTACTTTTAGTTTTTGGCAGCAAGACATCTGCTAGGGGCTCGAACAAACAAACTTGTAATTTTTTAGTCCACCCAATGTTCTATATTAAGCAGTAACATAATCATTATTGACACAGTTTAATTAAGCCATGGAGTAACTGGACCAGCAGTTGCAGCCATGTTGTTTTCCTGCTGTAGACACAAAGTTTGTACCTTTTGGCTACATGAGACTTGAGAGACATGTTTGTTAATCATGAATATCTACTCCCCTATTATGAAGAAAAATGACTTGTCACAAACTAGAGAAGTTTCATGAGACTATCAGGAAATTTCTCAGCAAAACCCTTTCAGGCCAGTAGAGTGGAATGATGTATTCAAAGTGCCGAAACAAACAAACAAACAAACACACAAACACTTGCCAACTAAGAATAATATCCCCAGTGAACCTGGCTCTCAGAAATGAAAAAGAGATAAAGACTTTCTGAGATACACAAAAGCCCAAGAATTTCCTCAACACTAGATCTGCCTTATAAGGTATGCTAAAGGGAGGTCTTCAACTTGAAATGAAAAGGCACTAATAAGAAACACGAAAACTTGAGAAAGTATAAAACTCACTGTTAAAGGTAAGTGTCTACTCAAATTCAGAATACTTTAATATTGTAATGGTGGTATATAAATCACTTTTAACTTTAGTATAAAAGTTAAAAGCCAAAAGTATTAAAAACAACTGTAACTACTGTGATAGTTAATGATATGTGTCAATTTGGCTGGTTAAGGATGTACCAAGATAGTGGGCAAAGCATATTTCTAGATGTGTCTGTGAAGGTGTTTCTAAAAGAGATTAGCATTTGAATCAGTAGACTAAGTAAAGAAGATCCGCCCTTACCAATCTGTCAGACCTCATCCAATCCAATGGAGCCCAGGAGGGAAGAAAATGGTGCAGGAAAGGTAAATTTCCTTTCCCTTCTGGAGCTGGGAGAGCCATCTTCTCCTGCTCTTTGATACTGGAGCTCCTGGTTTTGGGGCCTTTGGACCCCAGGATTTACACCAACACTCCCTTCCCCAACCCTCCATGGTTCTCAGGCCCTTGGACTCATATTAAATTACACCACTGACTTTTCTGGTTCTCCATCTTGCAGATGGCATGTATGGAGCTTCTTGGCCTTCATAATCATGTGAATCAATTTTCATAATAAATGTCCTCCTATATATTTATATATATTCTATTAGTTTTGATCCTCTGAAGAACCCTAATACAGCTAAAATAATTTGTAAATAGGTAAATAATATAAAAAGATTTAATTGTGACATCAATAACATAAAATATGTGTGTGTGGGGAAGAAGTGTAGAGCTTCTGTATGTGATCAAAGTGAAATTATTATCAGCTTAAAATAAACAGAAGATGTTTTATGTAAGCCTTATGGTGATCAACAAGAATAACCTGTAGTAAATACATTAAAATTAAAAGAATCGAAGCATACCACTACAAAAAAATCATCAAATCAAAAAGAACAAGGAATCACAAAACAGACAGAAAACAATTAAAATGGCAGTAGTAAGTTCTTGGCAGCAGTAAAGTAATCAACAATTACTTTAAATGTAAACGGATTTAAATATCCACTTAAAAAATACAGGGTGGCTGAATATTTTTTTTTAAAAGATCCAACTAAAATGCTGTCTACAAGAGACTCACTTGAGAGTTTAGAACTCACATAGGCTGAAAGTGAAAGTTATTCCATGAAAATGATAATCAAATGAGAGCAGAGGTTGCTAGATCTTATATTGTACAAAATAGGCTTTACACCAAAAACTATCATAAGGACAAAGAAGGTCATTATATCATGAAAAAGGAGTCCATTCATAAAGAGGATATAACAATCACAAATATATATGCACCCAACATTGGAATACCTAAATATAAAAACAAATATTAACAGAACTGAGGGGAGAAATGGACAGTAGTATGATAATCATAGGAGACTTTGATACCCCAGTTTCAACAATGGATGCATCACCCAGACAGAAGATCAAAAAGGAAACAGCAGACTTACCCAACAGATTTATACAAAACATTTCATCCAACAGGAGAAGAATACACATTCTTTTCTAGCACACACTAAATATTATCCAGGATAGATTATAGGTTAACCCCCAAAAAAGTCTTAAGGAAATTAAAATCATATTAAACATCCAGCCATAATGATATTAAACCACCAAATTAGAAATCAGTAACAAGAGGAAAATTGAAAAATTCACAAATATGTGAAAATTAAACAACACACTACCAACCAATAAATCAAATAAAAAATCAAAAGAGAAATTAAAAAATATTGACACAATGCAAATGGAAGCACAACATTCCAAAACTCTGGAATGCACTGAAAACCATTTTAAGAATTTTACAGCAAAAAATACCTACCTGAAAAAAGAAAGAGTTCAAACAACCTAACTTCTCAAGAAGTTAGAAAAAGAATAACAAACTAAGCCCAAAGTCAATAGAAGAAAAAGAAAAGTAGAGCAGAAAAAAGTCAAATAGAAAATCTTTTGTAAAATTAGGAAAGATTTGTAGAAGTAAAGCTTGTTGTTTTTTAAACATTTCCAAATTTATTTTACAAAACCAGCATTACCCTGATACCAGTGTTGGTCAAAGATAATAAAAGATAAAACAGAAACAAAAACATAAACTGGAAGCCAATATGCCTGATTAACATAGATGCAAAAGTCCTCAACAAAACACTAGCAAGCAGGATTCAATGGCACATTCAAAGGATGATACAATATGATTAAGTGAATTTTATTCCTGGGAGGCTAGGATGATTCAACACATGCATATCAATGAATGTGATACACCAAATTAGCAGAAAGAAGGATAAAAGTTATCATCTCTATAGATGTAGAAAAAGCATTTGACAGAATTCAACAAACTTTCACGATAAAGACTTTAACAAATTAGGCATACAAGGAATATACTTCAACATAACAAAGTCCATATATGACAAACTCACAGGTAAAACACACAATGGTGAAAACCTAAAAGCTTTTCTTCCTAGATCAGGAACAAGACAAGGATGCCCACTCTTTCTACTTCTATTCAATATGGTACTAGAAGTCCTAGCCAGAGCAATTAGTCAGAAAAAAAAACAAAAAGAAAATCACCCAAATCATAACCAAGTAAAATTGTCTCTGTTTGCATATGACACAATTCTATACATTAGAAACCCTAAAGACTCCACCAAAAAACTATTAGAACTAGTAAATATTAACAGGCAACCCAAAAAAGTAGGAGAGAATCTTTACTGAGAAGTAGAGAAGGGCCAGACAAGTGTCAGAACAATTCTCTGTCGACAAAGAGAAGTCATCCACTTTTTCGAGAAAGAGAATCTTATGATGAAATTAATTTCATGAGTATTATTTCAAATGCATTATTTTGGCAAAATAGAAGAGCATAGGGATAGAAGTCAAAGGCGGCAGTAGGAAATTCACCGAAGGAGAACAAAAAAGCCCAACTTAAATCATTGCCATGGTAACAGAAAGAAAAAAAATGGAAAGAAATATGTAATTTTAGAAGACAAAGAAGAAAAGCATAATAGGTTTCCCCACTTTCCAATCTAGCTGCAAATTAACCTCAGCACTCTCTTCCTGAAACACATTACTGGATCACCACACCTTTAAAACAACATCTTAACTACTTCCCCTGGGAATTTCAACATGTGAATATGAGTTTGCTTCTTAGAATCCTTCACTGGGAAGCTCTATGTTGTCATTTTCTCTACCTTTACATCTTCTTCCATAGCCTAAAGTGTTTTCCTCTTCTCCAAAGCCCCTTCCATCTTTCAAAATTAATATCAAATGTTAATTTTTTGGTAAGGTGAATGAACTATGTTTGCTCTTCTCTGTACATTACTTACAGAACTTAGTAAACACAGACATGGGTTATGTACCTGTCTTATCATGCTTACCAGATAGTATATGTGTGAGAGCAGAAACCAATTTTATGTTGGTTCCATTGCCAGCATCTATCACAGTGTTTTGCACATACTAGATGCTCAATAAATGTTTGTTGAATGGATGAGTTGAAAGTACCTTGTTTATTGGCACAACTTTATTGTTGAAATGTTCTGGGGATTTTTTGTCTCCAAGACACTCAGAATTCTCCTCCTAGAGTGGGAGAGACAAAGATCCATGGTTTATTTAAAAAAAAAAAAAAAAAAAAGCAACACCGTGGGTAAACCTGGGAAATTACACAGGATGCCCAGTTCCTCCAATTATCCCTGGGCTCTTAAATCGGAAGAGAAGTCTGAAACATGTAGTTTATAGGATCCTGCTAATGAGGTACCTGGTATTATGCTCAAATAAGCAATTCTCTTTTAGTGACATGGCCCCTTTGAAATAATATTAGTTCAACCTATCTTACATGAAAGACAAATTATATTCAGGGCACTTTACTTTCTGAAGATCTGTTGATATTTTTGCAATTTTACCCTCCCACCCCCCACCCCTCACACACACACGAGAAACTCATGGTGGTGCTCTAAAGAAATTAAACCCAAGGTCGTACTCTCCGGAATGGGTTAAGAACGCCAAAGCAAGAAAATAGATTACTCTTGTGTAACGTTTTACAGTTTATTTTAACTTTTAATGACATCTCACTATATTTCTAAAATGTCACTGAAAAGTGGATACTATTAATATTTCCATAAAATTATACTGACAGTCACTGGGGAGCTGAGCAATTATGGAAATTACCCAGATTCACACGGTTATTGGTTATTAAATGATAGTATCAATGCATCTCTATGTAATGCCATACTGGATAGAGAGAAAAACTGTTTGGGGAGTCAAGGAGCCTTTGTTGAAATGTTTTTCATAATACCTACTATTGCAACTTTCTAAAGCTCAAGTTTTCTCATATGAGTACTTGAAATAGTAAGATCTACTGTATAGAATCGTGAGGACAAAGTGAATGGCACATGTGGGCACCCACAGCACAGGTTTTTCAGAGTAGGCATTCCATGAATGCCAGTTTCCTCTTACTCCACACCCCTTCTCTTCATGGAAAACCATCCATGTATACATAGAACATGTAGTATATACATCTATCCACACATACACACAAGCATATTGATGTACTAATGATACAGGTGTTGGGCTCTTGTTTATATTAGAGAAGAGCAGACATAAAGAGGATCAACATACAATTTCATAAGCATTCAGCTAAATATGGCTGTACCTATTACTAACGCCATTCAGCTGATGCAACCAGGATTTCACAAGAAGACTCTAGCAGCTGTATGCACAGAGTATTAAGTGATGTCCAAAGTATACAAAGTATTCAGTTATACAAACAGTATTAGGTGATGAGGGCCTGGGGTTGGGGGTTGGAGTGAGTGGGGATGTCTCAAATACATCAGGTAGAAATCATCTGACCTAAAATACTGAGATAAATTCAACATGTTAGTACAGGACCTCCAGGATGATACCATTTTATTTTTATATTTCTCCCCCGGTAGTAAATAGTCCAGTGTTGTCTCATTGAGAAACCAACCTTCTATTTCAGAGATTTCACTCCTCCAGGACAGAGGGAGACTTGATAAGCACAAGTATGTCCCTCAAACACCAAAATAGAAGAAAGTGTTATGATTTAAATTGACTATTTAGCCAAGAGGAATTGGAACTTAGAGCCAGCAGATAATTTAAAATCCCATTAAAATGGCTACTGGAGCCACTGTGTATGTCAGTATGAGAAAAACATAGAGGGATAGTTGAAACTAACTAAAATCATAAATTTTTTAAAACAGATTTTACCAGAAATACGTATTCTCAAATGGACTTTAAAGTACTAAAACCTAGGAAAACAATACTTTATCCTGATGCTATTCCCTATGTAAAGCAGTTTAGAAGCTCCTTTTTGGAAATTGACATCAAGGCCAATGTAGAAAGCAAAATAAATTCACGTCATAATCAATGTATTTTTTAACCAAGAACAATATTTTTTCAGTTGGAATATGAGAAACCATGCAATACATAAGCTTGAAATAATCATGAAAAATGTCAAGATGCCTGACTTTCTTTAAGGGGTCTATTTATTTGCTTTTGTTCACAGTAGGATATATAATTTTAACTTAGCCCAACTTCATTATCCATATTCAAGAATACCTTAAACACAAGCCAAGGTTTCAGCTTCACTCAGCTTATTTATTTATTGAAATGACTAAAATGAGCACATATTTTTGAATAAAGATATTTTGGTAGAAAGTCAAGTCTGAATAGAATTCTGAAATAAAGCAAATCACAACTTAGAAAAATAAATTCTAATCAAGCAAAACATATTGAAATCCTCCATATTTCTGTCATATAGTTTGCAAGGATTTTCATTTTCTCTTATACTTGCTTCCAAGTTACTCACTACTGGCAATTTCCAAGAAGAATAGAATTTTTCTTCAAAAAGATGTAAGTTCTCACTGTTTCAAAGAAGTTGCTACAACTTTCAAAGACAATTCTAAGAGAGGAATCTTAAGAATGTTTGTACAATGGTGGTTATAATTGGAATAAGTACATAGCCTTTAAAATGTGTCTGTTTTGTTTGAATAATTTAAGAAGGATAGATCCTATTAAAATGCAGTCGCATTGGTTTATAGGTAGACATAATCAATGGATGGCATTGCAAGGAGCATCCAGTTTTATGAAAGGTGGAAGCATCACTTCCTTGGCTATAATAAAGAGTTCTGATGCATCCTCATACAACAAGAGGAAGAGTCTGTATGCAGAAGCACCACCTTCTAGGAATATATAAAGGGTCAAGCTAAGGAAGGGCAGAACAAATCTGAGACACTCGCTTCTTTGCCTCAACCGCAGCCTGCTCTCACAGCCTCACTATGTCTTGCCCCAACTACTGCTCGGGAAACTCCAGCTCAGGACCTCTCAGAACCTCCTGCCATATTCCTCTCACCTCCATCGCCCTCTGCCCTACCAGCGTGAGCTGTGGAGATGTCCTCTACTTACCCACTAGCTCTCAAGACCATACCTGGGTCACAGACAACTGCCAAGAGACCTGCGGTGAACCGACCAGCTGCCAGCCGGCCCACTGTGAGACCAGCAACCTTGAAACCTCTTGCAGTTCTTCCACTGCTTACTACGTGCCCAGGCCCTGCCAAGGAAGCAGTTTTCTTCCTGCTTCTTTCTTCTCCAGTTCCTGCCTTCCAATATCCTGTAGACCGCAGAGCTATGTGTCCAGCGGCTGTCGTCCACTGAGGCCGCTGCTCAATAGTTACCAGCCCATAGGAGGCTGTGTGCCCAATGGCTATCGCCCCCAATTCTGCTTGTCCAACAGTTGCCAGCCCCAAAACCTCCTCACTTCTGGATGCCAACCCTCAAGTTGCTTGGCCTATCGTCCTCAAAGTCTTCACGTTGTGTCCAGCAACCTCAGACCTCTGGGGCCTCTGTTCAGTGGTTGCCAACCTCTGACCCATGTGTTCAACACGTGTCGTCCATCTTGCTCTGGACTGTGAAACCAGTAGCTTCTTTGTTCCAGTGAATACTCACTCTGAGCATCCACAATAAAAATTCGAACTCCATGGACTTTTGCTTCTTTGGTAGTAGCAACTGATGTTTCTTAGTTTTACTGTGGTGATCTAATGCAAGCTGCTTCCCTCACGTGTTTTATCTTGTTTTCGTCTTTCCTTGACATCAAAAAAATTAGTTTACAATGCTATCCAATGTTGCTCTGGTCTGGGAAGAATGTATTTGATTTGCACTATAATAAATGTGATTAAGTCCAAATTAAGAATCTGGTTCAGTGCTTTGTGTTTCATACTTAATTTTAACACAGAAATGACCAACGTCAATTGCTTGCAAGATGACTGAGTGGGACAAGTGATACTCAACCACATATTCTTACCTGAGAGTAGAGGGATTGTTTGATGGTTTATTCCTTAAGCTGCTTTTCAGACTTCTGACCCTACGTACTTGAGAGACCCAAAAAGTCCTTGGGAAAGTTGTTTTGAAAAGGAAAAATTAGGAATGATGCCTCTTATCTCTCTACCCCACTGAACACACTTCCACCCAGTATGTTCTTTCTAATTGCAAACCTAACCAAGTTTCTGCTTATGCCTTTGATGGCTTCCTATAATCTATTCCCATAAGATAAATATTCAAACCTCTTAGCATGACACCTAGTTCCCTCACTGTCTTTCTCCCCCGTACCTCTCTGGCTTCATCCTCTTTTGCTTAATATTGCAAATAATAAAACTAAGCTCCTGCGATCCTGACTTACACATAGGTCCCCAAACATAGGCTTTTTACAATCATCCATCCTTTTGCACAGGTCATCATCGAGAGCAGTATGTTCTTCAGCTCTGTTTTGAAAACTCATACTTGCTTTTAAAAAAATAGTCTGAGTGCATTAATTAATCTTTTGATTTATTCAGAAACAAATGTACTGCTTGCATACTATATGCCAGGCACAAAAGATACTGAGGTGAACAAAACAGTCCTGAACTATCACAGAATTTACCAGAAGTTATAAGCTATGGGACATGTAACAATTAAGGATACATTTTTTCTCTCACTCAACCTAAAATGTGGAGGGGTATATATTTCACAAATTAAAATAAAATAAAGTTGTAAAGGCATGAATATTTACCTTTTTGAGGAACTGGAATAGCTAGAAAAGCTAGAAACTGTATCACTGTGCAAGAAAGTGATTGGTTTAGACAGGGCACACACTTCTGGTTCTCAGTTCCATCTTGCCCTAGAGACTTCCTGACAATGAAGCAGAATGCCAGTTCCCTACGATCATGATCATGCCACTGCTGTTAATTTCATTCTAGTTCATTATTTGCCTTATTTGCTTGCTCTCCTGGATATTTTGAATTTGTGACATCTGTATCCCCTAATTTTTGAAGCCTTTCCCCAGCCCTCTCTGTGCCCCTCACCCTAATCACACATTGGCTCAGCCTGAATTTTATCTCAGCCGTATGTCTATTGTTAATCTTCTTGAATTGTTATTTTTAACATCATTTTAAATGAGATTTTAGTTAACATATAACATACATAACTAATTTTTGCATGTTCTTGAACTGTAAAATGAAATTATAAAGTATTTACCCATTAGTGTCTGTCTTCTTTTACTAAATATTATGTTTGTGTGATTTTTCCATATTGTTATATGTACCAGTAATCTTTTATTTTTTTGTGTACATAATATTCAAGGTTAAAACACCAAAATATATACATTCTTTTGTTGATGAGCATTTGGGTTGTTTCTAGTTTGGATCTATTACAATTAGTGTACAGAATATTCTTGTATTCTTCGGGTATATTTTAATACACATCTGGAGATATTTCTATTCTGCAATATGTGTAAGGGTGGAATTAAGTTATGCAGGATGTGCTTGTTCAGCTCTATTTTATACCATTACAAAGTTATCCTTGCAGTTATGCTAATATTGACTTCTACTATCAGAGTATGAGAATTCCATTTGTTCTATACCCTCGCCAACACTTGAAGTTGTCAGCCTATTTACATTTAGCACTTCTAGTGAGAATGTAATTCTAACAAATGTTTGTTTTATTTTTAAATTTCTTGATGGTCCATTGAATTGAGCACTTTTTAAATAAAATGTTTCTTATTTCTTGGCCATTTAAATTTTTTTGCGTGAAGTAACATCCATGTCATTTGTCCCTATTTTTAGTAGGTTTGTCTATCTTTAGGATTGGAATAGTTCTTTACATGGCCTAGATATTAACTCTTTGTTGATTATACATATTTAGCATAACTTCTTCCATATCATTCCTTGTCTTTTTACGCCCTTAGTGGTGTATTTAGATTAACAGAAATGAATCTAATTTATTGATCTTCTGTTTATAGTTAGTAATTTTCTCATCCTTTTAAATAAATCTTTGTTTACCCCAAATTAATAAAAATATTAACTTTAGAAACTTTCTCGTTTGATTTTCCACATTTAAATATGCCATCAATGAAAAGTTGTTTGTGTGTTTATGTGTGTGTGTCTGTGTGCCTGTGTGTGATGTGAGTTAGGGGTCAAAATTCTGTTGAATCAGCACCATCTCCTAAAACACTCTCCTTTTTCTACTACTCTGCAGTTCCGTGCCCCTTTTTTCATAAATACGTTATCTTTAAATGGATGGGTCTATTTCTAGACTCTATTCTGTTCTGTTGACTAATTGTCTAGCGTTACCTCACTAACGTTTTATTTTTCATTATTTGCATTTATGAACTCTCCTCTATACTTTGAGCCCTTCAAATGCTGCCTTTGTGGCAGTACCATGACTACGCTTTCTGTAAATGTTTATTGATTTGAATGACAGTAGATTGCATTTTGATTGGATGGTGATGAGAAATTCACATTTTTTCCTTTGGAGTTTTGTTTTATGCTATCTTTCCTGAGTCTGGGGAAAACAAATGTTTGCTTCTTATTTCCCCACAGCTTACAAGTCCAAGAGCTAGGAATTAAGGAAAGTTCTGTATCAATTATCCCATGGCTAGACAGGACCTGCTAACAGCTATACCTTAATCCACCTTTGATAATTGTCTGTTGCCAGCTATGTCTGATTTAGTATTTTATTAATTTAATTTCCTTAATATCCAGCACAGTAGCTCTAATTGTTCCTAATTTAGCCACAATCATAGAGATTGTAAGTTACTTGTCTGAGATTTATTTTTAAGTTTTCTCAAAGTCCATGTTTCTCCACAGTAAATGACATACAAGTGTAATATGAAGATTTGTTTATTTGAGCAGATTACAGGGCAATGTACTATCTGATATGTTTTGACTTCTAGTTGTATAGGTTTTATTCCCATGAGTAAGTTAAGTGGAGGGTAGATCTTTAGGCTCCTCTTTTCACAAAATTTAAATATTCTTTATTAATATTCAGGTACCATTGTGTTCCTTGTGATTAACCTTCGGGATGTAGTCATTTTCAACTGGATTTTATAAAAGCTGATGTCATTTTGTCAAACCATAAGCACAAATAATACATTGCCCTTTTCAACTGAACTTTAATCAAGGAAGTGTAAGTCTCCATCAAAAGTAATTGTGAAGCATCACTACTTTTCCTTAATTTCAAGATGAGACTCCACATACCAAATACATAAGAAAGACACACAGAATCATCTTCTTCTTTGTCTTGATTGAAATGGGTTGAGGAAAAAATAAACATACCTGAATAATTATTAGCCTTTAAATCAGTCATACATAAGAAAAATGAAAACAGTTAGTCTAACAGATTATTCAGATATTTTGAGGGTAGAATTTGGATTCTGAGTCTTCTTTCTAAGCTTAACTCTGAATAGTCACTTGCCAGTATAAACATTAATTTCATTCTCCACCGAAACTTTATTTTTGCTTGGAGAATTTTTCCAGAAATTAATGAAAGTGACGCCATTGGGGATGATGACTCAAGGAATGTATGGATTTCTGGTTTCATTTCCAACCCGTAAGGAGCTTAAGAGTCACCAATCGGTGGAGCCAAGATGGCAGAATAGGAACAGCTCCAGTCTACAGCTCCCAGCCTGAGTGACACAGAAGATGGGTGATTTCTGCATCACTGTTTAAGGTACTGGGTTTATCTCACTAGGGAGTGCCAAACAGTGGGTGCAGGACAGTCGGTGCAGCGCCCTGTGCGCGAGACGACGCAGGGCGAGCCATTGCCTCACTCCAGAAGCGCAAGGGGTCAGGGAGTTCCCTTTCCTAGTCAAAGAAAGTGGTAACAGACGGCACCTGGAAAATCGGGTCAGTCCCACCCTAATACTGCGCTTTTCCAACAGGCCTGGAAAACGGCATACCAGGAGATTGTGTCCTGCACCTGGCTCTGAGGGTCCTATGCCCACGGAATCTCGCTGATTGCTAGCACAGCAGTCTGAGATCAAACTGCAAGGCTGCAGCGAGCCTGGGGGAGGGGCGTCCACCATAGCCCAGGCTTGCTTAGGTAAACAAAGCAGCCGGAAGCTCGAACTGGGTGGAGCCCACCACAGCTCAAGGAGGCCTGCCTGCCTCTGTAGGCTTCACCTCCGGGGGCAGGGCACAGACAAACAAAAATTCAGCAGGAACCTCTGCAGACTTAAATGTCCCTGTCTGACTGACAGCTTTGAAGAGAGTAGTGGTTCTCCCAGCACACAGCTGGAGATCTGAGAACAGACAGACTGCCTCCTAAAGTGAGTCCCTCACCCCCGAGCAGCCTAACTGGGAGGCACCCCCCAGTAGGGACAGACTGACATCTCACTCGGCCGGGTACTCCTCTGAGACAAAACTTCCAGAGGAACTATCAGACAGCTGAATTTGTGGTCTCACGAAAATCTGCTGTTCTGCAGCCACCACTGCTGACACCCAGCCAAACAGGGTCTGGAGTGGACCTCTAGCAAACTCCAACAGACCTGCAGCTGAGGGTCCTCTCTGGTAGAAGGAAAACTAACAAACAGAAAGGACATCCACACCAAAAACCCATCTGTACATCACCATCATCAAAGACCAAAAGTAGATAAAATCACAAAGATGGGGAAAAAACAGAGCAGAAAAACTGGAAACTCTAAAAATCAGAGCACCTCTCCTTCTCCAAAGGAACGCAGTTCCTCACCAGCAACGGAACAAAGCTGGACAGAGAATGACTTTCACGAGTTGAGAGAAGAAGGCTTCAGACTATCAAACTACTCCGAGCTATGGGAGGAAATTCAAAACAATAGCAAAGAAGTTAAAAACTTTGAAAAAAAAAATTAGACGAATGGATAACTAGAATAACCAGTGGAGAGAAGGGCTTAAAGGAGCTGATGGAGCTGAAAGCCAAGTATCGAGAACTACGCGAAGATTGCAGAAGCCTCGGTAGCCAATGCAATCAACTGGAAGAAAGGATATCAGTGATGGAAGATGAAATGAATGAAATGAAGCAAGAAGGGAAGTTTAGAGAAAAAAGAATAAAAAGGAACAAACAAAGCCTCCAAGAAATTTGGGACTATGTGAAAAGACCAAACCTACCTCTGATTGGTGTACATGAAAATGATGAGGAGAATGGAAACAAGTTGGAAAACACTCTGCAAGATATTATCCAGGAGAACTTCCCCAATCTAGCAAGACAGGCCAACATTCAGATTCAGGAAATACAGAGAACGCCACAAAGATACTCCTCAAGAAGAGCAACTCCAAGACACATAATTGTCAGATTCACCAAAGTGGAAATGAAGGAAAAAATGTTAAGGGCAGCCAGAGAGAAAGGTCGGGTTACCCACAAAGGGAAGCCCATCAGACTAACAGCTGATCTCTCGGCAGAAACTCTACAAGCCAGAAGAGAGTGGGGGCCGATATTCAACATTCTTAAAGAAAAGAATTTTCAACCCAGAATTTCATATCCAGCCAAACTAAGCTTCATAAGTGAAGGAGAAATAAAATACTTTACAGACAAGCAAATGCTGAGTGATTTTGTCACCACCAGGCCTGCCCTAAAAGAGCTCCTGAAGGAAGCACTAAACATGGAAAGGAACAACCGGTACCAGCCACTGCAAAAACATGCCAAATTGTAAAGACCATCGAGGCTAGGAAGAAACTGCATCAACTAACGAGCAAAATAACCAACTAACATCATAATGACAGGATCAAATTCACACATAACAATATTAACTTTATATGTAAATGGGCTAAATGCTCCAATTAAAAGACACAGACTGGCAAACTGGATAAGGAGTCAAGACCCATCAGTGTGCTGTATTCAGGAAACCCATCTCACGTGCAGAGACACACATAGACTCAAAACAAAGGGATGGAGGAAGATCTATCAAGCAAATGGAAAACAAAAAAAGGCAGGGGTTGCAATCCTAGTCTCTGATAAAATAGACTTTAAACCAACAAAGATCAAAGAGACAAAGAAGGCCATTACATAATGGTAAAGGGATCAATTCAAGAAGAAGAGCTAACTATCCTAAATATATATGCACCCAACACAGGAGCACCCAGATTCATAAAGCAAATCCTGAGTGACCTACAGAGGGACTTAAACTCCCACACAATAATAATGGGAGATTTTCACACCCCACTGTCAACATTAGACAGATCAACGAGACAGAAGGTTAACAAGGATATCCAGGAATTGAACTCAGCTCTGCACAAAGTGGACGTAATAGATATCTACAGAACTCTCCACCCCAAATCAACAGAATATACATTTTTTTCAGCACCACACCACACCTATTCCAAAATTGACCACATAGTTGGAAGTAAAGCTCTCCTCAGCAAATGTAAAAGAACGGAAATTATAACAAACTGTCTGTCAGACCACAGTGCAATCAAAGTAGAACTCAGGATTAAGAAACTCACTGAAAAGCGCTCAACTACATGGAAACTGAACAACCTGCTCCTGAATGACTATTGGGTACATAATGAAATGAAGGCAGAAATAAAGATGTTCTTTGAAACCAATGAGAACAAAGACACAACATACCAGAATCTCTGGGACACATTCAAAGCAGTGTGTAGAGGGAAATTTATAGCACTAAATGCCCACAAGAGAAAGCAGGAAAGATCCAAAATTGACACCCTAACATCACAATTAAAAGAACTAGAAAAGCAAGAGCAAACACATTCAAAAGCTAGCAGAAGGCTAGAAATAACTAAAATCAGAGCAGAACTGAAGGAAATAGAGACACAAAAAACCCTTCAAAAAATTAATGAATCCAGGAGCTGGTTTTTTGAAAAGATCAACAAAATTGATAGACCACTAGCAAGACTAATAAAGAAGAAAAGAGAGAAGAATCAAATAGATGCAATAAAAAATGAAAAAGGGGATATCACCACCGATCCCACAGAAATACAATCTACCATCAGAGAATACTACAAACACCTCTATGCAAATAAACTAGAAAATCTAGAAGAAATGGATAAATTCCTCGACAAATACACCCTCTCAAGACTAAACCAGGAAGAAGTTGAATCTCTGAATAGACCAATAACAGGTTCTGAAATTGTGGCAATAATCAATAGCTTACCAACCAAAAAGAGTCCAGGACCTGATGGATTCATAGCCGAATTCTACCAGAGGTACAAAGAGGAACTGGTACCATTCCTTCTGAAACTATTCCAATTGATAGAAAAAGAGGGAATCCTCCCTAACACATTTTATGAGGCCAGCATTGTCCTGATACCAAAGCCTGGCAGAGACATAACCAAAAAAGAGAATTTCAGACCAATATCCTTGATAAACATTCATGCAAAAATCCTCAATAAAATACTGGCAAACTGAATCCAGCAGCACATCAAAAAGCTTATACACCATGATCAGGTGGGCCTCATCCCTGGGATGCAAGGCTGGTTCAACACATGCAAATCAATGAATGTAATCCAGCATATAAACAGAACCAAAGACAAAAACCACATGATTATCTCAATAGATGCAGAAAAGGCCTTTGACAAAATTCAACAACCCTTCATGCTAAAAACTCTCAATAAATTAGGTATTGATGGGACGTATCTCAAAATAATAAGAGCTATCTATGACAAACCCACAGCCAATATCATACTGAATGGGCAAAAACTGGAAGCATTCCCTTTGAAAACTGGCACAAGACAGGGATGCCCTCTCTCACCACTCCTATTCAACATAGTGCTGGAAGTTCTGGCCAGGGCAATCAGGCAGAAGAAGGAAATAAAGGGTATTCAATTAGGAAAAGAGGAAGTCAAATTGTCCCTGTTTGCAGATGACATGATTATATATCTAGAAAACCCCACTGTCTCAGCCCAAAATCTCCTTAAGCTGATTAGCAACTTCAGCAAAGTCTCAGGATACAAAATCAATGTACAAAAATCACAAGCATTCTTGTACACCAATCACAGACAAACAGAGAGCCAAATCATGAGTGAACTCCCATTCACAATTGCTTCAAAGAGAATAAAATACCTAGGAATCCAACTTACAAGGGATGTGAAGGACCTCTTCAAGGAGAACTACAAACCACTGCTCAATGAAATAAAAGAGGATACAAACAAATGGAAGACCATTCCATGCTCATGGGTTGGAAGAATCAATATCGTGAAAATGGCCATACTGCCCAAGGTAATTTATAGATTCAATGCCATCCCCATCAAGCTACCAATGACTTTCTTCACAGAATTGGAAAAAACTACTTTAAAGTTCATATGGAACCAAAAAAGAGCCCGCATCAGCAAGTCAGTCCTAAGCCAAAAGAACAAAGCTGGAGGCATCACGCTACCTGACTTCAAACTATACTACAAGGCTACAGTAACCAAAACAGCATGGTACTGGTACCAAAACAGAGACATAGATCAATGGAACAGAACAGAGCCCTTAGAAATAATGCCGCATATCTACAACTATCTGATCTTTGACATATCTGACAAAAACAAGAAATGGGGAAAAGATACTCTATTTAATAAATGGTGCTGGGAAAACTGGCTAGCCATATGTCGAAAGCTGAAACTGGATCCCTTCCTTACACCTTATACAAAAATTAATTCAAGATGGATTAAAGACTTACATGTTAGACCTAAAACCATTAAAATCCTACAAGAAAACCTAGGCAATACCATTCAGGACATAGGCATGGGCAAGGACTTCATGTCTAAAACACCAAAAGCAATGGCAACAAAAGCCAAAATTGACAAATGGGATCTAATTAAACCAAAGAGCTTCTGCACAGCAAAAGAAACTACCATCAGAGTGAACAGGCAACCTACAGAATGGGAGAAAATTTTTGCAACCTATTCATCTGACAAAGGGCTAATATCCAGAATCTACAATGAACTCAAACAAATTTACAAGAAAAAAACAAACAACCCCATCAAAAAGTGGGCAAAGGACATGAACAGACACTGCTCAAAAGAAGACATTTATGCAGCCAAAAAACATATGAAAAAATGCACATCATCACTGGCCATCAGAGAAATGCAAATCAAAACCACAGTGAGATACCATCTCACACCAGTTAGAATGGCCATCATTAAAAAGTCAGGAAACAACAGGTGCTGGAGAGGATGTGGAGAAATAGGAACACTTTTACACTGTTGGTGGGACTGTACACTAGTTCAACCAGTGTGGAAGTCAGTGTGGCGATTCCTCAGGGATCTAGAACTAGAAATACCATTTGACCCAGCCATCCCATTACTGGGTATATACCCAAAGGACTATAAATCATGCTTCTATAAAGACACATGCACACGTATGTTTATTGCGGCACTATTCACAATAGCAAAGAGTTGGAACCAACCCAAATGTCCAACAATGATAGACTGGATTAAGAAAATGTGGCACATATACACCATGGAATACTATGCAGCCATAAAAAATGATGAGTTCATGTCCTTTGTAGGGACATGGATGAAGCTGGAAACCATCATTCTCAGTAAGCTATCACAAGGACAAAAAACCAAACACCGCATGTTCTCACTCATAGGTGGGAACTGAGCAATGAGAACTCATGGACACAGGAAGGGGAACATCACACTCTGGGGACTGTTGTGGGGTGGGTGGAGGGGGGAGGGGGGAGGGACAGCATTAGGAAATATACCTAATGCTAAATGACGAGTTAATGGGTGCAGCAAAACAACATGGCACATGGATACATATGTAACAAACCTGCACATTGTGCACATGTACCCTAAAACCTAAAGTATAATTTTAAAAAGCATGAAAAAAATAAATAATAAAATAAAATAAAATTCTGTAAAATTTAATCAAAAGGAACCTCCCCCAAAAAAACTCATGATGCAGATAAACACAAAATTCCTACTCAAACACAATACATAGTAAATAATTATTTATAACAATTAAAAAAAAAGTCACCAATCCTGTCTTACTACAAGAAAACAATGGGCAACTTGAAAATCAATGACTTTTCCTGAACCCATCAAAGAGCTAAGTCTGGAGGGCCAAATTCCACTCCAAAATCTGGGGAGGCAGGTGAGTCTAGAGTCACATCTGGAGTATGCTTTCCTAGAGCAAAAGCTGCAGAAGCCATCATCTGGTAGGAACACTTAAATCATAAATTTTGAGGAATTTCTGGAGGCTGAGTATGTACCAGCATTTGTATCAAACCCTCCTAGCTGCTACAGTCTTAAGGATGCCTCATACCTCATATACTTCATGGATTTTGCCTCTAGGTCTCCCACAGGTTTCTCACAGAAGAAATCCAAGGCTGATGTCCCAGTGGCTCTGTCAAGAGAAAGAGAGGAATAATCCTAGAAAAGCATGCTCAGAACCTCCTCCATCATAAATCCTTACTCTTCAGGAAAAAAAGACTTTACCAGGAGCTTATTCAACCCAAGGAAAGGGTATTTTTCCCACTCCACACGATGCCCGCGCTACCTTTTCTGGCTCACCTAAGTAGGGAGGACTAAGAAATACCAGTGAAGGTCACAGCTCAGGGACACAGGTCCAATAAAAGACTGAGGTTTAATTATAAGATTATGAAATGCTTCCTCTCTCCTCTTTCTCCCCACACCGGCAAGGCTCCAGTTTAATAACAGTGGAAAGGGCTCCATGAAACAGATCATCTCTAAGGAGGAGTACTTAGGTCAGCTGAAAGCCAAGAGGGTAGACAAAAATTAAGGATACTAGAGAAATCTGAAGCCTCTGACACCTACAGCTCCAGCAGATATTAAACACAGCCCAGCTTCTAGCCAGAATCATTTCAAATCTAACACTAAATGCCAATTTGCCTCAGTTCCTGCTACTGAATATAGCACAAGTGACTTCCAACAAAAAAGTTAAGAGACACACCAAAAGGCAATGAAAGCACAGCCTCCAAAGCAAAAGCAAGCATCCACATCAGACTCAAATATGACACAGATATTAGAATCATCAGACACAACTTAAAGTAACTCTGATTAATACATTTAGAGCTCTAATGGGAAAAGTAGATATAATAACATATAAAGACAGATGGACAATGGAAGCAAGGAGATAGAAATTTAAAGAATGAATTAAATAAGCTAGAAATAAAAATTACTGCAACATAAATGAATAATTATTTTAATGGTCTCATTAGTAGACTAAACACGGTGAAGGGCAGAATCAGTGAACTTGAAGCTAAGCCAGTAGAAACTCCCCAAACTGAAATGCAAAGATTAAAAAAACAGAAAAACAACAACAACAACACACACAAAAACACAGAAGAGGAAATCCGAAACTATGAAACAATTCAAAACATATAATATACTCTTAACTTGAACGTCAAAAGAAGAAATAAGGTTTTGAAGCAGTAATGACTGAGAACTTTCAGATTTTAATGATAAACATCAAACCACATACTCAAGAAGCTCGGAGAACACCAAGCAGAATTTTAGAATAAAACAAAAAATTATACCTAGGCATATCATATTCATACTTCAGATAAACAAAAATGATGTGAAATCTTGAAAAAAAAAAAGCCAGGGGAAAAATACCTTATCTATAGAAAAACTGGGGCAAGAATTACAATAGACTCCTTGTCAGAAGCCATATGTATGCAAGAAAAGCATGGAGTGAAATATTTAAAACATATGCAGTGACATGATTACTTATTCATTGTTCCACTTATCATTTAAATCATTAAACCAGTCATTTTCTTTGCTCTTTTTTTTTTTTGAACTATGTTCCCTGAAACGGTTGGGAGAATCTACTTAAACATTTCAGATTGATAATTCAGTCAGGGGTTCATTGTATCATTTGATAAATGCATTTTTATCCTTCGAAGTAATTTCAGCATACATAAGCACTCAGTCAATAATAAGGAATTTCTACTGTATGCCAAGCCCTCTTCTATGTTCTGGAAATACAATAATAAACAACTCAATCTGGGGGAATGACAAAAAATAAATCATAAATATTGATAAAGAAATATGATAATATGAGAGTATATAAAACAGTATAAAGGGGATACAAATTATATTATAAAAAGAGGGGAGCTGGCTAATTTTAACAAGGTTGGGATATTTTGACTTTGACAAAAATTTCATTTGAATCATATCTAGAAATATTAAAAGGAGAGTGCCCTGCAGTCAACCGTTTTAGACATGGAGAACAAGATCAAAGGCAGGAACTTGGGGAGAATGCAGAATAAAAGTAACCCAGTGAAGCTAGATCGTATTGAGTGAAGAAAGAGCAGTATCAAAGAGTTTGCCAATATGTTCAATACATTAGACCTTTTGCCAACAACAGGGTCACCTCAAATAGTTATGTCTGAAATGTATTTAGCAATCATTGGTTGTTTTCCAAAAGTAGAGTAAGTTCAACAAGATAGACTTCTAATTAAAGATGAGTATTTAATTTTTCTTACTATGAATTTTAGCATCTTGCTGAGATAGTAAGATCCAAGTGGTCCATGTTATATAACAAGACTTATTCTTTCACAAGATTATTTTTTAAAGCTTGCAATTATAATTTTTAGGATTTGTTAATCAGTTATTCATCTAATGTCTCACTGGAGTCACTTTAGCTTCTGACCTAATATTTTGGCTGGTAGTCCTAGTCCATTTTCTATTGCTGTAACAGAATTCTACAGACTGGGCAAATGATAAACAATCGAAATTTTTATCAGTTCTTAGCTATGGAGTCTGGAAATTCCAGAGAGAGGGTTTGCATCTGATAAGGATCCCCTTGCTGTGTGAAAACATGGTGGAAGCTATCACATGATGAGAGAGAACAAAGGAGCCTCTGAGACAGAGAAAGGGTATCCTGGGGAACTCATTCCCAGGAGTCTAAACCACTCATGAAATAACAGGATTGATCTATTTATGAAGACTCTGCCACTTCATCACCACTTAAAGGCTCCACTTGCCAAGATCATCTCAATGGCAGTTAAATTTCGACATGAGTTATGGAGGAGACATCCAAATCATAGCACTGGTTATGGATTTTTGTTGTTGCTATCTGTGATGTACCAGCAGCTATGCAGGGATAGGCAACAATATTTTTTCTCTAGATATGTTAATATATTCTGTTACTCCCATTCATGCATTTATTTCATCAATGGAATAAAAACAAAAATAGCATATTTTGAACTTTTCAATAAATCCTTCTAAGTTATTATGTGGTAGAAGAATATATAGTGTGTGTAATTCTTAAACCAATAGAAGGGAGAAGCACAGTCCACTTCAAATCATAGAGATGACATATGGAAGTGCCCTTCCTAACCAAGTAAGAAAGCCTAGTTACTTTTTCCTTGCCATATAAATATGCAAAATCTTTCCAATTTGACACTGATGTTTACTAACTTCCAACACAAAGTTCCTCAGCCAGTACCTTGTAAATATTTTACTCACTTTTTAAAGCTTAACAAATTACCAAAACATATATTAAGATATCAGAGTAAACCTGATTGCAAGCTTTAAAGGAAATACATAAAATAAAACTTTCTTAGTTCTGTAACTTTTCTGACATATATTACAATGACAGTACTCAAATGTTTGTGACCTTATTCAAGGTCCAAGCACTTTTCTTCTCTCGAACTATTTGGACATTTCTGTTCCTTTTTACTGGCCTTATTACTTTTTTTCATAGGAAATTACTCTTTATATTTTAATGTATTCCCTTGATCAAATAAGCATATGTCATTAATGATATTAATTCTTGCTGACATATTTACAATGGACTTTTTTTGTACTTGGAATGCAGATGTTCAAAGTTTGGTTTGTGCATTGAAACAAAAGCAGGTTGTTCTCATGCTAATCTAGTTTGTCCTGAGAGACATCTGGCAAGGGAACTAGAGATCTACTTTTAAAATACAATATATGGCTATTTATACTCTGAGGTATCTAACAATTGTCTTGATAGATAACATTAATTAGGAAAAATCCCATGAATTACTGAAACCATTCATGTCCTATGCATACTCCAGTAATTTTATACTATGGAAAGCAGTAACCTTTTTCAAGTAGGTGAATGCCCTTTATGTGACATCTAGGCCTCTGGGACAACATGAGCACGCAATTTACTGCACACAAGACACCTATATCATGTGCCATATACAGAAAGTACTACTAGTGAGAGGCCATAGGATAAACTAAAAGGAAATCTTCAAAGTTCATATCCCAATAAGGGTGAACTGAGGAAAAGCCATTCTGTATAGACAGTATAGTATTGACCATGTCATTCTGATAAACGTTCTTCACTTGAATCCAAAGGAAAAGGACTGCAAATTGGACATTTGATATACAGATCTTTCAACCAAATGCCGGAACTTTTCAGTATTAGAAAATGAATCCAAGCTACTTTCTATAGTAATCTGCTCTAATCAAATAATAGAATGTGGCCCCTCAAAAATGTATTTAATCCTCTTCAGTAAATTCTCTAAAGCCCATGTTAAGTTTATCTAAATATGAAGTTAATAATAAACACCATATTATTACTTAATGCCTCATTGTAGAACAGTCAATAAAGTGTCAAGTTTTTAAAATTATTCCTGTGAACTAATGCAATATTGAATAAATTATGGTTTGCCTTCTTAATTAGGTCTATATTGACCAGTTCTATTACAACATGTAGATAAAATTATTTAGCAAAACATAACATATCCCTTTTATAACAGAAACATTCATATTAAAATGATTCTATGAAATAGGCCCACATGAAGATATCGAGCAATAAAGTTCAATTATGGAAGCTGGTGCTTTCTTATGCACAAGTACCTGTCATCATTTTTGATGCACCTGCTTAACTTTAATCAGCTGACTATGGACACGGACTTGTGCTTTTCTGACAGTTGTGCTGGATCACAGGTGTTTTAGCTTTGTATTTCCTCTGCTGTTATCTTATTTCCTCATCCAAAGTCAAAAGACAAAAAACATTACTATTCTCTGAAGAAAAAATCAAAAATTTTTTTTAGTATTTGCATGTCTTGGCAATTAATTATTTAAAAATTAAAGGAAGGATATAGGGTTTGCAATATAGGTCACACTCCAGTTAGTGAAATCAATTGCAGGCTATGTTTTCTTCTAAACTCAAATCAGAGCATTATTGCAAATGTCAAAATCATTTTATTTCCATGACCTAAAAAAATGTAGTGTACTTAATGAGGAATTTTTTATACAACCTTCCAAGGAGTAATTTAGCCTTACTTAGGCACACAAGGCCAATGACCTCAGAGGCAAATTCAGAGGATACACACACAAAAACACAATATTTTGCTGCCTTTTCACTTTTTCTATTCCTTTTAATTCCATATACAAGTGCAATCTACCTCTGGCTCCCAATATAAATAGACAGTTATCAGATGTAACAATACAGTGGGAAAAAAAAGACCACACAAGGAAATGTTATGCGGCCCACACATAACACGCTGTCTGTTCCTGTTTGCTCTAGGGACAGCTGTATTGATGAGCCTTCATTCTCCATTAAAATAGAAGAGCACTTTCCATTTTCTTTATGAAATTCTTATTGGTTGATAAATATCTGGTATTGTTAAGTCAGCATGAGCTGAATCTCTGGAGGTGATGATGGCCTACAAGAAATATCTGTAACACAAATTTATGAATTGATTACAGAACTTTCTCAACCACAGGGTAAAGAGACTGCTATATTTTAAAGCATACTTGTTGCCTTGTTTCCTGTAAAGAGATCTACACTTCGTTACTCTATTTATTACTAGGGTGAAAGTGTGAGTAAAACAAAATGCTTTCTATTTCCTTCCCAGTAGTGTGAAGAGATGGCAAAAACGAAGAAGAAAAAGAAAGACAGGGAGACAGAAATCTTGAAAGAAAAAAAATTTCCTCAGGGATAGTCTCATACTACGTTTGCTGAAACACAGCTGAATACCATTATTTAAAATTATATCTTCAAACACATCATTCAGCATAATTTAATCAACAAATATTTTTGAGTTGCTGTTATATACTAAGCATTATTCTAGGTGCTGACCACAGTTCATTTTCATGGACACTCATTTTACTGAATCTTCTACATCTATAAACAAGCAATTTAGAAATATTACTATGTTAATGCTTTGGCACATGGAAGCCATACGCTACTAAACCTTTAATCCAATGTGTCACTCTATAATCTAATCTATCTATCAAATGTCAAAGGAATTTGATATATGTGTGTCAGGGGAGATCTGCAAAAGAAAATATTTGGTGAAAAGTTGCGTAAGAGCTTTCCCCAAGAAGTTTCGATGGAAAATTGTTCCTATCTTAGATCTTTTGGAATGCAATGAGTTTGTTATAATTTTATATAGACATACTAATCAGAGACTTTGATAATTGTCAAATGTCTGTGGAATTTTCTCATCCAGTGGATTTCTAACCAGGCTTTGTGGATGTATCCTCAAAGTAAATCAAATTCTTGGGTCCAATTCCAACTCTCTAAATATGAGCCTCTAAGTGACAGGCCAGGAATAGGCTTTTTTTTTTTTTTTTTTTTCTAAAAACTCACCATATTTTTCAAAGCAAAGGTTAGTTTGTCAGTACAGAATCCATCAAAACTACTCCTTCTAAAAATGTTCATTTTCTTGTTTTTTTTTTTAAAGAAAAATACCTCTTTTTAAAATGAAAGATACATTTACTGAGTGATATTAAAACTGACAATCAAGATCCACAACTAGGAAGCTAAATAATCAATACAAATATACCAAAATAGAAAGCCTCACCAGTCATCTAATGAATACTTATTAGCTCAATAATTAAATACTATTTTTCATATCAAACAGTCAAAATAAATATGCTAACAATACTTAGTGGTGTTGAGGAGGTGGGGAACCAGATACTCATCACTGTAGTCCAAGTGTGGATTTGGACACATGTATAAAAAATCTTTTAAATATATTGTGATTTGAATAGGTTAGATTTTTTTTAATGAAATAATAAACTAAATCAGAATAAACCAGAAGTAACAGCACCCTCTAAACAAATCTTAGTAAATTTTCTAGTTCTCACAAGGGTCTATAAAAACATTTGCAAAATCTCTCAGGACTTTGGAATCCAATTCACCTCAGGTAGGTTTCCAATTAACTTGAATTTCACATGCTAGTTTTTGTTTGTTTGTTTTTGTTTTTGAGATAGAGTTTCGCTCTTGTTGCCCAGGCTGGAATGCAATGGTGCAATTTCGGCTCACTGAAACATCTGCCTTCCAGGTTCAAGCAATTCTCCTGCCTCGGCCTCTTGAGTAGCTGGAATTACAGGCACCCGCTACCATGTGCAGCTAATTTTTGTGTTTTTAGTAGGCATGGGGTTTCATCATGTTGGCCGGGCTGGTCTCAAACTCCTGACCTCAGGTGATCTGCCCACCTTGGCCTCCCAAAGTGCTGGGATTATAGGCGTAAGCCACCACACCTGGCCTAGTATGTTATTTAAATGGGTGAATTTATATGGAGATACAATCTGGATAGAATCTTAGAATGAATGATAATATTTTATTTTGAAGAGTTTCGTTTATAAAAAACCCACCACATTGTATACATTTTTTCTCTTTTTGCTGATAAAAGGAACTGTGAAACCTTCAAGAATGAGAAGTCATCTTTGTTTTGCAAGCCACTAACCTATTCTTTGGCATGTCGTATCCACCACCTGTGGAGAAGAGCACTTATGTTCCCCTCTTTCTTGCACCATATCCTAAAGAAGGAATTCCATCTCAGCTAGTTATGATCCTGAACATTTCTTGGACATAATGAAAAGAATGAGGGTTAATAGCTGAGACATTTAAAATTATGAGTAAAATTATACAAGAAGGCTGGAGGGCATTTTCACGGACATCCGAACAAACTATTAAGGGAATGACATCAGGTAAAAGAATCTCAGGAAGACAGAGGTGAGTGAGTATATGGAACTGCCAGAAAGCAGTGAGGATATATAGGAAATTTGCTTAGAAGGTGATGAGCACATTTGAAAAAGCTTCTATACATCTTCTGAAACTCACTTTGTTAATTCATGTGTTTCAGCAACTGCTGCTTTGGAAATGAGAGCTCCCGCTCTTTGAGGAGTTATTGCTACATTCTTTTTTCCGGATTTGTTTTTCTGTGCTCTAGAAGAGTGAGCTGAAGAGGTTGCCTCTGCTTACTTAGTAGTTTCCAACCTGGTTCCTGGACAACCGTCAAGAGAACAGTAACAAACCCACCAGCTGCCAGCCAGCCAACTGTGGGTTCAGCAACTGTCAAATCTATTGCGGCCCTTCTGCTGATTGCCGTGTGTCCAGACTCTGCCAAGAAACTCACTTTGTTCCTGCTACTTCCTGTGTCTGCAGTTCAGGGCATCCACCAACACACACCACATACCAAGATTCCTGATTAACAGCTTCCATCCACTGACCCACTTCTGTTGTATCTACTAGATCTTGAACTATATGTCTGATAGTGGCTTCCCTTTGACCTATGTCTTCTGTTGTTGCCAGCCATTGACTAGATGCATAGCAGATGCCAACCGCTAACCTTATTGTCAGCTAACTTCAGATCTCTGAGCTATGCTTCTGGTGATTTCTAAAGCTTGTTCTCTCTCTGGAGGACCTGGCATTTACCTTCCAGTAAGTTTGGCTACGCAGAATCAATATTAGGATTGAGATTTCTTGCTAAATATAGCTTGCCATGTATCACTTCTTAAAAAACTCTTCCAAATAAAACTTTCTTTTCGTACCAGTTGTTTCAAGATTCTCCTGGCCAGCACAGTCCCTCAGGTTTTGTTTGCGTGTCTTCCACCAACTGAGAAAAGACTTGCTTTAACACCTAATAAATGTGCTTCCTCAGGTACTAAAAATGTGACTTTTGTTAATATTTATTTGTTAATTTTAGTATATTTATGATGCTTTTAATTAATGAGAGAGCTCTAGCTGCTTGATAAAGAATGACAAATGTAACTTGAGTGATTTGCTGACTTCTTCATTGATTCACTCAGCAAGTATTCATCAACTTTCAAAAGTGTGCCAGATAGTGCATTGTAATATTTACTCTGGATTCTTCTGGATGTTTTCCTAAATCTTTTTCTTTTTCTCATTTTTTTTTCTTTTTTGAGACAGGGTCTCAGTCTGTTACCCAGGCTGGAGTAAAAGTGCAGTGGCACCATCATAGTTCACTATAACCTCAAACTTCTTCACTCAAGAGATCTTCCTGCCTCAAACTCCTGGGCTCAAGAGATCCTCCTGCCTCCAAATATTGAGGCAGCTGTTGACTAGTAGCTAGAATCACAGGTATGCACCACCATGTGCCGCTGATTTTTAATAATTTTTAAGAGACATGGTCTCACTATGTTGCCTGGGCTGACCTCAGACTCCTGGCTTCAAGTGATCCCCCCACCTCTGCCTCCCAAAGCACTGGAATAATAGGCATGAGCCACTGTGCCAGGCCTAAGACTTTCTTATCATTTATAAATTACTCTGACTAAACCCACTCAAATCCTTATTTTGAGACTTTCATGGGACTAAGTCTAGAAGGGATTAAACCTCATTCAACAGTGGTTCACAGAGTCCCAGTTAAGACTGTACTTAGGGTTTATGCTACCTTTTTATGGCTCTCAAAGATGGAAAGTAATTAAAATTGTGTAATCTTGCTGATGAATTTTCAAGTGACCACTGTGATTAGAAGCATAAAACTACTAAGCAAACATGGTAGAATATAGGTGTGGAAGAGCCATTAGTGATTGTCGAATAAAATGTATGTGCAAATTCCTCGTAATTAATTAATATCTGTTGAAATTCCATCAACTCTTCTGCAACTAGAAAAATTGTGCTCATTATTTACAAAATGGTGTCCTAAAATTAATGTATTGTACCAGTTACTAAAAAACGTATGCATTCTAGGAGTTAAAATACAAATGCAATGTATAGAGAAGTATACAATGTGTGCAAGGGGTTATATTTTTCTCAGTGCTTTATTTACTCTTACTGGTAAATTAGTCACATGAGTTAGTATATAGTGATGTCACAACAGGCCTATTTAGATTTTCTGGTAAAGTATTAGTTTTCTATAACCTGTTACAATTAGAAAATTGTGTGCTTTTTAAGTAAATAGCCTCGAAAACTCATAAAGACTTTGAAAACACCTACCAAAGGCATATTTACAGCTATTGTTCATTCATCAGAAATAGAGCTACTGAACTGTCACAAATGTTAAATTCTTCTTCCCTTGAATACTGCCTGGTGATATGTCAGGACCGTAATAACAAAGTTTCTCACCATGAAGCCCATTGTCTTTACTTCATTTCCTGAGAAATAAAGTAGAAGAAAAAAAGGTACAATCAATTGCCCAGTTCTTATTACCAGAGGGTGAGTAAAGTGATATATGAGGAAGTCACTTAGGAAAGTATATTATCATCATTGTTTTATAGGCTACAGTAGTGCTATATAGCATTCAAAAAACAGTATAGTAACATGCTTTTTGCTCTGTGACTATAGTCAAAGGAAAAGATATTTTCCTTTTTAACAATGGCATGGATTTCTTAAGGGGGATACAAAGAAATTCTAGGTAAGGGCCGGGTGCGGTGGCTCACGCCTGTAATCCCAGCACTTTGCGAGGCTGAGGCGGGGGATCACGAGGTCAGGAGATCGAGACCATCCTGGCTAACACGGTGAAACCCCGTGTCTACTAAAAATACAAAAAATTACCCGGGCGTAGTGGCAGGTGCCTGTAGTCCCAGCTACTCAGGAGGCTGAGGCAGGAGAATGGCATGAACCCGGGAGGCGGAGCTTGCAATGAGCCGAGATCGTGCCACTGCACTCCAGCCTGGGCAATGGAGCCGGACTCTGTCTCAAAAAAAAAAAAAAAGAAAGAAATGCTAGGTAGGATATCACAAGAGCTGACTTATAATCTCAGCTGTGTTTTTTAATAATTCTGTGACATGGATACATTGAGTAAAATTTTAAATTTATCTTATCAGTAAAACAAAACTGCCTTCCTGCCTCAGACACTTGTCACAAAAATTAAATGAGGTGAAATATGAGAAAGTGCATTATAAATAGTACCTGAATGGTACCAAAATGTGAGTTATAATTAAATGTTAGCGTATTTGACAAAAGTTAAGCCTCAGCAGCTTTGGAATAAGCTGATGAAGACGTAAAATAAACAAATCTCTTTGACTTTTCATTAGTAAAGAATTTAACCTATTGTCTGCATTATAAATAAATTCTTTATTTTAAGCTGTTTTATATTTACACAAAAGTCATGAAGATAATACCTAGTTCCATATACCCTGCACCTGGTTTCTCTTATTAATGACAGCATGCATTGGTATTCATATTTGTCACAATTAATGAACCAATGTTGATTATTATGAACTAACGTCCATACTTCATTCACACTTTTTTAGTTTTTAACTAATGTCTTTTTTATGTTCTAGGATCCCACTCAAGATAGTACATTACGTTTAATTGTCATGTCTCTTTAGGCTATTTTTGTCTGTGATAGTTCCTCAGATATTCCTTGTTTGATGCCCCTGACATTTTTAAGGAGTGTCAGTCAGGAATTTTACAGATTCTTCTCAATTTAGATTTGGCTGACATCTTTCTCAGGATTAGAACAGAATTCTAGGTTTGCAGGAGAAAGACCAACGATGTAAAATTCCACGTCAAGAGCATATGCCATCAACATGACTAATCACTATTGGTGTTAACCTCGATCACTTTGCTGCAGTAGTGTTCATCAAGATTCCGCTGTGAAGTTACTCATTTTTTCCCCCTTTTCATACTGTATTTTTTGGAAGAAAGCTGCTGTGTGCAGTTCACATTTAACTGGGAATCATTCCTTACCTCTTTAAGGAGTATCTCTGTATATTACTTGGAGTCCTTCTTCATTCGAATATTCGCCTATTCTCTTCTACTTTCTGTTTATACAATTATTTATTTATATCAGTATAAATACAATACATTGGGTTATAATCTAATGTTACATGTGGTTTTCTTTGCTCAAATTTTTCCAGCTTTGACCCTAAAGAGCTACATTAGTTGGCTCTTGTGTCTTTTTTTTTTTTTTTTTCTGAGATGGAGTCTCGCTCTGTCGCCCAGGCTGGAGTGCAGTGGCACAATCTCGGCTCACTGCAAGCTCCGCCTCCCGGGTTCATGCCATTCTCCCGCCTCAGCCTCCCAAGTAGCTGGGACTACAGGCGCCCGCCACTGCGCCCAGCTAATTTTTTGCATTTTTAGTAGAGACGGGGTTTCACCATGGTCTCGGTCTCCTGACCTCGTGATCCGCCCGCCTCGGCCTCCCAAAGTGCTGGGATTACAGGCGTGAGCCACCGCACCCGGCCAGCTCTTGTGTCTTTTTAACATACCTCATACTTTTGTTTGATTTTGTTGTTGAACACTCCTTCTTTCTAGAAGAAGATCTCTAGCTTCATTATGTATATTTCTTGTGAGGAATAGATATATGTATATATATTCCATGTGAGTAGATAATGTTTTAGACATTGCAAACCCTTGCAGATTCATTGAGCCTTTGGCCTTAGGAAGGTGTTGCTTAAAGCCTCATCAAAATATTCTTCATAGTAAACTTATATTTTATAATGGTTTATCCACTTTGGTAATTATTATGATATCATGTTTGACATATCACTGAATAAAAATATTTATGAAAAAGAAGAGAAAAAGCTACATCCAAGACATAGATGACCATGCAATATATATGAAGAATTATGCAATGACAATATCATTTTTGATTGCATTAGTAGGGAATTAAATATTTGATAGCTGAGAAGTTACTTTCCTTTCCAGACTCATCCTTTGAGAGTCTCTTGGTAGAACATTTGCTCCCTGTTTTTCTAAAACAACAACAATAATGACAATTTAAAAAAAGCAAAGAAATTGTTTGAGAACTTTTATATACATATGAGAATAAAGAAGTGGGGCTTGTTGGCCTAAAGTGAAGCATAACTTATTTCTTTTGCTTGAAAGGTATCCTGAGAAACTGGTCTTCATACTCAAAACAACCATAAATGAAAACAATGGATTAACATAAAATAGGAATGGTGATTGTTGAGCACAAACAAGATCTTTACAGTAAGAAAAACTCTCTATGACTCTACAAAATACACAGTCTGTATTTAATTATCTTCAAAAACTATGGTAAATTGATTTTTTAATTTATTGGATATTTATCTGTACGAAAGCAGAGATTCGAATGAGATGATTTGGACTTGCTTCCAGACAAGATGGAGTTGCAGAGACAAGATTATTCTTCCATCCGAAGTAATACTATAACTAGATAAATATCTAAAACATGGGTTTTCAGGACTTTGGATAATAGTCAAATAAAGCACAGTATTCCATGAAAGACAGTTGTGAGAGATGAATAGAAAGAGGGTTTCAGGGATCTACAGAAGACACGTCAAAGCCTTCACTGAGTCATAACCATCAGTGCATTGCATGAAGCTGGGTGTAGGGACACCCAAAAGAATTAGAAGAGAGCTAATCAGAGCCCAAAGATGGCTGGGAATTGTGTATATTTTCAACAGACAGAGTAGAAAACTGGTATAAAACTAGGAAGGGTTTTCTTTCAGTGCTGGGGCAAAAATTATCCTATATTACATGCTGCTTTAGTTCTACCTAATGATGCTTACAAGCAAGACTCAAAAGGATCAAGCTGTTTCTCAGTAAATTATCTGTGTTCCAGAACAAATCACAGGAGTATGTATAAGAATAGAAAAATATGCAACACACACAGAATGTTAAATCATAATATCTGGCATTCAATCAAAAGTTACCAAGCCGGCAAAGCAGAGAAATAAGACCTACAATAGGGAGAAAATAAATCAACCACAACGAACCAGAAATTACACAGATGATAGAATTGTTAGGAAAGGACATTAAAACAATTAATATAACTGTATTTATATATTTAAGAAGCTAGAGAAAATATTGTTCATGTTAGAGAAGTGGAAGATATAAACAAAGACTCAAATCACAATTACAGAGATAAAAACTATAATGAGTGAGGTGGAAAATACAATAAATGGCTTTAACAGAAGATTAGACACTGCAGAAGAAAATATTAATACATTTCAAAACGCAGAAACAGAAACTATCCTAATGACATAAAGAGAAACAAATTCTAAATAAAATGAGAAAACCAGGTAATTTACTGGGATCTCCCCTAGCTTTACAATTTCATGATATGAAATACAGATAGGGCTAGAAAATGAGGCAGAATTTTGGCCTCCTTTCATCCTTGGCTATAATTCACTCTGATCCCTACCATTTCCATGATCTGTGAAATCCTATGCCATCTTGCCATTTCTACTAATTCCCTGGGGATTATGGCCCAGGGTTTACTGATTCTATTCTGGTTATTTATCTCATCATCCACCCAGAAGCTGTACATAGCCCTTTACTATTTTCCAAAATAAACTAATCAATAATGTTACTCTAAAGATTATTCAAATAGTGGGGCCATATAACAGTGCATATAGCATAACTCTTTCCCATACCAGCCCCTGTGTTCTTTTGTCTCCAGTTATCTCACATTTGGATTAATTCTGGGAGCTCCAAAATCTTCTCATTCTCAAATGTAAAAAAGTTCAGCACTCTCTAAATCTTACTTCCAAACTTAGACATCTGCACCAATCCATGTTCTCAAAATAACAAATCAACCTCCTTGTAAGCAGACCGAGGTTTAGAAGGCAGTTGGAGCTACAAATAATTCGGTTGTTTTTGTTTGTTTTTTTGTTTTTACATTTTTATAGCCTCAGGGGAAAGATAGTAACATTTCCATTCTTTTGATACTTGTGGCATTTTTGTCCATACATGTACTTGAAAATACAGTATATTGGAGGTAAATCAGCATTATATACTTCACTAAATATAGACTTGTATACTAACTGAATCAAAAAAAGGAAAAACAGGCCTTATGTACAGTAATGCCCAATTAGTTATGTCATGGGTATCTGATGATGGGGATCTAACCACGGCTAATCAATCCACTCACACAATAGCACAATTCCATGGTTGGCTATTGATAAATATAAAGGATAACTCCTCATGAATCATGGAGACACTTGAACTTTTGTGGGTATGTGAGAACTTAATTGGTTTGAGGGTTCTAAATCATTAGAGAACATCTCTTTGCAGGATTAGGAAAGATAGGTTGCCTGTGGTATCCATTTTTAAAATTTAATGGTCAGTTGGCCAAACTTTAAAAATAAATGTTCCACTCTTCAAGGCAAGGAGGGTGGAGTATGTTGCTAGTTATAACAGACACTCAATAAAAATAATTACAACCTGACTTACTTGATTTCCAGTTTATCCAAAGATCATAAAAGGTATTTATAGTGCTACCAATATCATTGGGATTCATATAAATATGACTGTTGAATATGCATACACAGGAACTGATATATACTCAACACCAGTGTGGAAGTTTCCTGTTGTCTCAAATGGGGAAAAGACTTTATCTAATTACTAAATTTGCATAAATGAGCCATGAGAGATTTAAAGGCTTTGAGCAAGAAAGTTCAGCTACTCACGTACCCTCAACTAAGAAATGTCTCTCTTCTGTGGGGGAAGGTTTGCCCTTTTCCACAAGCTGAGTTGAAAAGGGCAGCGTGTGACAGCAGTCTAGAAAACCAGCTCAGTCAATTCTACGTTGGCCATGATTGCTGTGTGTGATGGTTAATAGTAAATGTCAACTTGATTGGATTGAAGGATGAAAATTATTGCTTCTGGGTGTATCTGGGTGTTTCTGGGTGTTGCCAGAGGAGATTCACATTTGAGTCAATGGACGAGGAGGGGCAGACCCACCCTCAGTCTGGATGGGCACCATCCAATTCATTGCCAGCACTGCTAGAAACAGCAGGCAGAAGAAGGTGGAATGAGCAGACTTGCTGAGTCTCCCGGCCTTCAACTTCCTCACACGCTGGATGCTTCCTGCTGTCAAACATCAGACTCCAAGTTTTTCAGCTTTTAGACTCTTGGACTTACACCAGTGGTGTGCCAGGAGCTCGCTGGCCTTTGGCCACAGACTGAAGGCTGTACTGTCGGCTTCCCTCCTTTTGAGGTTTTGGGACTCAGATTGGCCACTATTTGGCTTCTTTGCTCCTCAGCTTGCAGACGGCCTATCATGGGACTTCACCTTGCAATCTTGTGAGTCAATTCTCCTTACTAAACTCCCTTTCATATATACATCTATCCTATTAGTTCTGTCCCTCTAGAGAACCCTGACTAATACACTGTGCCTCATGTCTCAGTCAGACTAATTTGCATAATCCACTTCATCAGGGTGTGCTAAGTGGATAATGCTCAGAATCTTTCATATACATTTAAAAAATTAAATCATTAAAGATACTGGTGAAATGGTGTTTAATGTGCCCATTTTATAGTCAAGAAAAATGAAACGTAGAAAAGTTATGTTGAGAGCTTTATAACTAGATAGTGCCAAATCATGAGTTCTGGCTACATTTGCTTGAACCATAAATGTAAGCTCTTGTTCCTTCACCATTGAAAAAGATGATTCTCACACTGAGAATTAGGAGGAGGAACGCTGTTCTAGATAAGATCCACTATTTTCCCACCGCAATGTGTACCACCAAAAGCAGATTTTCAGAGGTGCCATAATCTAAGTAGTCTCTTCAAATGAAACCCCTCAAGGAAGTAATAAGATCCATTTATCCTAATGTGGTCAAAATTGAATTGTAGAGTTCATTTATGTTACTAGGTTAAAAATATGTTTCTTTGGGGAAGACTAGTCTAGGAAGTTTCACTTCCTTTCCATGTATAAATACATTCTGACTCCAAATAATCAACCAAAAAGTGTTATCTTTGGAAAAAAACTTAATTGTAAATTAAACAGCCTTTCTTAGCAAACTAATTAGAAAAACATGAATTATTTCAAAATCTTTTATGTACAGGAATATATTCCTTGGAAAATAGTAATATAGAAACAGGTTACAAACATAAGCATTCTCTTCATATTTGCAATATCATGCTGAGATTTACCTAGTAAGCATCCAAGGCGAGATGGCCTCTTTCTTACACAGCATCTATCAAAACATGTGTGCTAACACCTTCAGTTTCATGCTGACAAAATATAGAACAGTGACTTATATGCTCATTGGGTGTGGATCTTAGCAAAGCTTGTCAAAGCTTTTGAGGCCAACATTCTTCATTGGAAAGACACACTTGAAAGTGATGTCAAATTTCCCAGAGATGAATTAGGTTTTGGATCTATGTTATGTCTCAGAAGAATGCACAATAAGATTCAGTTCCCAAATTAAGAATTTTCATTATTTAGCTCTTCTAAAAATATCTCACTAATACTTTTAAATGTTAATATATAGATAGTTGGTTCTATGGAAAAAAAGTGGCCATAAAGAAATTCTCTCCAATTATGCAGATCCATTTGTGGCTTTTTAGCAGTGACTTCAAGGAATCGTCAAGACTGACAAAGGAACATGATTCCTGAAGGAAGCAGTTTACCTATACTGTAAGAAAGATTGAGCAAGGAAGATCAGATTGACTTTAGAATGACAGTTATTTGAAGACTGTGATATTGATAATATATATTTTATAGGGTGGTGGGAGGACTGCTTGGTAGGCAACTAAATAAAATCACAGTAAGATGTCATACAAATGATTCCAAAATAGGGGCAGGAGGACGGGCTATAGAGGAAACCAACGCCCAGCATTCAGGGTATATAGAAATGATAGGTCACATAGATAACAACTACATTTCCGCAACCTGCTCTCTGCAATTTAATCAAGGCTTGATCTTCTGTCTCCACTATGTCTTAACAGCAATTTCTGCTTTGAAAACTACAGCTCTCACTCCCTTTGGGATCCCCACCAAGTTCCTGTCCCCTCACCCAATGCTCTCTGCATAACTAAGGTGAGCTGTGGAGCTCAGGTGCCATGACAACTGTCACAAGTCATGTGGTGAGGGTGGTGCCTGCGGCCCTTCTGTCTACTCTTCGATTGTTTCCAATATGTCCGTATCCCATCAAGGAACTAGCTGTCTTCCTATCGCATCCCGTGGTTCCAGTTCTTATTGTTCAGAATCCTGTAGACAGCCTTTGAACCGCCATCTTACAAGTTACCAATCCGATGGCTGTCAACAGCTGAACTCCCTTCCCCATGGCCGTCAGCCACTGAGCTACCTGACCTATGATCATCAACCCCTAAGAAATCTGTCCTATGGATGTCAACCTCTTAGCTACAAGTCTGACTGCTAGAGACCCATAAGCTATACATAGAGCAACTTTCAGCCGTATTTATTTTCCTTGAGCAACTGGCAGTATACTTATGAAAGAAAATCATTGTGAATAGCTGGAACAAAAACTCATACTTACTGGCTTTGATAGATCATTCATCAATGGCTTCTTATTCTACATGGGTTATGTTATCTCTTTCAATTCTATACCAAATATTCTTAACAATTTTTCTTTGCTTCCGGAGTTCTTATCATACACACACACAGACACAGACACACACACACACACACACACACACACACACACACGTATAGTATTTTAAAGCTTGATGTTTTTCAATTTGGGTAAAACTATTTTCATCTATTTTATTTCTAATAAATCATATCTTGGCATACAAATCATGCTTTTTCATATGTTATCATTTACATGTACCTTATTTTTTGTCTAGTTATTCCCTTAAGGTATGTCAATCACTTTATGTAACATGGATGACTTTTAGACTCTGAATTAATTATGGAGACTATTGAAGGTTTCCAGAGGTAGAGAAGATAATTTATTAAAGGACCTATGAAAAAAATCAAAGTACATGGAGCAATATGACTTAGTGACTGTTAAAGTGTTCATGCACTATATGGCTACATGGAATTTGAAATCAGTATCCTTCGAATAATAGTAAATTTAGAGTAAGCAGGATGCTCCTGCTTAGAACAAGTTAGAATAAGTTAAGTGTTGTAACGAGACCACAAATATGCGATAGTTTAAACTTCTTCTTGTTTTCCTAACAATACTGGGCAGGAACAAAATCAGCAGAGAAGCCCTCCATGCAGTCAGGGATTAGTTGACAGAGACTTGACTATGATGTGACTGTCAGCATTGCCCCAGAGGTTGCACTCCATTGCAGTTTAGCATAGAACTCAGCAGCTTGGTCTTTCCTAACCTCAAAAGAGGCTGTTATATATAAAATGCAATCATGTGTCCAGAAAGAAGAGGAGAGCATAGACTTGGTAGAACATCTAAAGCTTTCTGTAACAGGGACTAATTTGAGACAGAATTAAGGGGAAAAAAAAGAACATCTACATCTACTACCACATTATATCTAAAGTTCTGATACAACTATGAAAAATATAACTTTGTTTTGCAGAATTCAAATATCTGATGCTCTTGCTTTATTGTACCACACTGTTCTAATACTTCCAATGTGCATTTTAACTACAGGACTATAGCCCTCTTTCCTAAAATTGCTATTTTTCAAATTCCAGTTTCTCAGTTACTTGTTTTGTCAAATCAACTTGATGTTCATAAGTGGGTACCACGGCTTGATTTTGATCGGTTCTGACAGAAGTGTTTACTATCGGATGGGGAACATGGAGAATAACTACTATGTGCCTGGCACATCTTATATATGACCACATTAATCCTCATAACCACTCACCTGTACCAAAACTATTATGTTTTTACAAACGAGAAGACTTAGGTTCAGAATAAACCAAATATAAACGAAAATATAGATAAATAGAGATACACACACATACACATACACATATATACATACATACATAAAGTTTTAGGGCACAGTTGAGATTCAAAACCACATTCACCTGTTCTAGAACATATGCCTTATTTTACAATCATTTATTTGATTTTCAAATATTTCAGTTCTGCTGTTACACCAGTCCCGGAAGACAAAATAATAGAAGAAAAAATGCATAATTTTTTTCACATAGCTGGTGCCAGGCTTTCTATAAATATTAAACCTAATTTTTCCACAACTTGCAAGATTGTTAACATCAGTTCTGTTGCACTGATGAAGAAACAGCCTTAGTGAGATTAAACCTCATGCCCAAATTTCATTACTAGTAAGTGAGAGTTCAAATTTGAATTCAAAACAATATTATTTTTCTCATGATACGTAACTGAATACTAATGTTACTTCTCTGATACAGTTTGATATACCAGTGAATTTTGATTATGTTGCTACTCTCCAAAGAGATCAAAAAAGCAGAAATAACATCATATTGTAACAATACTGAAGATTAAAATTCCACATAATTGAATGGTTCACAGTTAATAGAAACAGTAAACATGTTCTACAAACACAAGAAATATGTGACTAATTTTATCATACATCCACCTTGAAATGATTCCTTCCATTCACAAATATAAAATATAATACAATGTAGGAAAATGTGATTAGATAATGTAAATATAAGAGGCGTATTTTCAACTGTGAAATGCCTTTCCATGTTTTTGGAGCCTCTGTCTTGGGAAGGTGTAGTCACTCCCTACAATGTTCAGACTACTTTGTCCCTACTTAGGGCACCTAAACCAACGATCATAGCAATTATTTTTTTCAGTTCTATAGCTACATGAAGTAAATTACAGAGATGTTTAAAAAAATAGATGTCTAAAAAAATAGATGTTTAAAAAAAAATTCTACTACATAGAATAGTAGGCTGGGCGTGGTGGTAATCCCAGCACTTTGTGAGGCGGAGGTGGGTAGATACCTGAGGTCAGGAGATCGAGACCAGCCTGGCCAACATAATGAAACCCCCATCTTTACTAAAAATACAAAAATGAGCTGAGGGTGGTGGTGGGCACCTGTAATCCCAGCTACTTAGGAGGCTGAGGCAGGAGAATCGCTTGACCCAGGGAGATGGAGGTTGTAGTGAGTCGAGATTGCACCACTGCACTCCAGCCTGGGTGACAGAATGAAATTCCATCTCAAAAAAAAAGAAAAAAAAAATTTCTGGACTTCGAGTTTCTGTGTCAGTTTCTGGTGCAGCATTTAAAAAGCTTGGAGGTCAACTCTGTAAAACAATTAAAAAAATGTGTAATGTATACAAAATGAGAATATCAGAAGAAAAAATAAAGTAACAGAGGAACTATGTGAGGCAATAATGACTGCGAATTTCAAAAAATTAAGGCACTAAAAAACATAGATCTAGGAAGTTCAGAAAACACCAGTCAAGATAAATACCAAAATACCTTCAGCTAGGTATATCACGGTCAACCCACAGAAAGGCAAAGCAAAGAGAAAATCTTGAAAGCGACTAAGGGAAGAGAAACATCATTCCTATAGAAAAGCAGGATTAAGAATCCATTAGACTTCTCATCAGACACCATACCAGCAAGAAAAAAGTGAAGCAGAATACTGAAATTTTTCTCATGATACATAACTGAACACTAATGTTACTTCTCTGATACAGTTTGATATACCAGTGAATTTTGATTATGTTGCTAATCTCCAAAGAGATCAAAAAAGCAGAAATAACATCATATTGTAACAATACTGAAGATTAAAATTCCACATAATTGAATGGTTCACAGTTAATAGAAACAGTAGGTTTTTTAAAATAAAAAACTACAAATTGGGTTCAGTTTATACTGCTTGAGTGATGGGTGTACCAAAATCTCACAAATCACCACTAAAGAACTAACTCATGTAACCAAATACTACCTGTCCCCCAAAATCCTATGGAAATAAATAATAATAATAATAATAATAATAATAATAATAAACTAACCTACAATTCTGTATCCAGTGAACTTATCCTTCAGACAAATAGAAATTGTGGGAATTTGTTGCCAGGAGAACTGCCTTGGAATAAATGTTAAAAGAAATTATTTGCAACAAAGGAAAATGAAATAGGTCAGAAACTTGAATTTACTTAATGAGAGGAAGAAATTTAGAGGAGAAATGGAGTAGAAGGATAGAGTGAAGCAGATCAGTAAGGTGTATAGTTGCAAGAATGAGGAAGGCTTGGAGTATTTACAATGAGATCACATATATGGAAAGAAGCAGATACATTTGAGATATACTTAGAAGAAAGAAACAGTACTTGCTTATTGTTTGTAAGTGGGGAATAAGGGAAATAAAAGAATCATGTTTGATACTCTGATTTCTGGCTTGAGAAATTGAGTAGATTAATTTAAACTTACTAAGATAAGGAAAAATAGGACAGGAAATTTTTAGGACCAGAATCAATAATTTGACTCTAGATATTAAATTCGAGTGGCTAATAAAGAAAAAAAAAAGAAAATCAAAGGAACAATGTCAAATAAGCTGCTTGGATTTTTAAAAATCTGATCTCAGTGTAAAAAAAAGTTTATTTCATTCATCTAACATTCAAAAACATTTATTGACTGTCTACGTTGTTTAAGGAACTGGCAACTAGTAAAACTGCTATGAGTAAGACATATCTCTGGCCTCAGGAAGGTCGAAGTCTTAGAAACTAGAGGGATAGTCTATAAAATATCTTTATCTTATAGATATTGAACCTAAGCAAACAGGTTCAATATTCTGTGTAATTGCATTAATTAATTTTTGAATAAAGTTCTATAGATAAAAGGAAGAAGGAAAGGAAAGAAATGGGAGCACTCCTTTTCTTGATATGGTTCTTGGTTGGTATTATTTGCCTATTGTATGCATTGAAAGTATGTGATGTTTCAAATGTGATGATGTACTGAATAGCGCTATTAAATTCTTGAATGAGCATTATTCATCCTGGGCCAAGATGATATACGTTTGACAAGAACAAAATAATTATAAATCATTATGTTGGGACCAATACTCTATTAAGTCGGAGTATCTCTAAGAAAGGATGAGCGAGGAATTGACAAAGTGATCCCTCCCCCTATCTCTACACACAACCAAGAAAGTTAGGCCAATATGAACGTTTTTTCCAACCTCTATAGTGACAGGAAAAAATCAAATACAATGTTTAAGGCACAGTGCATGGAAATGGGTAAAGAGATGCAGAAAATATATCTGAGAGAGCCATTTCTAACCTGCTTTAAAAAATGTAAAGTAATTTGCAGAGGCACAATAGAGAAGGATATTGCAGAAGGGTGTAGCTTACGCAGAGTTTCTGTGACTAAAAAGCAGGGTTTTATGAAATTTGAACATTAAATTGAAATGGAAATATGGGGGTTTTGGAATAGGATCATGAAGAGAAGTTGAAAATACATGTTGATCCCAGATATTGAAGATTTTATGAACCTTGTTCAGGAGTGTGTACTTTATTATATAGGCAATTAGGAGTCATTAAAATCTGTATTTTACAAAGAACTCCAATGAAAATACGGAGCATGTATTAGACTTATAAACTCTAAATAAGATTTAGCATGTTAATTAGTATGTGAGAATGAAAATGTAAACTCTTTTTACTTTTTTTATTTCTTTGAGACGGAGTTTTGCTCTTGTTGCCTAGGTTGGAGTGCAATGGCTCAATCTTGGCTCGCTGCAACCTCCACCTCCCGGGTTCAAGCAATTCTCCTGCCTCAGCCTCCTGAGGAGCTGGGATTACAGGCATATGCCACCACGCCCAGCTAATTTTATATTTTTAGTAAAGAAGAGGTTTCTCCATGTTGGTCAGGCTGGTCTCAAACTCCTGACCTCAGGTGATCGGCCCGCCTCAGCCTCCCAAGGTGAAAATGTGAACTCTTAAATGCTATTTTTATTACTTTATGTTAATTTCATCATATCCTCCACCAATCATTTCAAACAAAATATATAACTTCTCAGTAGCTTTTTTGATCTCAGGCTATTAAGCCAGGTAGCTACATGGAGATGTTTTAAACTTAAAGAACCATTAGTCTCTACAGGCATTTGAAGAAATTATAAATGGAATTAGAAATAATAAATCAGGACATGTGTCAGGTAGGTATATGTATAGGACTTCTCTGGCATTTGTCATCAAGATGTAATACATTGTTTGATGATACCAGGTTTCTCTCATTTACATGCCCCATATCTAACTTAAATTTTAATTACTGATGATTAATGATGGGATTATATTTAGTTTGATAACTGCAGCCCTAATGACTTTCCAGTTACCAGATATGTTTCAATAACAGTTATATTGAGATCAAATCTATTTTCACTATGGTTTAAAACGAAAAACCTTAATTTTGGTTTTGAACCGCATATGTAACGTGCTGATATGCTGAGGAAAATATTTTATAGATTAGTTGGTTACCACTTGTTTTCAAATTTCACAAAGAATATAAGAAGCGAACATAAACTTCAACTAAATTATGAGGCATTTAGGTGAGGTGCACACACCTCAACTAACATATTTCACTTTGGAGGAATCTTCTTTGGAAGCATATAAGGATTTGAAAGATTTCACTTATCTGGAGTGCTTAAAGTTCTCAGAAAAGATGGAAAAATGTCAGACAGATTCTCAAACTTATCTCAATCCTTGATGATTCCAATCTCTTCCGTTCCTTTTTACCCCTAACAGTCCTCTTTTACATTGATGTGATCTGAGTCTTTCTTTAACGAGAATGTAGCACATTAACTGTGAAAATTCCCCATGTGAAATGTCAAACATTTTTTCTTTCACTATCTGAAACAAAAAATGTGAAATTCAGAGGAAGAACCTTATACTACATCTGTACCAAATGTCATGTTTATGTAAATAAATATAAAAAATATATCATAAGTGTGTTTTCTCTGTCTCTGTTTTCTTTTCTTCCTTTGTGCATGTTTGCATGGGTGATGACATATCTGCACTTTTCTGAATGCTCTGTAAAAGCTTCCAATTAAAAAGATATTTCAATATCTTTTCCTCAAAATTGAAATAATAATCAGCCTTCCAGAATCGTCAATGAACAATGCAGGGACAATAGGACTATTGTACAATAGGAAAGTATTCAACAAAAGGATCATCAATGATACTCTAAGATGCCAAGTGGCCACTTGGAATCTTTTTTTTTTTTTTTTTTTTTTTAGACGGAGTCTCCCTCTGTCGCCCAGGCTGGAGTGCAGTGGCGCAATCTCAGCTCACTGCAAGCTCCGCCTCCCGGGTTCACGCCATTCTCCTGCCTCAGCCTCTCAGAGTAGCTGGGACTACAGGCGCCCGCCACCACGCCCGGCTAATTTTTTGTATTTTTAGTAGAGACAGGGTTTCACTGTGGTCTCGATTTCCTGACCTCATGATCCGCCTGCCTTGGCCTCCCAGAGTGCTGGGATTACAAGCGTGAGCCACCGCGCCCGCCTCCTTGGAATCTTCAGTGTCCTCTGCTCATGAACAACTCCGTCACCGTTGATAAGTGAGAAGGTGCTTGAGAATGGAATGTTTTGGTTTGGGAAGACAAGTGACTCCAGGAAATAGATGCCTGTAAACATTAACTTGCATCTTTGGGGAAGAATCCAAAATAAAGATTGTTGTTCCTTCCATTGTATCCAAGTAAGCAGTCTTCGAACATATATTTTATGTGATATTATAGTTTTGCATAATCCTTGTTTAGCTAATTGCATGAAGACCAAATTGGTCCTCCTGATAAATCGCTTCAGATGAAGACATCCATTAATTCTGGAAAGCTAGTACACAAGCTGATGACTATTGATATCATGTTTATCCTCTTATTTGAAGACCACAGGTACATGTAAGACATTTGTACTAGTATAAAAGCAAGTATGTCATCAATGTCACCATGTAGAAATATTATGTGTCTTTTCTCAAGTCTTTAGAAATCAAACACAACTTTTAAGTATGAAAAATATTAAGTTGTCAGAGCTGAGTTCTTTAAAATGTACCCTAACATGCTTATATAAAATTGACTATCAAGACGAATATACAGATAGCAACATCACATAATTAGATTCTCAGCTAAGTATGAAAAACAGGGAATAGCATGAGATATTTTGTCTGGAAAATCCAAGAAACTTTGATATATGGAAACTGTTTTAGGACATCAACACCTCCTGTAAGCATTGCAACACTATATCTCTTCTTCCAGGATGAGGACTATGCCTTCCTAACCATGGGGTTCCTTGTAGATAATGAATAGGATAAATATCCATTCAAATGGACTCCTTTTAATTAAGCATTATTTAGGAGTGGAAACAGAAGCAAAGCAGATAAAATACACAAGTGATTACATCACATACATTCTCAAACCTGATAAACAGGAGAAAGATTACAATTGTAGATATATAGAAGATTAAAACCAAACTTATGGATGGGAAGGAAGTTATCTTCATAGGCAACACAACACTAAGTTCATGAGATATTATGATGCAAATTAATCTAAAATATGGGGAGGCAGAGAGTCTGGGTATATAGCTATCAAGGTATAGAAGCAATCTGGTCTAGTTTGATGTAGACTTTGATAAACTATTATTCATTACTTATCTGAATGATATTCTTTGTTACTTATCAGACTATCATGTCAGCCAGCATCTGCTATTATGGAAACTACAACTTTGGCTGTCTTGGGAGTTACTGCTATGTTCTTGTCACCTCATCCACTGCACTCTGGCCTACTCATGTAAACTGGGACCATGCTCTGTGCTTGTCCAACCAACACTGAATTTGGCTTCTAGAAAACTCCCCAGAGACGTGGTAAACCTTCCATCTACCATTCATCCAGTTATGTGCATGCAATTTGTGAAATTTCTTGCTACTTTCTACTACTTACTGTGTCTTCAGACCTTGCCACTCAACTAGCTGTTTGTCTATCAATCCTTATTTCTCAAGTTCCTGCCAATCCTCAATGCATAACAGATCTCAAGGCTATTTTTTCAGTAGTTGCCACCCCCAAAACCACCCCTCTTATGGCTGTCAATCACTGAGCTTTATTTTTTGTCGCTGTCAACCACTGAATTTTGTGTCTAGGACCTGCTATCCTTTGAGCTATTTCTCCTGTGGTAATCAACCTACAGATTCTATATCCAACAGCTTCAGATCCCCGAATTATGTGTCTCATAGTTTCCAACCTGTTTCCTTCATGTACAGCAGTTTCCAACCAGCTTGTTCTGATTTTGTGGGTTGGCAATCTCCATTTCTTAGAAGAACATGCTGAATTGCCATTTCAGTGTCTTGCCTGACAGCGTTTTACAGAAATTTTATCTTTAGGTTGAAGATTTGTTCTTAGGCTGATGGATCATTGTGTTTATAGTTCAGGTGCTGTTTTAACCTGTACCATTTTACTTGATCAAATTCTAAGGGATTGTAATTGTTTCTTCACTAGAAAATTTTCACTGCCAGGGATTCTTGATTTCTATGCCAGTAATATGTCCTTGAATAGGAAGACAAGTTTTCATGGTTATTTATAAATAAGCTGTCTTCAAATCATACAGAAAAGAGTATTTTTTGATTCTTCATTATCTTCAATGAAGTTAAGGACTGTTAGTTTCACTAAACAAATATAATGAAAAGAAAGAAAAGAAAGAGTATCTGAAAAACGCAGGCAAGGTAGATCCTTTCAAGAATCTGATTGCATGTGTCCTACTACTTGAACATTAAATATGCACCTGTATTTTCTAACACTTAAAAAGAGAATTATTTAGCTCAAATAGACTACATTTTTCCATAGCAACCAACAACTTCAAAATTCCAGATGCTTAAAATTGGAATGGTCTACTTATCACCTCTACTACACATTAATTGTTTCAGCTCCCAAATCATTTTCATTCTGGGACCCAGGCATAGAGGATCTTCACTATCAGGAATAATGCCAGTAGATGCAGAGAGAAAATAGTAAGGAAAATTAATTGCTCATCAGCACTACATATGTCTTCTAAATTACCATTGAACAGAACAAGTTACAATGCCCAGCCTGCTCCACAAGATTAAGCACAAAGGGGTTACATAAATTTTAGCTCTGTACAATGGACAGCACAGTATTTTTTCCTCTTGAACTAAACTTAAGTCCTCCCCCCTTCCCTCCCATGGATCCTTGCATAGAGAAAATTATTACTTTGAACCTGTTTCTCTCTTATATGTATGTAACTAATTAATTTAGTTATTCCACCTACTCACTGAGAACTTGTTCTTCTTACAAGCAACTGCTCATGTTCCAATAACTATTCCATCATATTGATCATCTTCAATGTACCGGGCATACCACTACATGATCAATAATCTTCCAATGCACGTATGAATAGATACTATTATCCCCATTGTTACAGATAAGAAAATTCAAGTAGGTCAAGAAACTTGCCCAAAGACCCACATAAGTTAAATTTCAAAGACTTTGCTTTATCTTTCATATTATCTCTATTTTTATTTGCTCAGGTTTTGACTAATCTAGAAGCCAGTTTGAAGTTATCAATTACTTGGTGACCATAATCTTCAGTTCTAGAATGACAAATCTGAACTTCAAATAAAACTGTTTCCTCTCTGCCACAGCCCCGCCCAGCCTTTCTCTCTAGGTGGACTAACTTTAATGGTGTGTACCTTTATGGGGTATGCCCTCTCTGGGATCCTTATTTCCCATATAAATGGCGGTAAATGCCTTCAACTTATTCAATTCCTCCAAATTTAATTTCTAAGATCAACATATAATTTATACACATCATAGCAAGCTACCTAGCCTCAAACAGCCTATTCTGGCATGTTTTTTCCTCCCTTTTTCCTTCCTTCCTTCCTTCCTCCCTCCCTCCTTCGTTCTTCTTCTCTCCCTTCCTTCCTCTCTCTCCTTCCATTTTTCCTCCCCCCCTCCTTCGTTCTTCTCTCCCTTCCTTCTTCTCTCCCTCCATCCCTTCCTTTCTTGCTTCCTTCTTTCTTTCTTCTTCTTTTGATGTACACATACAAAATGCAGTAGGTTTTAGATGAGATCCAATACTGACAATAAAAAAAAATACTAACAAACATTATAGGCTGATGATAATAATAAAGGTTAACATCAAAACATCAGCTACACAGAACTATATTTCCTATGCTGTGCTTGACCAACTCTCACACCCACCTATTGAGCAAATACTACTATTAGTAATATTTATTTAATTTAATAAATACAGCCACCTACGAGCAAATACTACTATTAATTCTCACAGCTACCTATTTAATTCTCATAGCCACCTACGGAGCAAATACTACTATTAGCTTTATTCTGAAGATGTGGAAATTAAGTTACAGAAACACATGGTAGTCAAACTGAGCATCAGAAACAGGATTAGAATCCAGGGAATTTGAGCACTGAGCCTTTATTGCTAGCAATACATATACGGCTTCCAGGAACTAGCTAATGATATATGACACTGAAGGATATGAGTTATACAAGAGGAGTCATTAGTAACCTGTTGTCAAGCAAGTCATTTTTCTTAACTACACAAGGTAGAATTGTTCATTTTTAGCATTTACTTTTAAAGGACACAATGATTATTGTAGGACTATGTGTTTACAACGTCAAAGTAAATTGTGAATAATATTTTTTAGTCTAATTGGTGACTGGAATTCCCTAAAGTGGAGCTTTAGAAAATTAGAAAGAAAAGATTTAATTTGCATCTACTATGTCCATTGCAGTTTTCTAGGTATTTTCATATTTATTATTTCATTGCATCTGCAGGAAAGTCCTGCAAAGTACATGCTACTAGCTCCAGTTTTACATAAGAAGATACTGATATACTGAGAGAGAACAATTTTCCAAGGGTACGTGCTAATAAATACATTTAAATGGTAGTCAGCAAGACAGTAATGCATAACTCATTAGGGTACAGTCCTGACAGTTCCATTTAAAAATGTTCAACTTTTACTACAGTTGTATTTCATTACATGTGTACCATGTTTCCCTGAATTTAAGCATGAAAATTCCTATCTTTCCACCCATTTGTGTTATCATTTTTTAAATGCTTTACCTTCATTTTTTTCTGTTTCTTAAAATTTTTTATATTTCTCATCTGTTCTTCAACTTCTTAAACCACTAATTATCTGTTAAGCCAACAATGTAGATGCTGCATTACATTTACAGCAATATAAATGCTACTTGTAAACAACAAGTAACCAATATTTTAGGTTACCAATGCTAAATCTAAGAATCATTTTGACTCCATATTTGCAATTCAATTGTTATGTAAGTATGGATTCACAAACATTTTGCTTTTTCAATCATAAGATCAGTTTTGCCTAATTTAACACCATTTTGGCAAGTGGAAAAATACAATATTGCATATATAGTAGCAAAAGGGAATATAAAATTTTGTTTGACCTAAAAGACTAGAAAAGTGTCCTCTGTTATTTTGTTTAAGAGCCATTTACTGGAAAATTTAGCTTTCTTTGATCTTCTGTTTACCCTAAAGGATTTTTAACCTTTGGATAAAATTGGGAAAGGGTTCCATAACTCTTTTTTAATGAGGAAAGGAATCTACTGGCTCATTAGATACAGGAAGTTTGTTGCTTATTCCACAGACAGTATTGGTATCTCTCTGAATTATCTGATAGCTAGGAAGCTTATTCCTTACATCTTAAACTTTCCCTGAATACAGAGTGCAAACTTCTCAAACTACATAAGGACTATCTATTATATTTTCCTATACTTTTCTGGCATAATGTATTTATTTCCTGTGACAGCTGTAACAACTTACCACAGACTCAATGGAAAGGCATAAAACAACAAAAGTGTATTTTCTTACAGTTCTAGAGGCTAATAGTCCAAAATCTGCTTCACTGACCCAAAGTGAAGTTATCAAACAGTGCTGATTGCTCCTGCAATCCCCAGGGAGAAATCCATTCCCTACCTTTTTTGGATTATAACGACTGCTGACACTCCTTAGCTTGTGGCCACATCATTCCAAACTGTTTCCATCCTCATATTGTCTGGAAATTACATCAGGCCCACCCAGATAATCCACTTCAAGATCCTTAATGTAGTCACACCTGCACAGTCCCTTTTTGCCATGTCACGTAGCATTCACAGATTTCCCAGTACTAGAAAGTGAGCCTCTTGGGTGGGTGCACTTTTCAGCCTTCCACACACAACAAATACTAACAACAGGGGAATTAATGGAAGAAAACATTATTTTAGGAGTTAAGTGAAAACAGAGAAATATATATGCCTCTCCAAAGCCTTCAGACCACAATGCCACTCAAACGACAATGGTCTTTATTTTCTACTCAAGCCTGCCATCGCTATGAACCTGATATTTGCTATATTTCTGATGTGGTGTGCTCCTTCTCTTTCAAAGGTTGAGATTAGAGTAGGAGACAATTCTGCAGAGGTATCATGTACAGAAAATGATGATGTGAATGGGATGGGGTGATGATTCCATAGGTGTGTGATATTCTGAGTAAGGAAGGAGAAGAAACATAAAAGCAAATGAGAGGAGGTGAGCTAGGGTTGCTTTCTCAAAGCTCATTGTTTATTTGTTTAGAATATTATCATACCAAAATCAATTTAAATATGTTGTAATGGCTCATGCTTTGAATATTGGTCATGCCATATGATGTTCCACATTATTTTTTAGACTTACACCTGTGTGAATAAAATTCAAAATACCTCACTATTTAATTTTAAGATGGAAGGGAAGAATGTGAGCTTTGCAGGTAATTGACTTAACATATTCTGTATTTGTTAATGGTGTTAGCCCTCAAACCTCTTCAAGGATGCCTAAGAAAAAAAAGACTAGAGGTAACAATGACACAATAGAGCAATGTAGAAATAAAGCTTCATCAACCTCTGGCTTTTCTGTGTATCACTGGGGTTCAGTAACTTAGCGGAAAGTTGGCCATCAACTAAGTTGGCTTATGTATCTTCTTTCCTATTTTGCCTGCCTCAGGACTAACATTTTCTGCACAAAATCCCAAGGCTCTCTGTTGCCAATTTGCTGGAAATACGGTTTCATGACTGTGGCCTTTGTCACCTGAGAGAAACTGCAGAAGGCAGCAAAACATGTTTAATATAAAATTGCTTATTGTCAACTTACAGAATAAATACTGAGAAAAGCACTGAGAAAATGGAGATTTTTTTTAAAAAAGAGAATATCTGTAGGTTTAAATTGGTGTGCATTTGAAAAATCTAACTGAAAAGTAATCGAAAACAGTGAGAGAAATCTCATAGTTTGCTATAGCGTTAATTTTAAAATCTATCCCCATAGCTGATCCTACCTGAAGAAGGCTGTTCTATTCTCTGTCTGAACTGTTTACTGTTAATAAATGCATCGCTGTTTCCAATTCAATGGAGGCTGGAAGTATAAATTATAATTTTATATTTTGAAGAACAAAATTTCAATTCTTCAGTTTAAATTAAAATCTTTAAAAAAATTCTTTAGCCTTCACCCTGAGGAGTAAAAAGTGCTATTTAATATATACAGTGCTCATAAGAACTATACAGTTTATTCAGATAAAACTTTTAAACAGTTATTTCCTTTTGTTGACGTAAACTAAAAGTAACTGCATTTTTCAACACAGGATTAAAATAAAGTGTAGGCGCAAAAGAAAGCAAAGAATAAGAGAACTTATTTGGGGAAAAACGGGGAAAATGTTTACATCTGACAGCAATTGGGGTTTACAGCAGGCAATGGAACATGTGATATGAATCTTAGTCAATTAGGAAGGTATCATCTTGCAAAGCTGGGTTTATTTGATAGTGCATACTGCAGACACTCTTTAAGAAGGGATTTAACAGAAGTCTTGGTTGCTTAGCAAAAAATGCCCCCTGGGAACAAGTTCATTTTTAGCCTGGTGTAGGTCACCGAGTTTCCCAAGTATTGCTGTGAGTCTTACCTATGAACTTCTCCTAATACATTACATGAGAAGCTCTTACCAGTATATGGCCCTGCACAGGTAAGAGTATAGCACATATTTGGAGAAACTGATTCTTGAAAGGTCAATGCCTGCTTTTGAGTAACCATGTTGAGACAGGCAAACTACTTGGCTTATTTCAGAGTATATGATTAAGTCCTTCAGTGTTTTCCAATAGTTAACAGAGTCGAAAAATACAGGTTCCTTGCTTTACTTGAGTCCTTGTGAACCTTTAAATAACCATGTTGCAGAAGCCTATAGACCCATGAACTCTTGTTAACCTCTGATTGACAGATGAGAGTTTGCCTATTAACACGAAAATCACTATTTGCTGAAGGTAGGGTCTACAGATGATGAGTGATGGGTGATGGTCAAAGTGGTGATTATGGATACTTTGAAGAATTAAAATTATTTTTACATGTGTGAAAACATTAGCCTCTGTGGCTAACCAACACACTAATGAGATGTTGCTGTGTTATTGCCCCAAGCAGAGACAAGGAAGAGTCTGGAGAGGCTTCTGACAATCACCAGGGAAGGTATAAAACCTCCTTAGGCCACAGCCACACTGCACAGCGACCACTGAACATGCATGCAGGCTCCATGTCTACTCTAGGCTATCCTGGGGTCTGCAGTACCACATCATACAGAACTCACTGTTATATCCCAGTGACTTCTTCTGTTACTCTTAGCTCCAATGATTTAAGCCCTACCTTTGGACACTGCTTACCCAGTAGCTACCAAGGAAATCTCTGGCTCCTGGATTACTGCCAAGAATCCTACCGTAAAGCACCAACCTGCGAATCTCCCAGCTGTGAGCCGAAGACCTGCAGCACCACTGGTTGTGACCCGTCAAACTCCTCTGTGCCCTGCGACTCCCCATCAGCAGGCCAAGTCTTCAGTGTCTGTGAAACTACCAACATCAGCCCCAGCCCCAGCTGCAGCCCATGCACTCAGACCAACGGGTATGTATGCAATCGTCACATACCCACTCGAAATGCATCCAAAGCCTGCCAAACCCTCCGCGTCAGTTCCAATTGCTTTGGACAACTTAACTGCTTATCCAAGAGTTTCCAAACTCTAAACCACTGCAGATTGAGTACTTTGGGGTATAAAAGCTACCAAAATCCTTGCTTCATACCCAGCTACGTCTCACCATTATGTTATATTTCCAACAGCTGCCAACCCCAAAGCTATTTAATGAGAAATTATCACTACTCAAGCTATGGGCCTATGAGCTGCCGACCACTGAGCTATTTATCTGGAAGCTTCAGGTCTCTGAGCTGTATACCCAGTACCTTTCCACCTCTGAGGTATTTATGCAGTGGTAGCAGACCTCTGAAATGCTATTGACCAACTTCCAGAATTTATAGCAGCTGGAAATTGCCCAATGGGGAAGATTCTACTAAGTAGTAGAATATCTAATTTTCTGCTGAATCTCTTTATTCAGCCTAAGAATCTTGTTACATTAAGTTCAAATATAACTCCCAGGCTTATTAACCACAGCCAGTATCACCTACTAGCTTTTCTTTTTTTCTGTTGTTCTGTTATTGCTCTTTGTACTAAAAGCTGACCCTGAAGGTAACATCATTATTTCTGAGATTTATTACAATGGACTTACCGAAGAGACTCCATTTGAAATACAACCATCACCAGCTTTCTTACTTTGGCTGTCACTGTCACTTGTCTGACAGTGTGATTATCACCTACCTTTCCTGATGAAATGGGGCCTCCATGGTTTGACTGCAGATTCCAGCATGCGAGTTCATTCAGATGGCTTTGATTGTCATTAATATTTTTGTCAACTACCTAACTAGCACCTTGCTAATAAGCTGACAGATAACATTATCTTGAGCATAATAAGTTGAACTATTTCATCCTTTTCTTACTGACTGATTGTAAGAACAGGCAAATGGCAATGGTGACTAGAGCTCAAAAATAGAAGACTTCAGCAAATCTTCTCTTCCAGAGAAGCCATAAAACAAGATTCACTGGTACTCGGCTTTTGTTCTCCATGCCTAAGAAAAACCTCAGAATTAGCTAAAGCATGAAAATTGTTTGTTGAAAGAAGAACAAATACTGTTAGAGACTCTTTACAATTATGTTTAATCTGCGTTTAGGATTCTCCTATCACCCTGCCTTGCTGATTTATTGCATTCTGACTCTGGAAAATGTCCTAGTTCTTAGTTAATAAACAAATTTCTGTCTGGAAGTAATGGCTTTCCTTATGCTTTATTTCACATTTGCTAAAATTTCATCCATGTTCTGGGCAATATGCATAGCATTGTCAAAATGCTGCTTTCCTGCCATTTAGAGTCTAAATTAAAAATACAAAGAAGGGGTCGGACGCGGTGGCTCATGCCTATAATCCAAGCACTTTGGGAAGCCAAGGCAGGTGCATCACCTAAGGTCAGGAGTTCAAGACCAGCCTGACCAACATGGTGAAACCCCGTCTCTACTAAATACAAAAAAAATGTTAGCCAGGCGTGGTGGTATATGCCTGTAACCCCAGCTACTTGGGAAGCTGAGGCGGTAGACTCTCTTGCACCCGGGAGGCGGAGGTTGCAATGAGTCAAGATTGTGCCACTGCACTGCAGCCTGGGCTGCAAAAGTGAAACTCAGTCTAAAAAAAAAAGTAGAATATGGAATCACAAGCTTCTGACTTGTTTTGTTCTGTTTTTAACATGTTATGTTTATCTCACCTAGAATGTCTACATTAATACTGATATATAGAAATTTGGAAACATAACATAAATCAATTTAATAGAGTACATAGAGTATTAAACATATGTTTATTTCTCAGCACAGTATGTGTATTTATTGGTTTTATAGATAAGGTTTCAGCAGTTAAATAAATTTAATGTTGAACTTCCTAGAAGTCATTTAACCTCTATAAGTTATTATCCAAAAAATGAAAATAAAATCATCTATTTGAGTGGTGAAAACAAGATGATAAATATCCTAAGCATTTTTGTAAATAAAAAGCAAATCATATTTAAAGAAAAATAAAATGATCCCCAGAGATGGGTGTAACTGAAGTCTGGAAAGATAGGAAAGAATCCCCAATATCAAGAGTCAATATTTAAAATTAAAACTCACGAAGCATATAAATAGAGGTAATACATCATTCATTCCTTCAGCAGGACTACTATGTGTACAAAGGGCTTTAGAAGAAATATTAATGCACTGTTTCTGCTTCAATGTGGCTGGGAATAATCAAGTCACTCCTTTGTGAGTTCGCTCAATTTTTAGAGAATTCTATCTGATGAAAATTTCTTCTTCATATTGAGAAAAATACTGTATAGTTGCCCTTAGCAATGATCTATTGACCATATAGGACCACTTCAATTCCTTCAACCTAGGATAGGTGTTCAAGTATTTGGAAATAATTACTGTGTGTCCCAGATGAGCATTCAGTTGTCCAAACTAAACGTACATTTTTTTCTCTTTATGAAAGTTAATGGTAAACCTATTCTTTGAGACACTGAGTAGGACTCTTTGGGGATATCAAGATTTATAGATCTTGTTCTCAAGAACTATTCAGAAGAGTAATATACCGAAACAAACATAATACTGTCTTGACTATTTTAAGTACAATATAAAGACTTCAGGGGAAGAAAAGAAAATTACCTTTTTTTTTTTTTTTTTTTTTTTTGCAAGACTCTGGCAGGCAAGACGATTGCTCCTAACCTGAAGAACAAGAGAATACTCAGGGGAAGAAATGGCATGGAAGTGATATCTGAGTGGTGGTAACTAGGGTATGAGTACTCAATGGAAGAAAATGTGTGAGGTGACAGGCAAATTTGAAAAGAGGTGTAGTTAATTTAAGTAGAAAAAGCCTAAAATAAAAAAGAGAAAATATATTTCCTTAAAGACCTTAGATAGGAAAGATTTTTTTCAAGTAAGTACAAACAAATAAACAATAATTGTAAAATAAAAGATTAGCAAATATGGCTACATCAAAATGAAAAGCTCCTGGTAATATGAGATATCACAAAGAAATTAAAAATAAAGCAAGAGCACGTATAGGGATGGGGAGATGATAATGCCTACCAGAACGCCATGTACTTTCCACTCAATGTTTCTGTAAATATTAACCGTACAAAAATAGTCTATTAATGAAAAAATCAAGCTAACAACAAAATAGAAAAAAAAGCCAGATTTAGAGAAAATATATACAACATATACCATAAAATTACTATCCAAAATATTCAAGAACTCCTACAAATTAAAAGACTATCCTGACCAACATGGTGAAACCCCGTCTCTATTAAAAATACAAAAATTAGCTGGGCAAGGTGGCGCGCGCCTGTAGTCCCAGCTACTCAGGAGGCTGAGGCAGGAGAATCACTTGAACCCGGGAGGTGGAGGTTTCAGTGAGCTGAGATCGTGCTGCTGCACTCCAGCCTGCCGACAGAGTGAGACTCCGTCTCAAAAAAAATAAATAAATAAATAAAAGAAAGAACAAATGACTCAATAGAAAATAAGCAAAGTATATAAGCAATTACTAACAAAGAAAATATGGTTTAATAAAAATATTAAAAGGTGTTCAACCTTAGTAATAGGTAATTATAACCTACAAAATATTATTTGTAACCATCCATTTGGCAAACTTTTTTAAAGTTAATCATATGGCAACTTAAAAATATATCCTCATATACTGCAGATGGAAATGGAATTTAACAGAGCCACTATATATGTGAATATTTAAAATACCCACACTTTATGACAAAGTAAATTCACTTCTCAAAGTCCCTTCTACCTAAACATTCTTTCAAGTTCTACAATATTCACCTCGGCACCACCTGGACACTGAAAAATTGAGAACAATGAAAAAGTCCATCAATTGGAGACTATAAATTATAATATAGTCACATGAATAAATATTTTACAACAGATAAAAAGGGTGGAATAGATCCATATGAATTAATATGACAAAAATTATAAAATTAACAAATAAGATCTATAAAATTATGTAGAGTGGCATATTTTATGTATAATCACTTGCAAATAAACATTTCTTTATGTAATATACATTTGTATATTATAGTATGTATGTGCGTGTGTACATATACAGAGAGAGAGAATAAAAAGCTTTACAAAAACACAGCCTACATAAAAATTGTTAGCTTTGGAGAAGTCTTGGAAATAAGGATAGGAGATTCTTTTTTTCTTTTTTAATATACTTTAAGTTCTGGGGTGCATGTGCAGAATGTGCAGGTTTGTTACATAACCATACATGTGCCATGGTGGTTTGCTGCACCCATCAACCCGTCACCTACATTAGGTATTTCTCCTAATGCTATCCTTCCCCAAGCCTACCACCCACTGACAGGCCAGGGTGTGTGATGTTCCCTCCCTGTGTCCATGTGTTCTCATTGTTCTACTCCTATTTATGAGTGAGAACATGAGGTGTTTGATTTTCTGTTCTTGTGTTAGTTTGCTGAGAATGATGGTTTCCAGCTTCATCTACGTCCCTGCAAAAGAAATGAACTCATCTTTTTTATGGCTGCATAGTATTCCCTGGTGTATATGTGCTACATTTTCTTTAACCAGTCTATCATTGATAGACATTTGGGTTGGTTCCAAGTCTTTGCTATTGTGAATAGTACCACAATAAACATACGTGTGCATGTGTCTTCATAGTAGAATGATTTATAATCCTTGGGGTATATACCCAGTAATCGGATTACTGGGTCAAATGGTATTTCTAGTTCGAGATTCTTAAAGTGATTTTTAGACTTAACAATTATGTTTTGATGAGCAATTAATTTTTAAAATTTAGAAAAATAGAAGTACTGAGAAATAAAGTTGGTCCCATCCTAAGAATTACTAGAGTCAACAACATCCTCCAAACTACTATTAATAAAAATGTTGAATAGCAAAATGAAATAGGCATCAGTCCTGTACAGCACATTGCCTTCTAGAAAGTCATAGGATGTGAGGATTCATATGTGTCTGATTCAATTTTAGTTAAATTTTATTTAGGCAAAGAATATCCTTAGTAAACAACATATTATGTCCATAGCTCCAGTGACAAGAAATCAGCCAAGATCCTTTAAATGCGTGTTTAAAAATACACAACTTAAACTTCTTTTCCCATAAATTTCACTGCAGAGTTGACCAAAGTTTTCTGCCTCCTAAATAAGATAACCACTTAATTTTCATTTGTTTTGTAAGAAATAAACCCCGATTATAAACTGAAGTATCAGTTTTCACAGCTATAAAAATTTTACAAATCCAAATATGAGCTATAGGAGCTATAAGCATCCAGGTGTTTATCAGACATACCCCCCTCACTTTTATAGACAACAGAGAAAGAAGTACAAGAAAACAAAATACATATGCACCTTCTGTCCCAAATATATGAATCAAGCAAAACCGTACCCTAGAATTTATTTAATGCACAATCTACTTAACCATGAAAATCTGTTTTAATGTATATACAAGACAGTTTATGTTTAGATGACTAACAATTTACTCTATAATATAGTTTAAAGAGTTGATAAAGCTACATTTTGCATGCTATGGAAAGCATTAATATACAGCATAATTTTCATGTTTATTTCTGCCTGCTATCTTGAAACTGTATTACTGACCACTATCTTTCTGAACCCTTCTTTCATAGAATGTATTTTCTGATGGGTGTATTAAGCCTACATATTTTCTAAGTCCAATGAAACTTTTTTGTTCCATTAAGTTTGGCTTTTTTGTTTGTTCGTTTGTTTGTTTTTTAGACAGACTCTTGCTCTGTTGCCCAGGCTGGAGTGCAGTGGAATGATCTTGGCTCACTGCAACCTCCACCTCCCAGGTTCAAGCAATTCTCCTGCCTCAGCCTCCCGAATAGCTGGGATTACAGGCACATACCACCATGCCTGGCTAATTTTTATAGTTTTAGTAGAGACAGGGTTTTGCCATGTTGGCCAGTCTGGTCTCGAACTCCTGACCTCAAGTGATCCGCCTTCCTCAGCCTCCCAAGGTGCTTGGATTACAGGCCTGAGCCACCACGCCCTGCCTCCATTGAGTTTCTTAATTTTTTTTTTCTTTGAGTTCACCAGAAGCTGCCTATCAAATTTCTCATCATACGGTTAGTGTGCTACATGTGATTCACTAAAGGAAAAGGGTTTCCACTTACCAGGAGGCCCTTAATGAGCAGAGATCTCACATGACAGTTCAATTAACCATACTGCCACTCCCAACATTATGAGAGAATATTCCAAGATCATGGAACTCTATCTATAACCCCCAATACTGTACCGTCCATGCTAAAATTTCCACTTATATCAGTGCTGGCTGGAATCATGGTTTCTAGATTACTGCAGATTTAGAATCAGAAGCAAACTGAATTCTTGATCAGATGTGCATAGGTGTTGTCTCAGAGCTGATGTAATAAAATGTTTCCTGCCTTCAACTACTCATTATGCCCATGGTTCTTGTTCTTTCTGTCTGTGAGTTTAATCTGATTGACAGGACTCAGCGAGTCCCCAAGCTATGTATCTACAGTCAGGTTACTGACAAATCAGAATAGCATTTGAAGCTCAGCTCTCACCTTTGTTTTCAGTGTCTTACAGCCTGGAGTCCAGAAAACTCTGGACGATGCAATTGTTTACTGCCTCAAACTCCAGGGTCTCACATATTTAAAGGAAAATTATTCAAAAGTAGAAAGAAATTTTCTTTTTTTTTTTTTTTTTTTTTGAGACGGAGTCTCGCTCTGTCGTCCAGGCTGGAGTGCAGTGGCACAATCTCGGCTCACTGCAAGCTCCGCCTCCCGGGTTCACGCCATTCTCCTGCCTCAGCCTCTCCGAGTAGCTGGGACTACAGGCGCCCGCCACCACGCCCGGCTAATTTTTTGTATTTTTAGTAGAGACGGGGTTTCACCATGGTCTCGATCTCCTGACCTCGTGATCCGCCCGCCTCGGCCTCCCAAAGTGCTGGGATTACAAGCGTGAGCCACCACGCCCGGCAGAAATTTTCTTATTTTTTTAAATCAAAAATATACAATCCCCAAATTTAAATTCAGATTCTGCTATTTAATGCAAAGAATCATGTTAAAGTTTCTTTATCTAAAGAATAAATATTCTCAATCTGGGATGGTTTCATTCAAAATAGAAAAAAAATAAAGATTTTTAAGTCCAGAATTCTATCTTTCAGAAAACAACTATGATAATGACGATTATTATTGTTATGGTTGTGACTTCTTATGGTGAACCATTTTTTACCTGGAGTGAAGGCACTGAGGATGTATTACTACAGAGTCTAGTCTTTTTCATCAATTTGCAACTTTACTCAGTAATCTCTAATAAGTAGGAGTCGTTTCTGAGCTCTTTTCTCCCAGACTGGGGAAGACATTGGATTTCTATTTTGTGCTACAATAGCTGGTTGTAATATAAATCTTGAGTAATTTTGAGAACTATTTGGTGGCTGATAGACTCAAAGAAAAATACCAAGATACCAAGTGCTTCTTTCCTCATGTATTGTGTGTGGCACCTTAATTCACATATCATGAGCAGAGCAGAGTGACTCATTGACCTTGAGTTGCAATCCTGACTATTCTACTTAAGTTGTATAGCATAAACCACCATTTAACCCTCTGGATTTTTATAGAGTGATGGACTTTCTGAGAATTAAATAAAGGAGAGTGTAAGATGCTCTGACACAGTGCCTAGGGCTAGTGCTCAACAAATGACAAATGACAGTAATTTTGTTGTATTATAAAAGTGAAGAGGCCCTAAAATTCACCAACTCTACAGCCTTTTTTTCTGTAGAGGATGTGATTGAGAACCACAATCCAAGGTTTTAGAGCTAGTTAGCTAGGAAGCGAGAGGCAGAATCTAAATTATTGTCGTAGTAGCCTAGGGTATTAAAAGGGCTTTTTTCTCACTACTGTTTCCTATGAGGAATGACTTTCCCCTAAATATCCTTCTGACCTCTCTCTAACCCTTTATTCACTCAGCCTCTGGAGAGATGAAGACACCTTTATGATTGATATATCCGAGAAGAATAACTGGGCATGCGCCTTTCATCCCTGACCCTCCCACTCTTGGGAACCCTTTTTTTTTTTTCCATGTATAAATTGCCCACAGGCTGTCCACTCCCACTACTTTCCCCATCTTAGGCAACTTCTCCTGGACCCATGCTAGCCTGACATGGGTAACTCTGTCTGATTCTAGGGTTTAGTGTTGGCAAAGCCATTTGTTTTAACACTACTGTCAAAAATAAAGGTGACATATGTGTTCTCTGCCTGCAACTTTTCGCCATTTCAAAGTGTTCAGAACCCATTTAGTAACAAAGAGTGGTTTCTCTGGACCCAAAACAGTGCTTCCTAAAGTAGGTCACACTACCTATCATTTAAGGGAAAATTGTTTAACAATAAGTACCTGGTAAATAACTAATTAATGAAAATTTGTATTGTGGGGGCACAACAAGTCTGCACTTATTTGAAAAGGAGTTCATGGTGTAAAGTAAATCAGATGACATCACTCCATTCCATTATGGCTTTCTTCTGTTGTTATTACACTTAGGAAGCAAATTGAACTTGAAATGGAAGATATTTATTTGATAGAATGCAGACATAGCCTTATTTTCCTTATTTTTTTTTAGTGTAATGTTATGAGGAGAAACAATAGATGATGAAACAAGAAGTATATAAGGGGAGTATAAATATTTCGGGCCCAAGAAAAATATTACTATCTTCCTACCTCTCAGCACTGGTACTCCAAGATGGGATTGTGCCATCTACACTCCATTTGATGCCTTAAGTTAGGAAACTAAAGGAAAGATGCCAGGAACAATTTGTGCCCAGCATACGTAATCTTTATTTTTTATTTTTTTAGAGACAGGACCTTGCTGTGTCTCCCAGGCTGGAGTGCAGTGTCACAATCATAGTTCACTGCAGCTTCAAACTCCCCAGCCTCACCCCCTGAGTAGCTGTGACCACAGGTGTGCACCACCACAATTGGCTAATTTTTGTTATTATTATTATTATGCAGAGAAGGGGTCTATTTTGAAGAGCTGCTCTGGAACTTCTGGCCTCAATCAATCCTCCCGTATTGGCCCCCTAAAGCACTGGCATTACAGGTGTGAGCCGCTGTGCCTGGCCATAGGTAGCCTTTCCCTCTGGGAAAGAACATTTTCCTGAAGTCCTGAATTACATACATTTTCATTCCACAACACATAGAGCAAGATGGCACATGAGAATGTCTCACATGGAGGCAATATCTACAAATTAAAATATTTAAGAACTGGTTCCAAACAGAACTAAAATTTTGGGGAAGAACCTTATAAAATTTAGAACTTGTACTCCTGATCTTGCCTGAATTCGAGGGAAATAGTCTAGAATAGGAATAAACAAGTAAATTTTCAAAGAAAAAAGGTATAAATTTAGTCAAGAGTGTTCTTAATTTCTGGCTTGGAACACACAGCATGGGCCACCGCCATCGACAAGAAGAGAGACGGAAATGGGGTGGAGATAAAGAGGAATGGGAAAAGGAAGGTAAGGGAAAGCATGTGAAAGGAAAGGGCAGGGAAGAGGATTGTTTAAACATTTTCCAGCAACTCCCCTTCCTGGCCTCATATGAGAATCATTGACTTGAAAACACATAACCTTGGCATCCCAATAAACTAGAAAGACCCTCAAACTGGAGATGAATTAATCTCATCCTGCCCCAGGCCTCCTTACCATGGTAGGTCACATCTGACTCTCTGAATTCTGTCTCTTACAAACTCATTAATGTGGATGATGACTAAAGTTTGAATTTCTACTAAAGCTAATGGGTTCTTTGAAGGTTATCTTGGAATCAGATAAAGGCAATAACTATGCTAACTTTATGAATAATTGTGAATAGGTATGTGAGCTTATAGATGTGTGTGAATACACATACATGTCTTTTCATCATGATTCTTAAACGTGTTATATATATATCCAGAAGTTATACTTCTACTATTTTCGAACATACATATTTACCGCTTTTTTTTCTGTTTTAATTATCGGTTTAAGACATGGGCATAATTATCATAATAAAGAACGTTATCTCCATAACTTAGGAAACTGTTGATAAAGAAGAGAGAACTTAGCCAGCATATTTTTTTTCCTTTTTTTCTTGCCTCTCTTGAAAGATAGGTAATAGAGATTTTAAGCGTAACAGTGCAATCCAGCCTGAGGCATAGAACATCTACAGTTCTCTTTGCTTTTAGATAAAAAGAAACCACAGTAGTGTTATAAAATATTAATAGAAACATAATATAAAAGCACAAGTATTCCAGGGACCGGGTATGACAGCTCTATCTGATCAAGATGGTTGTGGTGGTTTTCAAGGAACATTTCTCTACTCATTCCAGAGAATGCATGAACTCATTAGCCTAAAAAGTACCTAACCAACCTGAATGTGAAGGCACGGTGAAGGTTTTCTCAACCACAGCTGTACCATGGCAGAGAAACTATTATACACAATTCCTGGAAGAGCTGGTCATGTTGGCTTGAGCCTGTAATCTCAGCTACTAGGGAGGCTGAGACGGGAAGATGGCTTCAGGCCAGGAGTTGAAGACCAGCCTGGGCAAAGTAGTAAGACTTCACCTCTAAAAATAAAAAAGAAAAGAATATAAAAATTAGCTGGGCGTGAGTATGTCTATAGTCCTAGCTGTTTGGAAAGCTGAGATGAGAGGATCACTTGAGCCCAGGAGTTCGAGCCTGCAGTGAGCTATAATTGCACCCCTCTGCACTCCAGCCTGGGCAACAAAGCAAGACTCTTGTCTCTAAAAATAAAAATTTAAAAAATATTCTGGGATACATATTTCCAGGAAGCACACACTGAAACAATAATTTTAGGTGATGATGGTTTAACCAGACACAAAACCAGCCCCAAATCCTTCTCTAATCTAAATTTAGGGCACAATTTTATTCTTCTGATTCCAGTGTAGGCTCACATTCTATGCTAATCAAGAGTATAAGGGGACCTCAACCCCAGAGTCCCAAGCCCAGAAGTTCTGCTGTTTTCAGTGATTGCAAAACATCGTTCCATGCCGTCAACATCTGTTTACCAAGTTATGAAACTTTATTCCATACATGAAACTTGGTGCATATTTATCGTTATCTCCATGTAAATAGCTTCAGAAATAGCTATGCAACATATTCTAAAATAAACTGCTAAAGGCAGAGGGTTTTCATGATCACTACCAAATAGGGTTGAGGGTATCAGTGAACAAGGCTGTTAGAAACATCGTGTTGATTTTAGAAGTCTGTGTCCGATCGCAGGGATGCCCTATATATTTTGCTATCCTGAGACAGAACATGGGACCAAGAAAGCAATTTCAGGGATCATTTAAGTCTTTAAAATATAAAACCAATGAATTTTTGCAAGTGAACAGTCCTTCAACTTTTCTACATAAAATCTAAAGGCCATTTGGATAGTTGCCTGGTGGCCTGTGGGACCACATACATATTTGTGGGAAGTCGAGATGATGCCTGTCACCGCAGCCAAGTCAGGCAGATGACTGGAGACAAGAGACAGGGCACAGAGTCGTAAAAGGAGACTGGGCTTGGGAAGAGGAGGTTATTCTCTAGTTCTGGTATTGCCACATTTCGTCTCTGGGCCTCAGATTCCCTACCAGAAAAAAAGAGGAGTTGAATTTAATGAACACTTACACCTCTAAAATATGATGATTCTATCATTCTAGATATAAACTGTGTTTTGTTGTTGTTGTTTTTTTTTTTTTTTAGACAGAGTTTCACTCTTGTCGCCTAGGCTGGAGTGCAATGGTGCGATCTCGGGTCACCGCAACCTCTGTCTCCTAAGTTCAAGCAATTCTCCTGCCTCAGCCTCCCCAGTAGCTGGGATTACAGGCATGCGCCACCATGCCCAGCTAATTTTGTATTTTTAGTAGAGACGGGGTTTCTCCATGTTGGTCAGGCTGGTCTCAAACACCTGACCTCAGGTGATCCACCTGCCTCAGTCTCCCAAAGTGCTGGGATTACAGGCGTGAGCCAACACGCCTGGCCCCAACCTCTGTTAAATTTTTTTATGGTGTTTAACTATGCCTTCCTTCCGCATGTTCCCTTCCCAAAGTGTTTATCAGAATCCATCCAAGCCCAGGCAATGTCTTTTAAAGACACAGGCATATTTTCATTACATGTCACAAATAAGCCATTAAATCAGAGAGATGCATTTAGTTGTGTTACACCTTAATTACTGAATTGCCAAGAGCTACCAATGGAAGCTTTATACCTAACTTACATATTTCCTCAAGACCCTGTGTTTGGGCTAATGCTAATTTATGTTTCAAAAGAAGAAAAACAGAGGAAGTGCCATAGGACACCAGAATTTCCTCCACGAGTTAATTTTCGGAAGAGAAGCTGCAAACTGCAGTCATTTTAACTCAGCGACTCCACCCTTCTTGTAAAACACATGTAGCTAAGTGTACTCGTAAAATCTGCCTGGACCCCGGGCCAGATCATTAAAGCTTTCAGTAGACACCAGGCCCCATGTCTGATGGAACTGATTTCACAACTAAAGACATTAAATATCATTATCAGGTAATAATAAGGTTCACCTTAACCTTGACCATTTAAACTCTACAATTATTAACCTTTTAAAAGAGTAACATAATAAAAAGTCTGACATATTTTTTCAAGGAACATATTAACTCCAGTTTGGTTGGGCTGGAATCTGACTATTTTCAACAGCTGGTGAGAAAGCTTATCAAGTCATATATCCCTTCCTGATATGAAGATCCAGAGATAATATGTGTTTATTTCTACAGCCATAAAATAAAAGGAAAATGCAAACAAAGAAAGGAGAGGCACACTGATAGGTGAGATCATCATATTTAGAAACTCAAGGAATGCTGAAGATCAAAGTTGATTATAGCCGGGCACCAGAATATAACCTGATCACAGGGAGAGATGGTGGGCAGTGGAAGACTCCACGAATGGATTATCATTAAAAACTACAATCTTTACAGGCTCAGAAAAAGCAACGAGAATTTTTATTTAGTTTTTCAAACTGCCAAGTGAGTTTTATTATAGTTGCTAAATCAGTCTGAAGAATGGAATTTCAACATAAGGCAAGAACAAGTAGTTCTGTTTCCTTTGCCCCGTACCCCCAAACACCCTTTTCCTTTGTCTCATTCTCTCCCGTTATTCTTGCCTGGAGGCAACTTTAGTTGTAAAATAATGTATCTTAGAAACAATTTTAAAGAATGCATAAATAATGTAAGCTTATTTCTCAGAAACCAGTTCATATTGCCGGCTTTTGACCCTTGCCTTAACTGCAAAGATACTGTGCAATAAGTATGATGGTCAAGGGTTTTTGTTTGAGAACTTTCTTCTTTAACATTTTACTTCTAGAAGTGCTACTGAGCACCAGTCTGTTCACATGACTACTGATTTGATGAGTGGATGATGCTGACGTGTTCTATAACTGACTTGGATATTGAATGTTAGCTATGGATCCAGAGTGGTTGGAGAAAGACCATTTGGGAGTTTAACTTTTCCTAAATGTACATGGTATGCCTAGCATTGGGCAACTGCTCAGAGTCCATGCAGGAAAACAGAAACCAGGGCAATATAATATAGAGAATTGGTTAGGCAAGTATTAGAGGACTGGGAATGCCCAGATGATGGGGATAGTAATTGCAGGAAGCAGCCTCACCCGTGAGATCCGAGACAAAGGGAAGAAGTCAGGGTTGCTAGAATCCAGTAAGTGCTAGGGGAGTGAGACTCTGATCTCTCAAGAGAGGCACAATTCAGATGGTGGAACAGGGGGACCCTGTGGAACGGTGAGCCAGACCTCTATGGAGGGGGCACTGCTGTTGAGGTGTGCTGGTCTCTTGTTGGGAATTCAACGGGACTAGTTCTTCAAATCAGAAGGTGGGAGGGGGGAACTGGAAGCAACCGCCATTGCCACAGTGACATTAACAGAAACAGAAAGGCAAAGAAGGAACGGTTCCTTTCTCCTCCTGCCTGTTACTCTCTAGTGCCCCCTGTTGACAGAACATAAGAAGTAACGTTTAAAACAGACCGTACCTTCATAACCATCACAGACCGACTTTGCTCTTCTGAGCTAACTCTAAGATTTTATGCTATATATTTGTCATTTTAGGCTACATCTATAAAAATCATAAGTGCATTTAATATGTAGTTGACCAGAAGACTGTTTTTTTTTCTTAAAGAAGAAAATATTTTAGGCTTTTGCTTTAATTATGCCTCAAAGGTCCATGGTATGAGTCACTATCCTATATGTACGTGAGCAAAGAAACTCTTGGGTGAGTTTTAGAATAGGCACACGTTGTAATGAATTTCCCTCTAGTGAATTATAAGATCATTTCAGTATAAAAGATGCCTATTTCAAAAGCAAGACGGGCCCATTATTAAAAGCAAACTAGGCCAGGCACAGTGGCTCACGCCTGTAATCCCAACACTTTGGGAGGCTGAGGCGGGTGGGTCACCTGAGGTAAGGATTTCGAGACCAGCCTGGCCAACATGATGAAACCCTGACTCTACTAAAAATACAAAAAATTAGCCGGGCCTGGTGGCGGGCGTCTGTAATCTCAGCTACTCGGGAGGCTGAGGCAGAAGAATCGCTTGAACCCGGGAGGCAAAGGTTACAGTGAGCCAAGATCATGCCACTGCACTCCAGCCTGGGAAACAAGAACAAAACTCCAACTCAAAAAAAAAAATACACAAATAAAATATAGATAGATAGCAAATCAGAATTACATGACCTAAAATTAGATAGTACAGCCTTCATATCTTCTAAACTACTCTTGCATGCTTCTATAGGGCCTTCGACTTTTGCTACATAACGATTGATCTGAATTTTTGTGTTAGGTTTGATGGCGATCCCAAATGTAACACTCCTTTCCCTCAGCAATTTTTGAACCAAATGAAAAATAGAACAAAAGAGTCAGCAAATAAGAGTAAACTGCTGTTTTTACTACTGAAATTACTTCTCACAGAGATAGGTGAGTCTATATAAAGGTAAGAGGTGTTCCTGATATTAATTCCAGAATTAAATAGATTGATCTGTTGCTATGGCCTGGATATTTATGTTCCCTCCAAAATTCATATGTTGAAATCTTAACCCCCAACTTGATGGTATTAGGAGATGGAGCATTTAGGAGATGATAATTAGGTCATAAGGGAGAAGCCGTCTATGAACGGGATTCATGCTCTTATAAAACAGTCAGAGAGAACTGCCTTGCCCCTTCCACCATGTGAAGATACAAAGAAGTTGGCACTCTTCAACCAGGAAGCTGGCCCTCATCAACCAGGAAGCTGGCCCTCATCAGCTACTGGGTCTGCCAGTGCCTTGATTGTTTTCCAGACTCCAGAACTATAAGAAATACACTTCTGTTATTGATAGCCCACTCAATTTATGGTACTTCTGTTATAGCAGCCCAGATGGGCCAAGACATTCACCTAGAGACAGACGGTGATAGACCACTGGAGTCCTAATCACGCTTAGGAGAGAAATAGAGCAGAATAGAAGCTACCTGATAGGAAGGAAAGGAGGTGCTGATTAAGCATGCCTAATTCCATATCCAAGCCCATTGATCAGACAAGAAAACCTCCCTCTACCTGCCTAATGGGCAGAGGGAGGTCAGAAACTTTTTCCTGGTGGTGCTCCCACCACATGGACGTCAACACCAAGAACTGAGACTTGGAGGTGGGGGAGTCATTCTCCACATTCTCTAACCCCACTGGTGATAAATGCCAGGGAAATAGTAAAGATATCTGCCTTGCCATCAAATCGTCAATGGCTAGATTATTGCCTGGCAATTAATAATCCCTTAATAGTCATTTGTTGAACAAGTTGAGTAGATTGATTCTTACTTTTATGGAAATGTATATGTTTAGAAAACGTAAATTCAAATTCTGGTTTCGATACTAACTACCAGTGTTACTTTGGGCAAGTAATTTAACATCTCTAGACCTCAATCACTTGTCTGTCATATGGCATGATAGGCCTTTGTCTAAAATTAATTCTGGGATGCATTCCAATTTCACAATTCTGTTACTCGTCTTCACATGAGTGGTTTGGATAATCTATGGCTGCTTTTGTAATCACAAAGTCTGTATCATAAACAAATGCTAAAATAAGTATGTTTGGTGGGTAGCCAGAAACGTACGGGCTGATTCTACATATAGGGTTTTCCTTCATTTTCTATCCTCTTAGTATTTTATTTTTCATGAGAATAGTACAAGAGGTTAGAAAAGAGGACTTATTATCCTACATCCTGCCTTCCTAGGTGCCTTCTTTGACCTCTAGCATGAGCATTCAATGTCCAGTGCAGTATTTTGGCACATCTATCAAATAATCAACATGAAATCCTTTAATTAAGTGTAATTTCTAAAGAAGTGGTTATAGGAGGCAGTGCTCATGAGCAGAAATAGCATTTTAAAAGATAGAAAACATCTGAGCTCTCCCCAGACCTTCTATTTCTATGTGGAAACTTATGGAAGTCATATTAACCCTCAGGTACTCAGGTTTTACCATCATAAAATAGGAGGCTAGAGGACCTCTCTGTATTCTTTCACTTCCAACATTCAACAATTCAGACTAATGCACTGAAGAATTCAGTGTATTTTTAATGGCTAAAATTTGCCCCCAGGTGTGGCACACTTACACAGTTACTACTTGAGACTGTCACTACGGCAGTTACTACTGTTACTACTTGAGACCGTCAGTAATGTTAAATGTATGCAATTACATCCATATGTTTTGAAATCAGATCTTAACATCTTGATTGAAGAAAATAAAAACCAGGTTCTTTGTAACACAAAGTGACCTGTTGCAAGGACCTCAGGGACTTTTACGAAGCACAAATATATCAACAAATTATTCTAGTATAAAGATTAGGGAGAAGAGGAAGAAAGAAAGAAAAAGAAGAAAGTAAAAAAGAAAGCAAGGAAGGGAACAATGGAGAAAAAGAAAGAGGGAATAGGAGAAAGAGGTGGAAGAAGGGAAGGCAGAGAGGGGGACAAGGAAAGAAAAAATGAAGAAAATCCCATGAGCCAGGAGAAGGTAGAGAACTAAAGTTACCAGGGAAGAAAAGAAAAGCTTCCACAAAGACTCTTACAAGTCAGATAGAGAAGAGACTAGAAGGGTTCCCATAGCATAGGGAGGGGCCCTGAAAGAGCATGACACATTCTGGGAACTCCCAGTTGCCCATGGTGGCTGGCACTTATGCTGTGGGCACCCAGTTTGGGTTATAGGCCTTATCAGATGTGATGGTTAATTTTATTTGTCAACCTGACAGGTCTAAGAGATGCCCATAAAGATGGTAAAACATTACTTTCTGGGTGTGTCGATGAAGGTGTCCCTGGAAGCACATTAGTATTTGAATCCATAGACTGAGTAAAGAAGATGGCCTGCCCCAGCATGGGTGGGCATGATCCAATCTGTTGAGGGCCTGAATAGAACAAACAGGCAGAGGAAAGGCAAATTCACTTCCTTTCCTGAGCTGGACCATCTCTCTTCTTTTATCCTCTGGAGCTGTTGGTTCTCTGGCCTTTTGCACTTGGACATGGACTTACACCTTTTTTTCCCCAGGTGTCAGGCCTTTGGACTTGGGCTGGAACTATACCACTGGTTTCCCTGGCCCTCCAGCTTGCAGAGAGCAGATCATGGAGCTTCTCAGCCTCCATACAGGCATAAGCTAACCTCTCATAATAAATCTCTTTATTTATAACTACTCCATTCATTCTGTTTCCCTGAAGAACTCTCACTAACACATCAGTCACCTTAAGGAGTTAGGTTTTATCTGGTAGATGTTGGGAAACAAAAACAGATTTTAAAGAAAAAAACTTTTATGACTGTGGTAACAGGTATAAAAACATAAAGGAGTTAAAAAAAGATGAAGGATACAGAAGCCAGTCAACTGGCTAGTGCAATAATTCTTAGGTGGTTGCTGAATATAAACAGTGGTACTGTAAATGGAGATAGATGTGGTGCACATTTAAGGGGAATTGGATTGATTGCAAGCATAAAGGAGAAGCAAGATCCTGAAATTTGAGTCTTGGGTGAGTGATGGGACTTGAGTTAATAATGCTGCCCTGTGATAAAAGGAAAATGATTTTGAGAAATAAAGAAAAAATAAAGAAAAAATGATTTTGAGAAGGGTTTGGATTGAGCTTTGGAAATATTATATTTATTGCACTTGTCAGAAAGAGGGAATTCTTCCTCCAGACTGCTTTTGGACTAGCGCTGCAACATCAACCCTTCCCTGGATCTCCAGCCTGCCAACCTGTTCTATGTGGATTTTGGACTTGCCAGTCCTCTCACAGTCATGTAAGCCAATTCTTTAATATTCCTTAAAATAAATCTTGACTAATTCATCTAGGATGGATCACCTGAGACCAGGTTAATTATTGCGGTATCCTTCTTGTCTGTGATTCTATATAATTGAACAATCTTGAAAGCATAGGGTCACTGGAGTGGTTCAGAGCAGAGATGAAAATAATCTGTGCTCACAATTCCAATCTATTCTTATTACTGAGGTAGAAATCCATGTAATGATTATTCCCATGATCAGATAATATCAAACCTGAAAATTGTGACAAGATCATGGTAGTGCTCATTAGCCATATATCCCATACCTGGAAATTCACTTAAAAAATAATAATTAGGTGGGTTATTATCTCACTTTTTTTAAGGTCTTCCCTTAATTAGCTATATAAGCCACTCAGAAACTTGATGGTACCAAACTGATGCAAACCAGTAACTTCCTCAGTTCAGAGATAGAAGGTGTACTAGTCTATTTTCACACAGCCAATAAAGACATACCCGAGACTGGGTAATTTACAAGGCAAAACAGTTTTAATAGACTCATAGTTCCATGTGACTGGAGAGGCCTCACAATCATGGAGGAAGGTGAAAGACACTTCTCACATGGTGGCAGACAAGAGAAGAGAGTTTGTGCAGGGAAACTCCCCTTTATAAAATCATCAGATCTCGTGAGACTTATTCACAATCACAAGAATAGCATGGGAAAGACCTGCCCCCATAATTCAGTTACCTCCCACCGGGTTCCTCCCACAACACATGGGAATTGTGGGAATAACAATTCAAGATGAGATTTAGATGGGGACACAGCCAAATCTTATTAAAAGGCTATTTCAGATTCAAGTCTAAGTCATTATTTGCTCAAACTTCTGTCTTCAAAGTACAAGTCTCCATCAAGCATATATTAACATCCTATTACTATGATAATTTACTATTTCATAGATCCACACACACTATCTATTTTTGTTCATGGTCTGCAATACTATATGTTTTTTTCTATGGGTTTTTAATGGATATTCTCAGATTTCAGAAATAGATGGCTTCTATTTAATAGTGCTATTTTCCCCGTGGTTACTTTCTCTTAGCTCAATATAAATCCTATCATCCTTCCTCTGTCATCTCTTCACTGTGAATCGCTATTGTGAATATTTCCAATTTGGGCTTCATGGACCGCTGCTGTTTGACTATTTCTCCATGTTTTGCTTACTCATATGTAGATCCCAACATATCAGAGTCCCCAGCAGTCAATGAAAAATCTGTTCACTGATGATGAATTGGTGGACCAGTTGATATGGGTAATGTGTGATCTTAATTATGTGATTGTTACAATAAAACTTGTATTCCAATAAAAGTTTTCAATCCTCAGTAAGTCACATATCAATAGACTGGCTTTCAAATGCAGAAGATATCTTTCTTGGGTAATTTTGAACCACATTCCCATCTAATGAAATGCTCTCCATTGTAAAATGCATCTATTAAAGTTGAATGACTCAAGGGACAATTCTAATGAAAAAAGACATTGTTTATAATTTTTTAAACTGGTAAATGTTTTATAATTTGAAAATAAAAATTAGTGACATTTAGTTTTAAAAAAATGTAATGTCATTGACTACAGAAAGCAAATGTCATTATTTCATTGCATTTCAGTAAAATAATAGTTTGCTGTTAAAAAATGACTTCTGCACAAGGATGACATGCAAATTCGTGAAGCATTCCATATTTTAAAAAATATATAGTTTGCATTTGTTCAGGGAATCAATGACAAGTTTAAATGGGCACTCTTTTCCTTAACATCTTCTATACATTAAAACTTTTAATTGCTGAATTAAGTGCATAAGAGTTTGTGTCAGATGGGACACTATTAAAAAGCAAATTAAAGCCTAATTCTCATTTCTCCGTATAGTCAGGGGAAGCCAAAACTAAGAGTTTCATTAAATCTAACAGACTTATTTTAGTCATTAGTTTCAGCCTCTTCCCACTACCAAACCTTTGGCCAGAGCTGCTTAATTAACTAATTTGACTTTTTCCCCTTCCTTCCCTGAGCCCTCCTTCTGGGGATAATGAGTAGCCACATGTCTAGTGGATGGTCAGCAGGAGGGAGGCCATGGATAATAAGCCCCGTGAGGAGTAGATTATCTTTGACTGCGTTTCTCTTCCACAGATTGATAAAATGGAGGAAAGACCTTCAAGTGGCAAAAACTTTAACAATTAATTCAGCAGTTGCAGGAAGACGCTGCATTCCCAGAATTTTTAGTCTTGGAAAGTTTCTTAATGCATGCTGTTTCTTTAGTCTACACAGCCCCTCTCTTTGTGCTGAGAAAATATCTGTTTATTTCCACAATCCTACCTAAAGCATTATCTAAGCGTCTTTCGGTATTAATTCATTCTCACACTGCTATGAAGAAATACCCGAGACCGGGAGATTTATAAAGAAGAGAGGTTTAATTGGCTCATGGTTTTGCAGGCTGTACAGGAGGCATGGCAGCACTTGCTTCTGAGGAGGGCTCAGGGAGGTTTTACTCATGGTGGAAGAAAAAGTGGCAGTCGGCATTTTACATGGCAGGAGCAGGAGAAGAGAGGGAGGGTGGTGCTATGCACTTTTAAACAACCAGATCTCATGATAACTCACTCATTCACTTTCAGAACAGTGGGTTGGCGCCAGTGGATGGCGCTAACCATTCATGAGCACCAGCTAACCCATTCAGTAGCGCCAGTGGATGGCGCGAACCCATTCATGAGCACTCCGCCCCATGATTCAATCACCTCCCACCAGGCATCACCTCCAACACTGGGGGTTAGAATTCGACATAAGATCTGCTGGGGGCACAGATCAAAACCGTATCACTCCCAGCCATCTCCATGCAGAGTTAACCCCACAATTCAGTGTCTCTATGTTCCTTGTGCAGGTTTTTATTGGACAAGAACATACTGATTGCTCTTTGTGGAAAGAATTACAGCACTCACCACATTGTGGTTTTAATTATTTTAAGCAAATTTCTTTATGCGAGTATTAGAGAATAAGAGAAAGGTGAAAATATGCACACTACAGATTGGCGAATTATCAAAAGGAAAACACTTGTGTAATCAGATCTTGTCAGCAACAGGACATTGTCAGCCCTCCAGAAACACCCTCTCAGTAACCATAGGTCTGTCCTTTCCAAAGGTAACCATGGCCATGCCTTTTACCATCAATTTTACCTATTTTACCTGTTTTTGTACTTTATATAGTGTATGTACTCATTGATGCCGCTGTTTTGTTCAAAATTATGTTAGTAAGATTCATGCATGTAGTTTGATCATTTGCATTGCTGAATTATACATATTATTGTATGTATTAAGTTGGTACAAAAGTAATTGCGTTTTTGCCATTACTGTTAATCATGAAAACCACGATTACTTTTGCACCAACCTAATATAACCATTTTATTTATGTATTCTGGTATGATGGGCATTTAGGCGGTTTCCATTTTTTTAAACTATGGCCATATAGTGCTGTTATGAACATTATTGTATATATCTTTAGGTACATATATGTTCACATTTCTATTGAGTATATACTTAGGAGAATTTCTGAAATACTGGGCGTGCTAACACTCAGCTTTAGTAAATACTGACATATACTTTTGCAGAGTGTGGTCAATTTATACACTCCTGGAAGTATAGGAGAGATCTAGTTGTTCACATCACATGCTCAGCAACATTTGCTCTTTTCACTATTTTTTAAATTTTTTTTTAATTTTTTAATCTTTTTTGAGATGAGGAACTGCCTCAGCTTCCAGGGTATTTGGCACTATAGGCGTGTGCCACTAGACATGGCTTCTTCTTGCTTTAATTTCAGTCATTCTGGTGTGTCTGTGGTAGGTCCACCTGGTTTTACTTTGCATTTCTATGATCACCAATGAGGTTGACTGCCTGTTTCTTTAGTATTTTAACTATTTTAGATATTCTCTTTTGTGAAGTTTGTTCAAGTTCCTGCTGATTTTTTGTGTGATTTTTTTACTCTATCATAATATATATGTTTATATACATATATATTTATACATTGCAAATACCTTTTGTGATCTGAGGTTTGCTTTTTCACTAATTTATTAGTGTTTTTAAGTTCTTAATTATAAGATGGTCCATTTTTATTTTCTTACTTTATATTAATTCTTATTTTGGTCTTTTAAAAATTGCTGCTTACCTCTAAAGCCATGAAATTATCTCTTTTGTATTCTAGAAGTTTTAGTGCCCTTAAATCTGGAGTACACCTGAACTTACTTTTATGCATAGTGTAATATAGGGAGACAAGTTCCAATTTTTTCCCTATGAAAATGAACTTTGTACCAACATCATTTACTGAAAAACCATTCTTTCTCCACTACTCTGCAGTGAAACCTTTGTTATGAATCAAATATTCATACATGTTAGTTCCTTCTGGACTCATTTTTTATTGGTTAATTTATCTACCACTGTACCAATACCTTCATTACTCTAATTACTCTAGCTCTATAAAAAGTATTGATATCCTATATTTTAAGTATTCTGGCTTGATTCTTCTTCATGTTGTCTTAGCTATTTTTTGTCCTTTGAATTTGCATACAAATTTTAGAATCAACTTGACAGTTTCTAAAAAATATTCTTATGAGATTTTGATTGAGATAGTGCTGAATCTATAGATCAGTTGGGAAGAATGAGCATTTTAACAGTATTGCATCTTCCAATCAACATACAACAACAAATGCATGCTGCATTTATTTAGTTTTTTTAAAAATTAAATTCATAGTTATATACTTGCTTAAATATAATTGTAACGACTTTTTTCTTTCATTTTCTTAAACTTTATTGCTGATATAAAGGAATACATTGATTTTGTATTAGTTGTATTAATTTATCTACCACTGTACCAATACCTTCATTACTCTAATTACTCCAGCTCTATAAAAAGTATTGATATCCTATATTTTAAGTATTCTGGCTTGATTCTTCTTCATGTTGTCTTAGCTATTTTTTGTCCTTTGAATTTGCATACAAATTTTAGAATTAACTTGACAGTTTCTAAAAAATATTTTTATGAGATTTTGATTGAGATAGTGCTGACCTTTCTTCTCCTTTTTTTTTTTTTTTTTAACAGAGAGTCTCTCTCTGTTGTCTGGGCAAGAATGCGAAGACATAATCAGAGCTCAGGGCAGCCCCAAACCCTTGGGCTCAAGTGATCCTCCCACCTCAGCCTTTCAAGTAGCTGGGACTACAGGTACACACCACCATGCCCAGCTAATGTTTTAATTTTTTTGTAGAGACAGGGTATTGCTATATTGCTCAGGCTGGTCAACTTCTGTTCTCAAGCAATCCTCCCATCTCGGCCTCCCAAAGTTCTGAGAGTTACTGAATACAGACATGAACAACCATGCTTGCCCTGTATTCAGTAACTTCTTTGAGTTCATTTATTAGTTCTAACAGGTTATCAGGATGGTTTTTTTGGATTACTTTCATATATAGCCAGACTGCTTTGAATAATGTTTGTGTTATTTACTCCTGATAAGTTCTCATGCTCTTTTTTCTCCTTGAGTTATTACACTGAATAGAGCTGCTAGTACAAAATTAAATAGCAGAACTAATTTTAAACTTCTTAATTTTCTCAGACTAAAAAGTAAAGGATTTCTGTATATCACCATTGAGAAAAAGGTTTGCTCTATGTTTTTTGTAGATATCTTCTATCATATTAAGATAATTCTCTGTTATTTTCAGTTTGCTATTTTTTGTTTGCTTTTTTTTGAAAATGAGGGTTAAATTTTGCAAAATGTGTTTGCTGTGCCTATCAAGAATATCTTAGGCTACTTCGTAGGAAATATAATTATTTAAAAAAATATTTAAACAAAATTTTCATTCCTTAAACACAATTTGTTTGTGATACATTAATTTTTTAAACATTGCAAGTTTTAATTTTCTAACATTTGGTTTAAAAATTTACATCTTCCTTATGCTCGAGAGGTTGAGGATGCAGTGAGCCATGATTATGACACTTCGCTCCAGCCTGGGCAATAGAGCGAGACACTGTCTCAAAAAAAAGAAGTAAAAAATTTACATCTAAGCCAGCAGGATGGTGTATTCCTGCAGTCTCAGCTACTCAGGAGGCTGAAGCAGAAGGATCACTTGAGCTCAAGAGTTTTGGGACCAGTCTGGGTGTCTAAAGACCTTGTCTCTAAATAGCACCAACAACAAATGTACATCTAAATTCATATAAGAGAATGACATTTTTGCAATGTCATTTTCCAGTTTCCATATTACTGAATGGACCACCTGTGAGGGTTTCCATTATCTTTTTTTTTCTTTTTTGTCTCATTTTTAATCCACTTACATTTGTGATTAAATACAAAATTTTGTAGAGGGTTTTCATTGATGTTATTTTCTCTAGATGATTCCTTTTAGTTTTTGGTAGGCAGGTAGATGAATATTACATGAATACTTTCTGTGTTTGAGCTAATTTAAGGATGAGTTGCAGCCTTTGTAAGATCTCATGTGTTCTGACTCAACTTTTAGAACGTAGTTTTTCAGGAGCAACAGCTGAAAGCCTGGCTTGTTTACTGGAGACCCTCCACACTGAAATCCAATGCTTATCCAGTTCTAAGAACTGCCAACAGTTGTGTGTAGCTTTCCAGTCTCTTAGAAGCAGCTGTTGCACTAAGCGTCTCCTGCTCTTGGTTTGAACCACAGCTGAACGAACTAATGCCTTGAGGGGAAAGTGGCTCAACCATTGAGCTCACTTCTCTATGTTACTTTTCTTTTCAGGATCTTGGATTCTCAATTACTAGCCACTTTGGTAATACTGAATACAAATGAAGTCTCTAATCTCAATAACTGCCAAAATCTCTTCTCAGTATTTTTGCCTTTAAGCATCAGCTTTAGCTTGACTTCTCTGCCTTCCCATCCACCCGTCTTACAAACTATCAAATGACTTGAGCAGAAATGTGTTGCAGAAGATTAAGCTTACTCTAGTGAGTGTCTCTTCTCTGTAGGATATTGGCCACTCAAGTCCTAGCTGTCTTGGATGCTCTCCCGTGCCTTCAAAAGGGTTTTTGTTTTTGTTTTCCCTAATAGAGATGATAAAATTTTTCTTGATGGGAGGATTGTTCTGCTGCAAGCTAGTTTATCATAATATGAATCAAACTTAACAATTAGGATTTGAAATAAGAATATTACTTCTGTGTCACTTACTAGCTTTCTTGCCTCTAAACCTTAGTTTTCATATTTATAAGGCTACATTAAGTTTTGAATAACCAGACGTTTCTTTCAAACCTAAATTTCAATGGTTTTGGAGTCCCGCTCGACTCTAGAAGTTCCAGTCTATACCAAATCCCACTGCCCACTGTCTAGCTTTAGAAGAGAATTTGGATTTTCTTAAATACAGCTTCATCATCTTGGATCAACTTTCTTCAAACAGAAGCAAGCCCATAGAACTTGACACACCCTCCTTATAAGCACAAGCAGTATTTTAATACCACCTCTACACAACTAAGAACAGAATGTGTTTGTGTGTATTGGGATATCAGATAGAAATTGCAAAACAGTAAAACCAATAAACAAAACAGCGAGTCCTAGAGTTACTATGCCCAGCCTCAAGAGATCCTCTCAGCCGCCTTCTTTCCGCTCTAATCTAAGCTCTGTTGTAATAGCCACCTCTTTCCCATAATGAGCTGACCCTGAAAATGCCTTTTCTGTACAATGTAAAGCCTCAACTCCCCTTAAACCTTAGACATGAACAAAACAGCTTTTTGCAAGGTTAGCCGAGAGAAAAGATGAGAGACCCAAGGTCAGTCGAGGAAGTTTATTAACCTACCAGGTTGCTCCACCACAGTCAGAGGAGGCAGCCCCGAGCTTACAAAATGAGGGGTTTATACCAGGGAGAGAGACCCTGGAGTTGTTTGTTGGTTAACTTTACCACATATCATCTCGTGGCTGGCTTACAATATATTGTGAAAACAGGAATTTACAAGAGGGTGTAACACAGGTTTACCCACATTTCTCATGACCTCCCCCGTGCTGCCCAGAGGGCTTCAGCATAGCAAATCTGGTTACCTTACTGTGGCACCTAGACAAGGGTTCAGGAATGCAGCTGCAGTGTTCGGCGTAAGGGTCAGCTGCATTGAGGGGTGGGGGGTTCCTGGGGCAGCTTGTCCCTAACACTTTTCTAAGAGGAAATAAACACAATACTGGAACACAACCTCATTCATTTCAAAACTGATAATTTTTTACATTATTTTTAGAAGTAATTTTGCTACTGTTTATGGAATCTCAATTTCACAATAGAGTCTTTACCTTTTTTTTTAGATGGAGTCTTGCTCTGTTAACAGCCCAGGCTGGAGTGCAGTGGCGCCATCTTGGCTCATTGCAACCTCCGCCTCCCAGGTTCAAGCAATTCTCCTGCCTCAGCCTCCCGAGTAGCTGGGATTACAGGCACGTGCCACCATGCTCAGCTAATTTTTGTTTTTTTAGAGACTGGGTTTCCCCATATTGTCCAGGCTGGTCTCGAACTTGGTGGCTTACGCCTGTAATCCCTGCACTTTGGAAGGCCAAGGCAGGTGGATCACGAGTTTTACTTTTATCTAACTAAATTCCCGTTCAAGCTTTACTGCATCCTCACCCCACCACAATCTCTACAAAGAAAGGAGCTATTTACTCTCAACAGTTGACTCAAGTCTCCAATTTTAGGAAAACACTTTAAATATTTAAGGCATATTTTTTGTCCTAGGAAATTTATAAGGCAATTTTCCCACTGCTGGCCATTGAAATGTCTATAAATACCAGCATCCAGCCTAAACCACGGCATCCCCATATATCAGAGGTTTACTAAAAGGATGAAGGAAATAAAACAAATCTCACACAACATACTAAGTGGCTGCTCAGGTGTTTTGTTTTGTTTGAGGTTACCTTGTACCATCAGCACTCAATCCAGGCAGATCCGAGTGCATAATGGCTTCTTATTAAGTGCTAAAAATAATCAATGCAAGATCTCAGACTAATTCTGTAGACCTGTGCTCTTTCCACATCACTCAGTTATTAACCTTGGCCGCTTACCTGCAAAATGAATGTATTCAGAAAAACACAACCATTTAAAGACCCTAAAGGCTAAGTCATTTTTTTAGTGGCCTTAATTGTTCATCTATTTTCTTTTTTTTTTTTTTTTTTGAGACGGAGTCTCGCTCTGTCGCCCAGGCTGGAGTGTGCAGTGGCGCAATCTCGGCTCACTGCAAGCTCCGCCTGCTGGGTTCACGCCATTCTCCTGCCTCAGCCTCTCCGAGTAGCTGGGACTACAGGCGCCCGCCACCACGCCCGGCTTATTTTTTTTTTTTGTATTTTTAGTAGAGACGGGGTTTCACTGTGGTCTCGATCTCCTGACCTCGTGATCCGCCCGCCTCGGCCTCCCAAAGTGCTGGGGTTACAAGCGTGAGCCACCGCGCCCGGCCTGTTCATCTATTTTCATGAGTAATGTTGATTGATTCGATGCACCAAAATCACATTCCAGGTTAGAAAAAATTGTTTGATATTAATTATGTGTCAGGACGTGAAAGACCACTCAGCAGGATTGGGAGCTCATGAATGGACTCTGTTTAACCGAGTTCTAAAATCAAGAAACAAATCCCTTGTAGCTATGTTGTTTTGATGTGAATTGACAAGAATAAGCAATTACAAGGCCATAATTAAGTACTTGGCTTAAAAAGGAAAAAGGAGAGACTCCTATGGGGGACTCTGGTGTTGACAGGTAGAAAAACAACATATTCCTGCTCAAAAACTTACGTAGATACAGTCCTTGTTCCTTCAGCGTGAAATGTTTTCGCTGTGGGCAAAACCAATTTCTTTTCAAGTGGGTAAGAACATGAGAAACTAAGTAAAATAATCAGAGATTATAAATTAAGACCATATTTAGAATTCATCTGCCCTACTTTCCTCTCTTACACAACTTCAGAGTGGAATTTATCATTTTAAAAATTTGATTTAACATAATATGCTCTGGAAACAAGCTGATAGAAGCGTAACTTGGCTAAGTTAAGTTTTAACAGCTATTAATTAAAAATGGGTTAATGCTCATGGCTTCTTTATTTGGTTTTAATATGCTTAACTGTGGCACATTAAGCAGGGTAGGTGTGCTAACCTCATGAGCTCTCTGTTCCTTAAAATGATCAGTTTTGCCTTGGTGGGTCAGTCCCCTGCCCTGTGGTTGAGGACATGAGGACCTATCAACAGATGGCTCCTTTTACCCTAGGAGGTGAGAATTGTAACTCTCTGTCCATTAAGCTCAATATTTTCTAAAATGTAAATTTGACAAAATGGATCAAACTAGACATAGATTAAAGATAACAATCATCCAGATAACTAGTGGTCCCTAATACGTGTTTTCTTTCCATTTTTTTTTTATTATTCACCAATGCAAAGTGATTGGTATAGTAAAAAGAGAATAGAATGCCAATTACCTTTGTTCATTTATAAAAGTAGGATAATACATACGCTGTCTTGAGGCATTGTTGCAAGTGTTAGAGACAATAGTTGTGTGGCACACATTACCTGCTACACAGTGGGAACTGAATACCAACAGTTAAGACAAGAAAATGCTTATACCAATGCCTTGAAGCATGGTGATGTTCAGGATCTTGAGGACAGCGTTAAGATTAAAAAACAGATTGGGGCCGGGTGCAGTGGCTCACGCCTGGAATTCTAGCACTTTGGGAGGCCGAGGCGGGCAGATTGCCTGAGCTCACCAGACCAGCCTGGGCAACACGGTGAAACTCCGTCTCTACTAAAATATTTAAAAAATTAGCCAGGCTTGGTGGTGCATGCCTGTAGTCCCAGCAACTCAGGAGGCTGAGGCAGGAGAATTGCTTGAACCTGGGAGGCGGAGGTTGCAGTGAGCCAAGATTGCGCCACTGCACTCCAGCCTGGGTAACAGAGCGAGATGCCGACTCTACAAAAACAAACAAACAAACAAACAGATTGGTTTCTTCATTAAATATAACTCAATCTTCTTTCCAGAGCTAAGCTCTGGAACTATTGTGCACACCTCAATAAATTCCCTATTTGATATCTACCTACTCCCAAATCATAGCCGTTCCTGGGTGAGCAGGTCCAGGCAAAACTACCTCTAAAGGCCAAGGAAGCTGAGAGGCAGAAAAAAAGAGGCCGACAAATCCAGTATCTCAGAAAGAACAATTAATAGACACTTCGGAACAGAAGCCATGTTTCAGGCAGCTGAGAGACAAGATAGGGGATCCCTGCATTATTACTCTCCACATTCAAGGCTTCTATACCATCCAGAATTTGCCTAGGGGCAAGATTTATGGTGAGTACGCATTTATGATAACATCAAAGCTCTTGCTGGGTGCAGTGGCTCAGGCCTGTAATCCCAACACTTTGGGAAGCTGAGGCGAGAGGACTGCTTGAGGCTGTAATGAGCCATGATCGCACCACTGCCCTCCAGCCTGAGCAAATGAGCAAGACCCTATCTCAAGGAAAATAAAAAAAAAAAAAGCTTGTTTTGACCTAAGGTCAGGATTTGCTAAATACATGAAAGTAGAAATCTTAGAGGCATTCCCAGAATTGGGGTTAAGGAGAAGTCCACATGGTCGATTAGCATCCAAGATGAACTTGCTTTAGCCTTCTCAACAGCCCATAAGAGTTCGCCAGCAAGGAGTGTAGCTATAAGGCACTTGTTCTACCTTTTCCCTACGGCTGGACTATTTCACCATGAATGGTAGTTCTCAGCTCTCTTAGCGTTTACAGTTTAGATCAGTGATGGCAAATAGATTTTAAAACACAAAGCCATTGATTCCTAGAGAATTGTTCTGAAAAGAATTCTAAGGCCAAATCTAGGAGTAGTAAACAAAAATCAATTGGCAATAAATTGTGCCAGTGTAAGCAGTAAAGTGACATTATGGCTGACAGTATTTTCCATTCCAAATATATAGGGTTACTTACAAACAAATATTTGGGGTCACTCAAAGAAGTACAGAATTTTTTAATATACCAGCAAACGGCAATTTTTTGAATATGACATATCCCAAGCATAATTTCAATATTTACTTATTTATATGTTATTTTTCATTTCCACTAAAAGTTCCAAGGGAGATAAAAGTTCATTATAATTTTAATGAAGGCAATAGACCACTTGTTAAGGACAGCTTTAGCAAAGTGAAAATAGTTAAGTAATTAATTATTGTGGCCTACTTGTTCCAGTTTTTAATTATTTACATAAAATAATACGTATTATTATTTCCAGTTTGGAAGAACGTGGGAAGTGTAGTGTAACAGTTGCATGTGTGAAAATTTGTAAATTTGGAGATGTATGCCAATCATTGACCTTTTTTCTTTTTAATGGGTTTACTCATCTGGAATCACTTAAGTGAAAATATCAATTTGTCTTCTTTGCAGGTAGCAGATAAGAGAATAAGCAAATGAATAGACTCTTAGTAGGATACCAATCAGGCACTGGAACTCTGAGAGTGTCTCCTAGTGACATTATTTTTTGTAACAAACTTGATGATCCTACTTAGTTAAACCAAATACACATAGTCATTTTTCTAACAATCTTTGCTTCTGTTTTTTTAGGGGAATTTTTTCTGTAAGTCATCTTTATATGTTTTGGTTTGAAAAATGAATTGCTGTTCTGAAAAAAAACAGGGTGAGGAATAGAATACATTTTTGAAGATTTGTCACATAACACATAATAAAGCATGTATGGAGATAATTCTTAATGTGGCTTAAAATTAAATGCCTTCACTAAGAAAAAACTTTTTAATAATTATGCGGGGCAAGCATCACTACTTAATTACAGGAAAAGAGGAAGGTATTATAGTAAACAGGAAGAGAATAATATGAATATTTAACCATCATCATAATTTCTCTGAAGCTATTTTCTGAACACATGTTTAGTACGTGATCTTGAAAAATGCTCTTTCAAAACTAAGGCACCTCCTTTTTGTCTGTATTCATTATTATTATTATATTAAGTACAACGAGATAATAAAGGTGTCCTTCACATAAATTTTGTATATATTAAATAAAGACATGGAAATATGCATGTAGCCTCAAGAAGTTTAGAAGGAACTAGCTATTATTAAGTCAGTTAGTTTCACTATTTATCTTCATAGTTAAGGGAGCTTTGATAAATTGAGCTTGATTAGGAGCACAGCAAATTTTAAAAATAGTGTTCTCAAAGAGTGCGTAATCATCTATTAGAATTCCTTAGCATCATCTCCACTTTCCCCATTTGAGAGAGAATTTAAACACCAAGAGGTTGCTAAATATTTGCATAACAGGATATTCAACCTTTACAATTTACTTAAAGATATGCATAAACTATGTATTTCATACTTTCTTATAATAAACTTTCATAGCCAGGTACACTTATTAAACACTCATAGACTGAGTATAATAGAAAATCATATGTTAAATACAATTATTAGATGCAGTTTTGATTAAACAAAGTGATGCTAAGTGACTGCAAGTGATAAATAGAGGTTTGTCCAGAACTCATATTATATCATAGATTTGAAGTTTATTACACTTGAAGATGCCCCCCAAAAGATGACTCTGTATTAGGAGTTAAAAGACCCCATTTTAAATCACCTCTTTCTAGATGTTTTAACTTGCATAGGCTACTTAACCTTAGTTAATTTTTCTTACCTTTTTGATGATTATTATACTCTTTAGATCTTGGTAGAGGTGTGATAATTAGTTGAACAAGTATTTGGAAAAGTTGTTATTATACAGGAGGGGCTTCCTAATTTAATTCCATTCTTGGCAGAGACAAGGTCATGAACAAACTGTATCTAAGAACAAAATGTATCTAAGATCAGCAATGGTCACATGACCAGAAAACTATTTGTGTAGGTCATGTGACTATTATTTGGTTGAGTAGCGCTTTCTTTAAAAAATGAAAAACTTGATCTGCTACAAAACAAATATGGCCATTGTCACCATCACTTATATAAAAACAGGGAGGCTTCTAGTCAGTGTTTATTACTAATCAAGTCAGAGCTGTAACTTTTACTGACTGGCGTCATTCTGGAGAACCTTGAGTGCATTCAGCTTAGGCCTGTCAGTTCAATCGAGAAGCACAGCGCTGACAGAGATTGTCATTTTTCATACCTGTAGTTTCAGAAAAGTCAACGTATTCTCATGCAGCAAATAAGAGTGAAAGCATTTGCTGAAGTTTCAAGATAAGTTTGTATTCAATTTACATATCTCTACTTTGTGTGGATGTTTCGTCTTGGTCAAAATTTTCTCTCTGCTCAGTTTCTTTAGAAATATAGTCACACAGGGTCAGGTGCGGTGGCTCACGCCTGTAATCCCAGCACTGTGGGAGGCCAAGGTGGGCAGATCACAAGGTCAGGAGAATTGAGACCATCCTGGCTAACATGGTGAAACCCCATCTCTACTAAAAATGCAAAAAAAAAAAAAAAATTAGCTGGGCATGGTGGCGGGTGCCTGTAGTCCCAGCTACTACTGAGGCAGGAGAATGGCGCGAACCCGGGAGGCAGAACAGAGCTTGCAGTGAGCTGAGATCAAGCCACTGCTCTTCAGCCTGGCCGACAGAGTGAGGCTCTGTCTCAAAATAAAAAAAGAAAAGAAAAAGAAAAAGAAATATAGTCATACAGATGCTTCACAATTTAGACATGCTCTTAGGTATGTATGCATTAAAGACTGAATTTTTCTAAAGTTGAAGGTTTGGGTTCACAAAATAGTTAAGCAGTTTTTCATAAGCCATAACTCCATTCAGCTTCTGGTACTTCAGCAGTGGTAAATGAGTGAAACCTCCATTTGCCATCTGCTCTATCCAGTTGGGTCCTGAAAATCTGAACTTAATGAATAAACCAATGGTAAGTGTTCTTTTTTTTTTTTTCCTTTGAGTTTTTAATGCTGTGTCTTCAGATTCTTTTAATATTAGCTGGAAAGGTTAAATACTTTAGAGTCATTGGGAGTCTCAGAGAACACCGTAACATCAAAAAGTCCCTCATCTGAGAGAGATGCTTACAAGAAAAGCAAAACCTCTGACAGCAGTCCGGGCTATGTGAGGCATGTGAAATTTATTAGGCCCAGAGAGACATGAGGATGGGACCTCAGTCAGGTTTTTCTCCCTCGTCACCCATGCTCAGGGACAATTGTTTAAAGTCACTTTGTTTCTGACTGGCTGCCCTGTCCGTTACTGTCATGTTCCTGGAATTTGTGAGATAAAGAACAATATATAGTCAATCAATAGCTTATGTTATTTTCATGTAAATTCTTGGTAAACATTTTAGGGTCTGGGCATGGTGGCTCACGTCTGTAATCCCCGCACTTTGGGAGGCCGAGTCAGGCAGATAACGAGGTCAGGAGATCGAGACCATCCTGGCCAACGTGATGAAATCCCGTCTCTACTAAAAATACAAAAATTAGCCGGGCATGGTGGCACGCACCTGTAGTCCCAGCTACTCGGGAGGCTGAGGCAGGAGAATCGCTTGAACCTGGGAGGCAGAGGTTGCACTGAGCCGAGATCACTCCACTGCACTTCAGCCTGGGCAACAGTGTGAGACTACATCTAAAAACAAAAACCAAAAAAAACCAAAAAAACAAAAAAAACCATTTAGGAACTGCCTCTTCTTTTCTTTTAAAAATGTAGTTGGGCCAGGTGCGGTGGCTCACGCCTGTAATCTCTGCACTTTGGGAGGCCGAGGTTGGTGGATCACTTGAGGCCAGGAGTTCAAGACATGCCTGGCCAAATGGTGAAAGTCCATCCCTACTAAAAGTACAAACATTAGCCAGGTGAGGTGGTGCATGCCTGTAATCACAGCTACTCGCCTGGTTGAGGCATGAGAATTGCTTCAACCTGGGAAGTTGCAGTGAGCCAAGATTGCACCACTGTGCCCCAGCCTGAGTGACAGAGCAAGACTCTGTCTCAAAAAAATACACAAATACAAACATTTTTAAAACTCACTTTTAACTGCTTCTAATCAGAGTCTATATTCCAGGCAATTTGCATCTATCCTCTCAGGCTGCAGTCCTCAAACATGGCACAAATAAACACTCTACTTATATTAATTTGGCCTCAGTTTTTCCTTTAGATTGACACATTAAGTCTTCCCAGAAATTTCCATGTCCTGGTTCACTGACTTTATGGAAAGAAAACCAAAGCTTCCTCCTCTACTAAAATCTTTTCCAGATTTTCCCTAAATTAGTTCTCAGCTTCCAGAGTGACAGCTCCCAAAAGCAAAGAAAGGCATGTCCCTGAGAGATGGCGGGTGAATCCTTAGCCACACCTTCATTTGCAGTCATGAAATCTCCTAGAAATCCCATGTCTTATTTTGTTGTAATTGATGCAATATTTTTTCATTCTGACATGTTGTGTATTTGTTTCAATATTCTAATGAGTATCTTATAGCACCAGTTCAGTCATTTCGTTTTATTTCTCCTGAATTTTTGAGAAAGTTGGTAATTCAGAAAGGTATTTCCTGTCACTCCCCAGACACATATGTCCCTGGCACCTCCCCTCATCCTTACCGTCAGCACACCACTGTACTCTATACTTCTGGCCATATGCAGAAGCTCATTTTGAAAAGTAAAACCATGAACCTTTGGTATTTGATCACATAAACATGCAGAATGTTTTTCACATCAATTACTTCCTCCATTTCATCAGCGATCTTGATTTGCGAAGCTATCATAATCACTCTTGACAAATGAGATGCAATGTAAAGTATATCATTCTTCTCTATGACTTTAATAAACATTTGAAATATGCTTTTCTAAATACTGCTGTCGTCATAGGGGCCACACTGATGGCAATGACCTGATCATTTCTGTGTTTAAGACAAGTCTCAAATTCCTTTCTGAGGTGGTTAGTGCTCACTAGTTTATAAATACTAGCTAATCAGTTTGAAAGCGTTTCATGATTTAAAAATATCTCAGGAGGTCAGCAATCAGGGATTGAGACAGATGGGCATAGTTTTACTGGAAGACTATCTTGGGTAAACCTTGTGGATTGGCAAAAAAAAAAGTCTAAATTTGGAAGACTCAAGCTTTGCCAAATATTAGCTGTGTAATTTTAGACAGATTATATATCTCCGAGCTTCAATTACCCCATGATAAATTTTACATGATAAAACCTATCATATCCTCCTCAATAGCTATTATGAGGAGGAAATGGGATATTTATATTTCTTTCCAAGATTAAAACATAGCTATGTGAAAAGACATCTATATATCTATCTGTGTTTAATATGTGAAAGTTGGTTCAGGAGATTAGTCATTGATTAAGCAATAATACTTTGAATTACTTCTAAGTTACTGCTTCCTCCCGAAGAACAAAGTAGTCAATGAAAGGGATGATTCACTGGGTTCAAATCATGTGCACCACTTACAAGCTGTGTAGCCTCGAGCAATTTCTTAAATTCACTAAGCTGCAGTTTCCTCATATGTAAGTGGAGCTAATAATAAAAATACTTACCACCTGGAGGTGTGTTAACCAATTATGATAATATACACTAATGGATTATAATGACTGTCACAAAGTAAGTTCTTAATAAACAGTAGCCATTGACATTGACTAGTGGTAATAGTAGTAATAGTAAAGTGCATCTATGTTTTTATTAAAAAGAATCCTTTTTGTAGGGTGAATTAAAACATTATATTTCTCCTAAAGGTAATGACATACTAGTCTCATAATCTCATAACAAGAGCAGGGACCCAGGGAGAGAATTGAGCCATTGTATCGGATGAGGTATAGAAACGTAGAGTTCAGAGTGATGGGGCTATATAACTGTACATTTTCAACCTACATCTATGGTATGTTAGAGGAAATTTTGTTTCTATAAAGCAAGTAGAGGTAACTCAACACATGAAGACGGTGCTTGTAACAATGTTCAAGGCACTGAACAAAGTTCAAGGCACTGATGGCATAGAATCTGCCCTCCACCCTAATCAAATGGTGATTCGCTCTGTTGCCTGCAATAAAACATGTTTATATCGAATACAGCCCCGTAAAGGATACCTAGAGGAACACTGAATCCTTTTTCATTTCCTCCTTCTCAAGGAACTGGCAGGAATTTAAACCTGGTAGAATTAAGCAAACTTTTTCCCTGCGGAATCTCATGCTGTTCTCATTTCCCTTATTCACTTCGGGGTTTCTGCTGCTATCCTCAGGCTCTTCCTTGTTAAATTTTGGTCATGGCTTATGTATTTGCTCAAATCTTTACTAATTGAGAGATGGAAGATAAAAAAAAACACTTCCCTGTAATATCTCTGAAAAACTCTCCCTTTTACCCATGAATTGCTGCAGCTCTTTGGCATTCTCTACTGGATCTAATGTTTCAACATTCTCTGCAGGAATCAATCACTATCCATCTGCTTCCCATTAAGGAGAGAGGGGTTGAAATGGCCAAAGCACCTTGGCTGGAAAAAGTCTTCCTCCTGTTAGAAAGTAAGAATAACATCATCTTTTTATTTGTACACAGAGTGATAACAATTTAAACATTACATTAATAACTATCTTCTTGGGAAAGGCGAGTTGAATTACAGCATTAAATCATACAATATATAATATTGATTGGCCTAAATAAAAGTAACATTACCATTTAATATTGTGTCTAAGAAAATAGTGATGGAAAAAATTACATCACATACTGATGTGGCAACATGGTGTCCTTTTCCTGGTCCTCAGCTTCTCCACCACTGACAGTCTCTGTTTTCATTTCAATGTATTCACACACCATCAAAGCCATAAATCCAAATTCTGTGGCATATTAACCTTCTTTCAAGGCCTACTGACTTTTACAAGAAGTTTCTGTGTCAGGTTAAAGATCGGAGTCTCACTTTTGCTCTACTTTTTTGTGGGTTAATGTTCCCAGAGGTAAAAGAGCTCCCACATCAGAAGCTATTATTGAAATTATAGAACATAAAGGGACTTGGGTGGCTTCAGCAAGATCTGGATTTCCCCGTGTGAGATCTATTTTATCTTCCAGGCAGTGACTGAGAACCTGATACTACTTCTTTTTTCTTTGTAATTTTAACTTATATTTTAGATTCAGCGGGTACCTGTGCAGATTTGTTACATGTTTGATGCTGAGGTTTGGGGTACGACTGATCCTGCCATCTAGATAGTGAGCATAGTACCCAATGGTTTTTCAATCCTTGCACCCCTCCCTCTCTCCTCTAGTAGTCCTCAGTGTCTATTATTGCCATCTTTATGTCCATGAGTACACAGTATTTAGCCGCCTTTTATAAGAGAAAATGCAGCATTTAGTTTTCTGTTCCCACTGAGGATAATGGTCTCTAGGTGCATCCATGTTGCTGCAAAGAACATGATTTCGTTTTTTTACTGGGTGCATCATATTCCATGGTGTATATGTACCACATTTTATTTATCCAATCCACCATTAATGGGCACCTAGGTTGATTCCATGTCTTTGCTATTGTAGACAGTGCTTCAATGAACTGCTCTCCACAGTGGCTGAACTAATGTACATTCCCACCAACAGTGTATAACCGCTCCCTTTTCCACACAGCCTCGCCAGCATCTGTTGTCCTCTGACTTCTTAATAGTAGCCATTCTAATTGTTGTGAGATGGTATTCCATTGTGGTTTTAATTTGCATTCATCTGGTGATTAGCGATGTTGAGCACTTTTTCATGTTTATTGGCTGCTTGCGTGTCTTCTTTTAAGAAGTGTCTGTTCATGTCTTTTCCCTACTTTTTAATGGAGTTATCTGTTTTTTGCTTGATGAATTAAGTTTCTTATAGATACTGAATATTAAACTTTTGTCAGATGCATAGTTTGTGAATATTTTTCTCCTATTCTGTAGAATGTTTGTTTACTCTGTTGACAGTTTCTTTTGCTGTGCAGAATTTCTCTATTTTGGTTAAGTCCTACTTGTTGATTTTTGTTTTTATTGCAATTGCTTTAGTCATAAGTTCTTTTCCAAGGCTGATGTCTAGACTGGTGTTTCCTAGGTTTGCTTCTAGAATTCTTACAGTTTGATGTCTTACATTTAAATCTTTAATCCATCTTGAGTTCATGATTGTATATGGTAAAAGGTAGGGGTCTAGTTTCATTCTTCTGCATATGGCGAAGCCAGTTATCTCAACACCACTTATTGAATAGGAAGTTCTTTCTGTGTTGCTTATTTTTGTCAACATTGTCAAAGACCAAATGGTGGTAGGCATGTGACTTTATTTCTGGGTTCTCCATTCTGTTTTATTGGTCAATGTGTCTGTTTTTGTACCAGTACCATACTGTTTTGGTTACTATAGCCTTATAGTATAGTTTGAAGTGGAGTACTGTGATGCCTCCATGAAATTGCCACTTCTAAGAAACTTGTGGATTTTAACAAGGTTGAAAAAACCTTTTTTTCACTTCTTTTTCCTAAAAGCACAGTGCCTTAGAAAACAACATACTGATTTCAACTTAAAGCACTTGTGTGTTTTATGGGCATTTGCTTAGAATCTTTCTTTTGTACCTTTTTTTTTTTTTTTTTTGGAGACAGAGTCTCACTCTGTCACCCAGGCTGGAGTGCAGTGGCGCACTCTTGGCTCACTGTAACCTCCGCTTCCTGAGTTCAAGCAATTTTCTTGCCTCAGGCTCTTGAGTAGCTGGGACTACAGGTACGTACCACCACGCCCAGCTAATTTTTGTATTTTCAGTAGAGACAAGCTCTCACCATGTTGGTCAGGCAGATCTCGAAGTCCTGACCTCTGGTGATCCGCCTACCTCTGCCTCCCAAAGTGCTGGAATGACAGGCATGAGCCACCGTGCCTGGCCTTTTGTATCTTACTGGCTCTGCTGGGCTCTGCTGGGCTTACTGGCTGTGCTGGGACGGGCTCTGCTCAGTCCTTCAGCTCCATGCATTTCTTAGCATTCTGTTTATTTTTCTTTCAATAGACCTATAATAATTATTGTTTACCTTAAATTTTATAGCACATACTGCATTCATTTTATTTAATCTTCTATTAGAGAATCTGTTTCCTTCTGCATATTTGTATTCCTTGTCATATTGTGAAAAGTCATTTTTCTTACCTCCTCCACCTCATATGACCAGTATAGCTCTGAACCATTGTTTCTGCTTCTGACTGCACTTAGCTTTTCCCTACTACTTTAGCTGACTATGCATTCAAATTAGTGACACACTATCAGCCATGTCCTTTTATGAAACTCTAGTCCAGTAAAAACCATAAATTGCTTTTGAAATTATCTTTAGAAACAAAATAAACAAAGCAAAAGCTGTTATCAAGGTTAAGGGTCAACCTGGAATCAGGAAGTTTTGTCATGCTGGCTTGACTTCATCAAGTTTCCTATGTGACTAGGTTTTGGATCTTGATGAATCCTAATGAATTTATCTGCTAATAGGATATGAATATTTTTATGTTCAAAGTAAACCCACTAATAAGAGTTTAAGGCTAAAGAAGCCCTGTGAGATTAATCAGTTAACATTCCACAACTGAGTGAGAAACAAGCTCACAGCCCTATTCAATAATACTATATGAAAAATAGAAAGATCTCTCCTCTTTTTGTCCCAACCAACTTAACAATTTCCTTCTGTATGAGTCAACTTTTTTTACTGAGACCTATGAATCCACTCTAGTTAGTGTCCATAGAAAAGTATTTCCAAACAAATACACAGTTCATAGTGTATTCCCTTCTGTACTAGTCAACTTTTTTTACTGAGACCTATGAATCCATTCCAGTTAGTGTCCACAGAAAAGTATTTCCAAACAAATACACAGTTCATAGAATTATTGGGGAAAGTGAACAAATAGACTAGCCTCAGCCTTCAGGAATAATCCCCAAAACCACAAGCAAAACTGGACAACCCAGAAGATACTGCTTCTGCCATGATGTAAACGTCCAAGTATCTGGAAGCTTCTTTCCATGTCAGAGAACCATTAACAAAGCTGCTGGCTCCAGGAACATGGCTCCTCTGTCACCATCCAGGCCAACGAAATGAAAGTGCTGAAACCATCCTCTCTTTCTATGTAACTCAGGGTCAAAATAAATTTGTTGCAAGTTTAACTAATATTTGAAGTCAAAATAATATCCAGAATAACCTGAAAGGCAGCGTGTGAAATATGTCACTCATGAGCCTCTGCAGTACAGAAAGACATGCTAGACAGGGCTGGAAGGTGTCAGATAAACTCTATACGTTCATTCTTCAGAACTACTAATGCCTCCCTATTTTTAGCCTCTATCTCTATCTCACTTTCTCCCATCTATATTTCTGTGGTTTCTATTCTCAGAGCTTCTAATCTTCCCCCCATTTATCTCAATGTTTGTATCTTGTTTATATTTTAGTCCACCAACCAATTTTTTCCCAGATTGCAGGTCTCGGTAATTCTAAGTACTGTTATTGAGTGATTCCCCAACCCCCAACCTTTCACTTTATGGTGAACCCTCCATACACAAAACGTGTTTGCCCCTCCATCTCACGTACATCCCTCTCCTTATTTGTTTAAATGCCAGGGGAATAATCACGGCGCCTCACTTTTCATTTTGTAGCTTTTAGAAAAAGTAATGGCCACAATGGTAGTAGAGTTTTCTCGGGACTATCCTTGGACTCCAAGAAGACACCCTAATTTTTCAGTAGGTGGCAGCCTTTTCTCTAGAGCTTAGATGAATAAATTCTACAACTCAAATTACTGGATACAAATCAAGGTGTTATTCAAACCTCAATTTTACACAGAGACATATTTCAAATATTAATTGTCAATCACTTTAATAATATCCTGTATATATGTATATATAATTACATATTTGATACATATTATATATAATTATATATACATATATACTATATATACACATATATAGTATATATACACGTATAGTATATATAGTATATATACACGTGCACATATATATATATATATAAATCATGATAATAAATCTGGTATTTTAATGAACTTGTAACCAAATAACTAAGTCTCTGTTTTGGAAATGAAGTAAGTCTGCATTACTTTTCCATTACTAGCAAGAAAGTCAGAAATGAATCTATGAAACACAGTCTGTTTAATCCCATTGTACTCTTTTTATCTGTGTATTCTTATTGTCCCTTTGATGATCATCATGACTGTATGGCCACTATAAAATACATTGCTATTGTGAGAACAATTCTATTTGGAATAGACCAGATCCTAAGCGAGAGTATTATGCATATCAATCTTACCATACTTTAAAATTTAATTGTAGGAGAAAATACCAGAAATTTCCTTTTTATTAGTTTAGTTTCACATTTGCCATGTGAATTTCTAATTATTTTAATGTTTGTACATTGATGGCAAGCTTAAACACAGTTCTTAAATCTTTTCCAAGACTGGGTACTTTGTATCTCCAGCTGTGACAAATTCCAGCAAAAGAGCTTATGAGGTTTGGGTTTTTTTTTTGGTATCTAGCTGAGCTTATTTACTTATTTACTTTTTAATTTTTTTTAGAGACAGGGTCTTGCTTTGTCATCCAGGCTGGAGTGCAGTGGTGCAAGCACAGCTCACTACAGCATCGACTTCCTGGGCTCATTCGATCCACCCACTTCAGCCTCCTGAGTAGCTGGTACTGTAGGTGCACACCCCCATGCCCTGCTAAGTTTTCTATCTTTTGTAGAGATAGGGTTGCACCATGTTGCCCAGGCTGGTCTCAGACTCTTGGGCCCAAGCGATTCTCCTGCTTTGGCCTCCCAAAGTGCTGGGATTATGGGTGGGAGCCATTGTGTCCACCCTACTTATTTTTAATAGGTGATTGACATCATCCTGTTATCATAAGGTCAAAGTAGCCATATATATATTCTTATAGGGCCAGTTTCTTCCCAGGGCTTGATATTTTTTAAACTTGGGGCAGAGCCATTATTTCTCAAGTTGGTATATACAAAGGAGCAATGCTGCAAAGTGCTCGTAATTGAAATGCTCAAGAATCCTGTATTTGACTCAAGGGCCAACATCTTCTATTTACATTTATATTATAACTTGGGACATAGACAAAACTGTTTCCAGTCAGGGCAGAGGTCCCAGAAATCCATTGTAACTACATATGTAGTTATTCAGATTTATCCCCAACTTGTTCATAGACCTTTAATGGGGGAAAGGCAGTCTTGATTAATTTACATTCCTTATACATAATATTTGAGAGGACACTTTTAAAAAATCACTGGTTTGGATTGTATTATTCATTCAACATATGCTAGGTTTTCTTATCTGTTCAAGCCTGAGTAGTCTGGATCTCTTTAAAATGTGTCTCTGTCATGGGCAGTTGTGCAATATTCAAAGAAGCACACTGAAGATAAAGATGAGTCACAGGGCATATCTCCAGCTACTAGCCTGACCCACACTTGATATTGGCTTGCTTCCTAGGCACTGGTAAAACTGGGGAAACAAGAGAAAGCATGCAATGTGCTGCCACAGGTCAATAGGGGTTTTGTCTGACTAACAGCCTTATTAAAATAGAATCTCTGTTATGGGAAAAGTGAATCTACGGAGACCAGTTTCGCTATGTCCACTTCCTTGTTTTGGGGGTTATTAAGCAGTGGGAAAATCAGGATGGGGGACTCATTCACTGTCATCTCTCCACCAGACAGGCTGTGTTCTGTTAGAGAACGTATGCGCGTACCAGCTAATCTCCTTTTCTCATACTTAACTGCACTTCAAGTCCCCACAAAAATTTTATGAGCAGTTGGTAAATAAGATTACCTTTTAAAATCAAGACGGTTTTAGAAATCAGATTTGCATTTTTCTGAAGAGACTTACAAACTCTTCTAGGTAATTTACAGATAAATTACAGGTGTGTTAGGAAAGTTCTAGAAGTTGGTAGTGAATAGCTCTAACTGATTTCTCCACCACTGTATGTAACATGCAGAACTGACCTGCCATGGTCTGGGTCAACCAGTGCAACATAATATTACTGATTACAATGTTTACTTGCACAGTTCCTTTATCCAAGGAGATGTAAGTCCTTCACAGGGCCATTAATTCTTTTAACATTCCATGGAAGCAGCAGGTTCCGCTCTCCTGTTGTTGACTGAGGATCTGAAACATGGCTGGGTTCAGTGCCCATGCAAATAAGGAGCTTTCCTGATGGCAATTGATATCTAGACGTCACTGGTTTTTGACACGTGGAAACTGGCCAAACTTGAGCCAAATTTGTCCCACATGTTTTGTTCAAACCCCATACTAGTGGCAACATTAAACAAAGAAGGGTTAAAAAAAATACAGATTTCTGACTTGTTAAGAATGGAAATATCCAGTAACACTAGAGTCCACTCCCATGAGGCCAAAATCAACTGCATTTGTGTAGCTTTTGCTTCATTTAGAGGAACAAACACAATTTTAACCTGTCCTGCTTTACGTTTTTCTCTTTCCTCCCTAGTCCCTGCAGGCATTTGTGTTTGGGACAGCTTGTCACAAATCTTGTGATTTTTATACTCAACTGAAAGGCTGGTTCTAAATGGCAGTCAGGCCTGAAGCAATTGTTCTCCCGATTAGCCTGCAAGCTCCTTGAGGGAGGAACTGTGCCTTCTTTGTGGTTTGGTCTCCAGTACTTTTTTTTTTTTTGCTTGGGGGGCGGTGGGCGGGGATGGAGTTTCATTCTGTCGCCCAGGCTGGAGTGCAGTAGTGCAATCTGGACTCATTGCAACCTCCATCTCCCAGGTTCAAGCGATTCTCCTGCCTCGGCATCCTGAGTAGCTGGGACTACAGGCACACACCACCACACCCGGCTAATTTTTGTTTTTTTTTGTAGTAGAGACGGGGGTTTCACCATGTTGGCCAGGCTGGTCTCAACTCGAACTCCTGACCTCAGTGATCCGCCCAGCTTGGCCTCCTAAAGTGCTGGGACTACAGGTGTGAGCCAGCGCCCAGCCCTGGTCTCCAGTGCTTTGAACAGAGCCTGCCCTGTAGTTACTAAGTAATCATCATATGACGAATTAAAGAGATGAATTAATGAATCCTTCAAAATGACATTTGAGTCAAGCTGTTAATTACTGAACCTATTTATGCCAGAGAACTCTCTCTACGTGGAAAATGGACTCGAGAGGTTTTCAGAATTGACCTTGGTTAATTGATTTTACATTTTCTAAAATGACCAGTGTCTGACAGAAAAGGCTCATAGTAGTTGGGATTTCAACCCTAGAGTCAAGATGGTAAAGTGGCCGTAGAAAATAACAAACATGTAGATGAGTGAAGTTCAATGTACTTAGATTACAGACTGTGAGAACAGAGCTTGGAGGTATGGAAATGCAGCTGCTTGTTCTTCTAATCTGTTCTATTCTAGGTGTTCCTCCACTATAATTTCTGAGTGTCAACTATGAATGGCCCCAAGGAAAATTTCCCTTCTTTTGTAAAACTTGCACCAACTTCTTTTTTAATGGCAGAGTCCATGCCAAAGGGGATTTTTCCATTGCCAAGTTAAGGAGTAACCTAATTTAGTTACAGTAATATATGTAACATTTCTTGAATGTGATAGAAGATTAATATTATTTAAATGGAATCTGGATCTCCAGTGTGAATGATAAGAAGTATATTTGAATTTAGATAGACGTTATATGCAAAATTGTACTATATGTTATTTATTTTTGTACTATGTGAACATAGTCTCATGTACTGAATTCTACCAACATAGCAGAATAGGCAGCAATATCTGAAAGTGATTTTTCATGACATCATACCCAGTAGGCTTCTTTTCACAAACACATAGACACATCTGGGTTACTATCCAGGGGATAGCTATTATCAAAAATTTGATATAATAAACATATATTTAAGTAAGCTTTTTCTGTTTTGCTTATTATAAAAATAGTTATTCAAGCTAGCATGAAATTTGAAACAATATTTGATTGAAAAGTAAGGGAAACACAGGAACAAATAGTAATCCATGCAAATTTCTAATTGTTTCCACAAAAAAGTCACAGATTCAAGTTTTATACTTCAGTTACAATGATGGCTAGCTGATGAACTTACCGTTCACTTACTTGTAGACGAAGTTCTCTCCCTTTTCCGAGTTTACATTAAATCACAAGGCAAATTGAGAAAGGTAGGCTGATAGAGTTGAGATTGCTATTTAAGTAGCTTAATGCTTCTTCCAAATGAAATCCCATTCCTAGCAACATCATTAACTAATAAGAATTCTAATTTAGCGATGGTCAAAAAAACACTAAAATTCCCTAAGACATCAAACATCTCCTAAAAAGTAACAGCAAAATCAATCTTACTTCAATGAGAAAGTGCATAAAACATACATATGTTATTTGCATAAAATATACATCTAAGTTCTTTCTAAAATTTAAAAGTATATGTGTATTAATTTTTATTAGTTATGTATTATTCTATATTGTATTTTTCTGTATTTGTGTTAATATACTTAGAGAAAAATAATTATAATTAATGATTCCTTGGTATAGTAAAATTATATATTAAACAAAAATGGCAGCCTAGGCTCTTAGTCCATCAATATTTGCCATGGTAATTGGAAGGATATTGGATTAATAATAATAAGCATTGGAAAAATGGGATTTGCATACTGAGAAGAGAGAAATGAGATAGAATAAATGAGAAAATGAAGGTCAGTTCACAGAGTATACTTAGGAAACTTAAAGAAAGCTGAAGTAAAATTCATGAACCCACTGGGACATAAGTTTACCTCTTAAGAAGGCATATTCAAAGGTGTAGTGATGGGCTGATACAGCCAAAGGTGAGTATTATTTTAGGTTCTTCTCTGCTTAAGTATCGACCTGAAAAAATAAACTGAAAATATTACATAACTTATATATAGGAGAGATTTTTTTTTTTACAATACTGGGTGCATAGGTTATTTTTCTTAAATTACATTCTTCTTTTATTTATCAAATATTTCCTGAGCTCTTACTATGAACCAGGTGGTGTTTTAGTAGTTGGAGATACATTTATGAGCAAGACAATATCATGCGGCCCATGACATTTATATTCTATTTTAGGAGATTTTTTAAAAGACAAATACATAAATAAGCAATAGGCAGTTTACTTGTCTATGGTGTCATAGTTTCCCAGAGTTACCAAGGAAATATCAAGAACTGGGCACAGAGATTTCAGCGTGATTTGCGTGGTATTAGATAAATACTGAGTGCTGTCTATGTGCCAGGCACTACACAAGTACTTTGACACGAAGATGAATAGAACAGAGGTGGTTCCTGACTTCACGGAGCTTTTGAGCCCCTCATGTACAGAATGAAGTGCATATCAGATGTTCTTTTAGATCTGTTTTGAGTCTAATATTCTCTCCTGTTGCCGTGTACAAAAGTAACTTGTGCTTCCCTGTTCCAAGCTCGTGACCAGGAAGGAGGCCGTGTGGGTTGGGACCAATCAGTTTGGTGACATAAGAATGAGATAGAATGTTGTTGTCCAGTGTGAGACATCAAAAGTCCAGTTGAAACTATGAGAGAGATGCCCAGAAGCCAGTCAGATAATCACATACAGCTCCCCACAGCAGCAATTCTAAAGATATCTGGAACGTAGGTCAGAGAGAAAGGAAGATAAGAACAAGAAATAGCAGCTGCATGAACCAGAAAGTTGTGGAAAACGTGAGACAGCCAGCTTACCTCTGCTGAATGTTTATAGACTCCTGGCAGTGCTTTTCATCGATTGTTTGATCTTGTTTAGAAAACATCAAAACCCTGGAAGCTGCTTTTTTTCAATGGAGTGAAGGGTGGCTGTTGTCACCTGTCTATGTGGTTACTTGTATGCTTTTTCAAGGTGAAAAGAATAGGTGGTTAACAAGTGTAACCGATGACAAGGTTAATTGACTCAGCAGTTCTTTCTTCCACTGGCCCCTCAGTTTTGTGGATGTAAAATTACAAAGAAAAGAAACTATGCCTCATATTTCTTGGTTTCCAGAGTCTATCACAGGGCCTGGTACATAGTATACTTGTTGAATGGTTGGAAAATAAGTGTTCAGAAGATGTTTTATGAGACATTGTCTTGAAAATTTTACAGAAAGTACAAAATCTCTATAAATATTTGAGATGAGAAGTTGAATAACTTTTAGTTTTACTCATATTCTCATTGAAAAAATATTAGTTCATCAAGCATATTATTATATATTGTAATATTTTCTCTTAAAAAAATAACTGAAACCCGAGAATGCCATGCACTGCTTGGTCCAATAATATTCTCACCCAGTGCCATGTAAAGTTGGTTTTAAGTAAGGCACTTAATGTCTAGCCCTATTAAAATTTGCAAACACTGGTTGCCTAAGGCAGACAGAATCTTAATTTGAATTTTAAGTGGAAAGTTAATTGTTTTGTAAATTAATCAGTAATGTGGCTTAGCTCTATTTGCCCGGTTAATTACTTTTCCCCGTCCTGTTCCCTGTCCTGTTAACTTCGACTTTACATGAGAAAATGTTTCTTGTGCTCCTATATTCATTGTTTGCTTATAAGGACATTGTGTGTGTGTGTGTGTGTGTGTGTGTGTGTGTGTGTGCGCGCGCGCACGCTTGTATGTGTTTTCCATTTATGTGGACTTTTCCCTTATATCTTATGATTTCCCTCATATCTTGTGATTTCTCATATTAAACAATGCATTTTGCTGCAGAAAATGGAAACACTTCATTTCTCCTTATAATGCTCAAAATGCTATTGAAAACTCACAGTGTGAAGGACATTGTTTCAGAGAACTACTTCTGATCTACCAAAACTTATGTGCTTTATAAGAGATAAAACTACACAGTAATGCAAGCTTTCAATTAGGTTTACAGGTAGGTCTATAATGACTTGTAGCATATAGTGGGTCAAGAGTGTAGCCTCAGGTGTTTGAGAGAATAGAGTTCCCATATTGGCTTTTTTGCCAGTTTGTTGTGAGGATTTGTGTCAGTTATTTAAACTTTGTAAATTCCAGTTTCCTAGTAAAACTGACATAATAATAGGGCTTTTCTAATAAGGGCGTTGGGAGGCTGAAATCATATGGTTAACTAATCATCATATCACTTAATCATCTTAGTTGTTCATATAACTTAGTAATTATTAAGTTGTTCTTATGACTAGTATTAAGTAATGTTTATTAAAATATATTATTTTAAACATAATCATTAAATACATTATCTATTATCCTATGTGCCTTTTCTCTTCCTTTTTATAATTAACATGACTTAAGCTTGTGAATTGCTGTGGATTCAAAATAAAATTATGAAAAGTGCTCTGTTTTGGTCCTATTTGTTATCTGATGTTATCATTTTTAGTACTAATTGCAGTCTCTGCCTGGCCAGAAACTTTTGTCATGGATCCTTTGTTCTCCTCATTCAAGGCTGCATATTATGCTTTACATTTCAGTGGAAAGGATTATTACAGAAGATTAAGATATTTTTTTAAAAATTTGTTTTTCAAGCAATTCCAAAAATAACCATGTGGAAAACAGTTTTATACAACTTAAATTTTTTTTTTTTTTTTTTTTTTTTTTAGCGTTTGGAAAAGGTAAAAAGAAAAGTTGTTAGTGAGTCACCTGAAAAAGCAATTTTAATGGACTAATGAAGGTAACCATAGAATCATCCCTCTGTTGGTCACTAAGAAGTCCCTATAAAATACAAAGGAAAGTTTCTCTGTATTGCAATTAGCTGAGGGCACAGACTCATGAAACTGTTCACTTCATTGCATTGAAACAATTTAGTGCTTACTTTAGCAAAATACTTGTTCAGTGGTGGTTAGGTCATTCAGTATCACGACCTAGTCGGTAATTAAGGAACCACGAAGATGGGGACAAGCATGGGAAGTGGAGGAGAAAGGGGCACCAGTGGTAACTTCAGCATGGGGAACTCTCTGAAATTCTAAACCAGGAATAATTTTATTGAAATCGCCAATATTTCCCCAGTAGAAACTCCTTTGAATAGAGTATCTAAAGAAGTAGGTTTCAAATTTCAGCGAAGCAGGTATGTTTTAAAAATTGCAAAGGTTAGCCATGCAAAATTTTTACAACAATGTGCTAAGCAAGGAAGAAAAATGCTTTGAACATATTTTGTATCTTAATTAACTCTGACCATATATGCCGATGTAAGAAATTCTGTTTCCCTAGTTCTCTTTAAGGAGATGGTAGGCAATACAGAAAAGAATGTGGGCTTTAGGTCTGCCTCTGAATTCTATTTCTGTAGATTCAACCAGCAAAGTCTGTGTGGCTTTAAAAAAGGCAGTCTCTCTTGAGTTTTAATTTATTCAATTATAAAAGGAGAGTAATGACCCCTGCTTTCTAAAAATGTTTTAAGTATAAGGTAGAGTGACATAAAGAACGTATTGTATAAAGAACATTTAATACTCAGTAGCTGCTATTACTAGCAAATTCTTTCTTTTTTAAAATTTTTCTTGAAATCATTAGAATTAGGGTATTTCACGTCAATTCTCCATATATAAATTACTCATTAATTTATAGGAAAATTTCCACAGTATACTGTTTTGCTTTTTCAGTTATCTCCCTGGATTTCCAGTACTTTAGTAGAGACATCAAATATATCACATGAAATACACAGACCTGTCTTTCAAAATATATCAGAATTCATCCTACACTCAGGATCCTACACTTTTAATTTTTTTCATGCAATGAAAAGCAAAAGAAAGGAAAAAAACATGTCCATAACACTATTTCTATTATTGATTTTTTTATTCATGTTCACCATTCTTTTTTCATCATGGAAAAATGAAATATTGTTATGGGTGATATAATATGGGTGAAGTTCTTAAGCACGAGTAGACCCTTCAGAATTATGCAAATTTGATTGCTTGAATTTGTTAGTAGCTAGATGTTATGGACTGAATATTTGTGTCCCCACTAAATTCATATGTTGAAATGTTAACCCCCAAGGTGATGGGATTTGGAAGTGAGGTCTTTGAGAGTGAAACTTTGAGAGTTATAGATGAGGTCATGAAAGTGAAATCTTCATGATGGTATTAGTGTCTTTATAAGAAGAGAATGAGACTAGAGCTCACACTTTCTCCCTGCTATGTGAAGTCACCTCATAAAGACAGCCTTCTGTAAACTGAGAAGTGGGTCCTCACCAGAACCCAGTGACACTGGCACCCTGATCTGGGACTTCAGAAGAATGAGAAATAAATTTCCATTGTTCAATCCACTTGGTCTGTGGTATTTTGTTAAAGCAGCTTGAATTGGCTAAGATACTAGGCAATTTCTATGCAGGAAGGAGTTCATTTTTAATCAGAGCAATTGAAAATAGATCACACAGAGGTGGTGAAAAGAGTGGTTGGGCATGGTGGCTCACACCTGTAATCCCAACACTTCGGGAGGCTGAGGTGGGCAGATCACTTGAGGTCAGGGGGTCGAGACCAGCCTGGCCAACATGGTGAAACCACGCCTCTACTAAAAATACAAAAATTAACCAGGTGTGGCGGCGTGCACCTGTAATCCCAGCTACTCGGGAGGCTGAGGCAGGACAGTCGCCTGAACCTGGAAGGCAGAGGTTTCAGTGAGCTGAGATCAAGCCACTGGACTCTAGCCTGGGTGACAGAGTGAGACTCCATCTCAAAAAAAAAAAAAAAAGAAGAAAAAAGAGAGAGGTGGTAAAAAGAGAGGGCTGCGGATGGATACAGAACACTTTGAGGATAGAGAACTGGAAGCATAGCTGGCCATCATGAAAAACAAACAAGATGATGGTTCAAGAGAACATACAGCAATGCACAACAGTATTTTCAGAACAACGAAGAGATCTATTGATATGTTCACTTATTCTCTCAGGACAAGATGGTTGGACAAGTATGGTTAATTAACAGTGAAACATAGTTAAAAATAAACACACTTGAAAAACTGTCATCACAACAGAAAACTACAAAGCAAATCCAGAAAACAAAAGAAATTGACCTTTGCTTGATAGGCAGAAGCAAAAATTATTTCAAACAGTGATGAGAATTAATAGAAATCCAAGACTGTGGAGTTGAATTAGGTTAAGGATTAATGGGCATAAGACAATCTGATAGTGATTTGTATGTTATCATTTAGGAAGAAAAAGCATTTGCCTGTGTTATGCTATTATCAGGGCTGAATGCAGCTTAGCAAATTTAATTGCTAAACTTAAATCATGCCTTATGATGATGCTGACAGACAGAAAAGCCCGAGGGAGGGTGGAGAGGGGGTCGACATGAGCTCTCATTTCTCTCTTGGGTTCTTGGTAGTATTGTGGTTCTTCATGGAAATGGAAGTACAAACTATTGACTAATCGATGTATTTTGCTCTGTAGTGCTAAATTAGAGTAAAAATGTTATTAATCTGTTATATGTCTATTACTGCTATCTGAATTTTGTAGCCAAGTTAATCATTTCAGCAGGACAGAAAAGTAGATAACAGTTTCCTTTTATCTTTGAATTTAGGCCCCTTTTGTCTTTAGCAAACTCAATATGACCATTTTTTTCTGTCTTTTTATTCCAGTGTCTTTTAGGACATGGTTATTTATAAATATTATGGAGTTAACTGTATCACTTCTGATAAGGAACCTATTTGGATACCCTGGGCCACTTCCTAGTAGGGAATCAGCTGTACAGTAATTCTAATGTGAACCTAGTGTTAATTTCCCACTCAGATCCTCATCTTTTAGCTAGAACAATTTCAGTAGTAAAGTACCTAATGTTTTTGAAATAAGGAAAATATTTTTATGTAAAATAAGTTCCTGGTAAAGTTCAAGCCTTAAGGGAAGAGAGGTTTGGTAATACACAAAGCCAAGAAATATGAATGTGTACCTGGGACGCAGCTCCCACAACGGCTGAGGCGCTCAGAGGCAGAGCTTTCTGCTTCTGTCTCATGCGTTCCTGTGCTGATGTGGATAGTCAGCAATATTTAAACAGAGCTCCTAAGAAACATGCCACACAGGAATTCGAAAAGAAATTTCAATGAATCAATATATGCCTTGACATCCCTTAAAATGTAGCTTCACTTAGTCATTATCTCAACCAGTTATATTATTTCTTTTTCATTTTTCAGTTCTGTCAATCACTCCTTTTTCCCAGTTTGACAATTAGAGATGAAAAATGTCTTCTGTTTAGATGTCATTTTTCCTTTTGTGGATTGCACGAAAGGAAAATCTTTAAGCTTTACTTCATTTTCTTTTCTTCTTCACATCATAAAAATGATCTTTTCTTTGAAATTTTACTTTCTCTCTGCTTCATCAGACTACCTTAAATCCAAATATGGGAGAAAATGTTCTCTGCTCACTTCTTAAACTTTGAAAGTTTAAAATCTCAACGTTTAAAACCTTATTTTCTCAAGGTTAATCTAAGTCCCCCTCCACCACAAATCTGTAACTGATAGAAACTTGATGAAGAAAATGCCACGTATTTTCTTTTTTTCTTTTTTTTTTTTTCTTGAGACAGAGTCTCGCTGTGTCACCCAGGCTGGAGTGCAGTGGCGCGATCTCAGCTCACTGCAAGCTCTGCCTCCCGGGTTCACGCCATTCTCCTGCCTCAGCCTCCCGAGTAGCTGGGACTACAGGTGCCCGCGATCCGCCCGTCTCAGCCTCCCAAAGTGCTGGGATTACAGGCGTGGGCCACCACGCCCAGCCAAATGCTGCGTATTTTCTACATCAGCCTAAGGGACACTCTGAAGTTTAGCACCTCGCAGGTCAATAAATGAGAAAATTTCTGTAAATATTAAGTTTTAACTTTTTATTACATTTATAATGTCTGTTTAACAAAATTATAACAACTCAGACTACTGTGCATCCTACCTCTTTTTTAGAAGACAGTCTACTTTATCCTCCTTTTGCCCTTTCTACCATATAGTTTTTGTTTTAATAACATCCACAAATGAACCATGAAACTCTCAAAGTCTAATTAGTGAGTAGAAATGATTTTCTCCCATATTTGGATTTAAGGCAGTCCAATGAAGCAGAGAGAAAGTAAAACTGTAAAGAGAAGATCATTTTTTATGGTGTTAAGAAGAAAAGAAAATGAAGTGGCAGCTTAAAGTTTGGAAAGATCAGACAGAGAGTTCAAGGTGATCTCCAGAAGAAAATTGCTAGTGGAATTTTCTCAGGTAAACATTTATGCTTAGTATAGCACCGCTGTTAGATCATCATTATTTTGAGAAGAAAGTTCAAACTGTCTTGCATTTAGGGGTTTCTATGTCCTACTGCAGACATAATATCAAAAGGTAGGAAAACATATTTGGTTAATACCTAATATAATACAGTTTAGTAAACATAGTTCCCTTGTCTTGTAAATATTTTATTTTGAAATAGCCATTTGCATAGACCCAAGGGTCTTGTGTCATCTTCAGAATTCTATTTCCTTCAGCCCAGGAATTCAAAGCAGCAAGAATAACTCCACAAAATAAGCTCATAAGCTTATTTTAATGCTATAGTGCTGGCTACATAAGATAATCATCTGGTGATTTTTATTTTGGCAAAAAATGTTTTTATAAGTGAAGATTATCAGAAAAGTGCCAATGAGTAATTTTTCTGGCTTAAAGAACCCCAGTATGTTTTAAGTGCCAAGCAGAAGGACAGCCTTGTGTATTTAATTACTTCAGCTTATTTTGTCCTCTGGCATGATCTGTTCCCTGATTTCACCACAGTAGAGCTTGCTTTGAAGTTGTAGAAAAATTAAATCAATCACTTGGATCACATGTGTCCCAAAGAATGTGGCTTCCCAGGTAAAAGCAATCTTTCAATTCCCCTACTCTCATTTCACTTGGCATTTCAACAGCGTTGCAAAATTCCTCGGCAGATATTTTATTTTATCCCTCGGTCCCAGCAGCTCTTACTAAGAGTTTCAGAATTGCCTGTACAAGGTGCACCTTTCACGTTACAAGGGATTGGCTCATTTCTTGATGCTTATGCAACCACTTATAACTATGCCTACAGGTAAACATACTGCTGTCTTCTTGGAAGACCGAGAAGTATAAAGAATGTTTATGTGCAGGTCTAGCTGTTCCAAGTACCCAAGTGTTGGTTTAGACACACCTGGATTACCATCCACCTTTTATTGGCTGAGAAAGTTGCCACACCTGATTTGTGAGTTTACCTGTTGCAGCCAATAGCAGGGCCATCTCAGCCAGCCAGCACTGGATACTATCTGGCCAGAAGTAGCAAAGCAGCTCTTATTTGAAAAACCACTGGGTTCTGAGTTCATTACTACAGGAAAAACTGTTCTCTTCTGTGGCACAGAGAACCCTGCTTCAAAGCAGAAGTAGCAGCTCCGGAGTCCAGCTGGCTAAAACCTATCCCAGAGGATAATGGCAATCCATGCCTTAGAAATCGCTGGGCTGTTTCTTGGTGGTGTTGGAATGGTGGGCACAGTGGCTGTCACTGTCATGCCTCAGTGGAGAGTGTCGGCCTTCATTGAAAACAACATCGTGGTTTTTGAAAACTTCTGGGAAGGACTGTGGATGAACTGCGTGAGGCAGGCTAACATCAGGATGCAGTGCAAAATCTATGATTCCCTGCTGGCTCTTTCTCCGGATCTACAGGCAGCCAGAGGACTGATGTGTGCTGCTTCTGTGATGTCCTTCTTGGCTTTCATGATGGCCATCCTTGGCATGAAATGCACCAGGTGCACGGGGGACAATGAGAAGGTGAAGGCTCACATTCTGCTGACGGCTGGAATCATCTTCGTCATCACAGGCATGGTGGTGCTCATCCCTGTGAGCTGGGTTGCCAATGCCATCATCAGAGATTTCTATAACCCAATAGTGAATGTTGCCCAAAAACGTGAGCTTGGAGAAGCCCTCTACTTAGGATGGACCACGGCACTGGTGCTGATTGTTGGAGGAGCCCTGTTCTGTTGTGTTTTTTGTTGCAACGAAAAGAGCAGTAGCTACAGATACTCGATACCTTCCCATCGCACAACCCAAAAAAGTTATCACATGGAAAAGAAGTCACCGAGCGTCTACTCCAGAAGTCAGTATGTGTAGTTGTGTACTTTTTTTAACTTTACTATAAAGCCATGCAAATGACAAAAATCTCTATTATTTTCTCAGAATGGACCCCAAAGAAACTTTGATTTACTGTTCTTAACTGCCTAATCTTAATTACAGGAACTGTGCATCAGCTATTTATAATTCTATAAGCTATTTCAGCAGAATGAGATATTAAACCCGATGCTTTGATTGTTCTAGAAAGTACAGTAATTTGTTCTCTAAGATGGTTCAAGCATCTACTCTTTTTATCATTTACTTCAAAATGACATTGCTAAAGACTGCATTATTTTACCACTTTAATTTCTCCATGACATAGCATTATGTGCATAGATGAGTGTAACATTTATATCTCACATAGAGACATGCTTATATGGTTTTATTTAAAATGAAATGCCCATCCATTACACTGAATAAATAGAACTCAACTATTGCTTTTCAGGGAAATCATGGATAGGATTGAAGAAGGTTACTATTAATTGTTTAAAAACAGCTTAGGGATTAATGTCCTCCATTTATAATGAAGGTTAAAATGAAGGCTTTAGTCAGCATTGTAAAGGAAATTGAATGGCTTTCTGATATGCTGTTTTTCAGCCTAGGAGTTAGAAATCCTAACTTCTTTATCCTCTTCTCCCAGAGGCTTTTTTTTCTTGTATATTAAATTAACATTTTTAAAAAGCAGATATTTTATCAAGGGGCTTTCCATTCAAACTGCTTTTCCAGGGCTATACTCAGAAGAAAGATAAAAGTGTGATCTAAGAAAAAGTGATGGTTTTAGGAAAGTGAAAATATTTTTTCTTATTATGGTTTTGTATTTGAAGAAGAATGATGAATTTTGACAAGAAATCATATGTGTATGGGTATATTTCAATAAGTATTTGAGTAAAGACTTTGAGGTTTCATCAATATAAATAAAAGAGCAGAAAAATAAATAAAAGAGCAGAAAAAGAGCAAAAAACAACAACAACAAAAAAAAGTTGTCCTTTGAGAACTTCACCTGCTCTTATGCGGGTATCTGAGTCAAAATTGTCATTTTTGTTCTGTGAAAAATAAATTTCCTTCTTGTACCATTTCTGTTTAGTTGTACTAAAATCTGTAAATACTGTATTTTTCTGTTTATTCCAAATTTGGTGAAACTGACAATCCAATTTGAAAGTTTGTGTCGACATCTGTCTAGCTTAAATGAATGTGTTCTATTTGCTTTATACTTTTATATTAATAAATTGTACCTTTTTCTAATTATTTGACATTCTTTCACTAGTCTCCTTTTATTTCTGTTTTATTAACTTGTAGAAGAGTTTTGAAAAAAACTGATATTTTTTATTCTCCAAATTGAGAATGTCAAGGTTGCTTGTCAAGATAAACAGAGCATTAATTTTTGGAAATATAAATTACTCTATGTTATTTATATTATTTAACAACAATATACCTTATAATCATTGGATCCCTATACCAATATTCAATGCAGATAATATATTTATAATTTAAGATAGTACTAGAAATTCAAATAAATCTATATGTTATAAGTATTATGTATATAACAGCCAGGTTTGAAAAATTTTCTGTAGCTAAATATATATTTCTACTTCTGAGAAATAATAAATAATATTGTCTAATGTTCTGGGGGCATGTATTACATGCTAGGACCTCTACTGCCTATATGAATTGTTATTAAATCTTTTATGAGACTGATAATGTTATTAGTTCAATTCAAAGATGAGGCTATCTCAGAATAATTCACTGATTACTCAATAGAATCAGGAGATTTATAAAAGGGCTGCCTGGCCTCATAGCTCAATACTGTTTCTCTCAAGGAAAGTGAATTTTTTTTCAGCAATGTCTAGTTTAGAAACTAATTTTTGTATGTTAAAATGACACACTTAACTACTATGAGTTGGGAAAACTTACAGTTGTCTTTTTTTTTTTTTTTTTTTTAATTTTTTTAGTTGAGACAGAGTCTCACTCTGTCACCCAGGCCAGAGTGCAGTGGTGCGATCTTGGCTCACTGCAACCTCCGCCTCCCGGGTTCAAGTGATTCTCCTGCCTCAGCCTCCTGTGTAGCTGCGATTATAGGCGCATGCCACCATGCCCAGCCATTTTTTTATTCCATATTGGTGATTCTCTTATACCCAAGTGCTCGTTCATCCTAGGCAATTTCGCTTTTTCAGATCAAAACATTCGTAAAAGGAAAAATACAGCAAAAATAACTGAGCACCTTGGAGAAGAAATCCATAGGCCCCATCTTCTAAATACCAGTCTCCAATCAACTATTTTTTCTTTTACCTAGAAAGCCCTTTAAATGTCCCAAACTCAATTTATTATTTCTCTCCTTTTTTCTTTAAAACAGAATAACACTTCTAGTTTTTATTACGGCATCGCTTTGAGTATCTCTGAAATCTTTCTACAACTTTCCACCTTTACTATCAGCTCATCTCTTATCTACATAATTGGAAAAGACTTCTAGACTTGTGTCATTGTCTGCAGAGTCTTTTCCCAACAGCTGTCATCTATACTTTTGTCTTAGTTGTTTCTAAAACGCAAGTCAAGTCCCATCACGGCCTGCCCATAAGCTCTGTAAGGACATCCCATTGCCTAGAAGTCCAAATGCCTTCGCATATGCTAACTGACGGGAAGGAAAAATTATCTTACACCTTTTAAGGCAAATTTTATCAGACAGTTTAACATCAGCGTATAACCAGTATAATAACAATTATAAAGTTAATGTCCCCAAATTAGCGTAATTAACATGCCACAGGCCTCTTTAATATTCTGAAAGAGATACATTGACAACTACTAAATGATTCAATTGGTGGCAAATTGCATGCAATAGAAAGTTTTATAATGTATTTGCATGGAAAAAAATCGTGATGGAAAGGATAGGGGAGGCAGAGGAGGTGATGTTAAGTATTCACATTGTAGCTAGTTGTTTTTATGACTTGAAGCAAATTTTAGAATCCAATGTATCTCACTGTAATTATCTATTATTTTCCAATTGTCAGATAGAATAATAGGCCATAAGGTCTGACAGGATTATAATAGGGTATAATATTCATTGTGTTAGTGAATTTCGAACATTAAATGTGTTACAACAATGAAAGGCAATATATATAGTAAAAAGAGGACCAACTTTTGAAAGAGTCAAATGAGAGAACCATTCCATACACACCCCCAAGCAGTGAATTTAGAAAAGTTCATTAGCCCCTCAGACTCAATCTCTTCTCATTCATATAATGAAGGTAGGATTATTGCAGGAAAGAAGTATGTAAAGTAAGTAGCCCATTGCTGGAGTGAAGAAATAGTGGATCACTTCTCTTTGTATAATATTCGCCGGCCATGGCTCACCTTGTAACCACACTTGGAGGCCGAGGCGGGGGATCACAGGTCAGAGATCGAGACCATGAAACCCCCTCTACTAAAATACAAAAATTAACCGGGGTGGGCCTGTATCCCAGTACCGAGAGGTGAGGCAGGAGAAGGCTGAACAGGAGGTGGACTTCATGACCGAATTGGCCACACTGCACTCACCTGGCAAAACGAGACTCGCCAAAAAAAAAAAAAAAAAAAAAAAAAAAAAAAAAAAAAAAAAAATTCTTGGATTGTATAAAAATCACATCAAAAAAAAGAAAAATAGAAAAAAATTAAAAAAAATTTTTCACATCAGGGAGACTATATATATATATATATATATACACCTTGAATTAGAATTAGGGAGACTATATATATATATATACACACCTTGAATTAGAATTAGGGAGACTATATATATATATATATATTCTCTGTGATTAAGATGTGTATAATGTATGTCTCAAGTCTTCCCTGTGACTCATTCGTCGCAGCATTTTTTCTCCCTGAACACTAAAGTGACCTCCTCATCCATCTTTGCTACATTTTAACTCCCTTCTCCTTCCCCTCTTAACCTCTAGATGATTTACTGCTTTTAGTGCCTGACATCTATTACCTTCTCCTGTGAGATAACATTCTATTTTTTGGACTCCAATTGTAGACCTTCTATTTCCATTCACCAGGCCTCCTTCCTTGTCCTGAGAAGGACTTCCCTGTCAGTATCCCTGCAACCCCCTCCTCTCAGCTGTGATCCAACTGCTGAAACAAAGCCAAATTCCTGCTGAGGCCCAGCAGGCAGAGGCTGGAAGCTTTCTGAGACGTTTCAGGCGCTGCCACCTTCCGGGAAGAAAGAGAAGCATTGTGTTCAGCGGTGAGTCTAAGAAGGAAGGGATTCCTGGTGTAGAGGCTCAAGGCCAGGCCTGAATCTCTGCTAGGAGTGAGAGGGTGGGAGAGAAACTCAGGCCCTCCTTGCTTAACAAGCAGTCCTGAAAGGAGGGAAGCCTTTGTTCACCTGTCTTAGGGGGATAACCTTGGGGCCAGAAAAACCTTGGGAGACTTATTCATAGGCTGGGTTCCTACTTAGCCTGGGGCCTTGGAGACTAAGACCAGAGAGTGAGGACACTGGAGAGCTGGGAGTGTGGAGGCTGCCTACCAGGCTCCCAGCAGTCAGACAGCAACTTTCAGGTCACTAGATCACCACGTACAGCAAGAATTCCTGCCACTCCGGGATTGGCTATTGCTGATGGAAGCAACTTGACTTCCACAGGGGAAAAGATCCTGAAATTATGTAAGGGAACACCAAATAGGACCCAACAAGTAAAAAAGTGAAGGAAACTACTTCAAATGTGGCAAAGTTGATCCTCAGATTCAGAACTATTCTTTCCCAGCCCTACAGACAAGTTCAACATCTTAGGTATGGGAAAACAAACCAGATAAACAAAATCACAAAACATCGAATGGCCTAGCCTTCTTTTCTCTTCCGGTCTTCTGCCATGGGCCCCGTGGTGCCCACATTCTGGTCTGGTCAGACTCCATGTCACTTCTTTGCCATTCAGAAATTGTCCTTCAGGCATTTGATCACCGGCAATGCCCTCGTCATCCTTTCTTGTTGGGAGTGGTTGAACCCTGGACTCTGCTTGACCTCTTTCCTCCTGGCTGCACCCACGCATCTTCCCCTGTGCCACAACCCACTGTGGTAGCTCAGTCCTGCTGTGAGACAGAAGTGTGTCAACCACCCCACGCTCCTTCTGGGAAGGAGATTTACCCCACACTATTGCTCTCTGAGCTCCCTTCCTGTTCTTCAAATCACCATGTATTGTATAGCCCCCCCACCTACCTATATATACACCTATGGGTAGGTATCTCTTCATAGCTATATGGGGATCCTCTTTGAAGAAGCAACTATAATTTATTAGATGCTCATTGCACATTGCTAAACCCACTCTCTGCCCCTTTCCTAACTGCCTGCCTCTTTCTTTCTTTCTTTCTTTCCCTTCCTTCCTCCCTTCCTTCCCTCCTTCCCTCCTTCCTTCCCTCCCTCCTTCCCTCCTTCCCTTTTTCCCTCCTTCCCTCCTTCCTTCCTTCCTTCCTTCTTTCCTTTTTCTTTCTTTCCCCCAGGTTGGAGGGCAGTTGGTGCAATCATAGCTCACTGCATCCCCACAACCTCTCAGGCTCAAGCAATCCTTCCACCTCAGCCTCCCAAGTGTCTGGGACTACAGGCTGGAGCCACCATGCCCAGCTATTTTTAATTTTTTTTTTAGAGATGAGGTCTCCCTATGCTGCCCAGGCTGATCTCAAAAGCAATCGTCCTGCCTCAGCCTCCCAATCTGCTGAGATTACCAGTATGAGCCACTGTGCCCGGCTGATTCTTTTCAAATGCCAATAAAGTGCCTATGAAAATGTTGAAAATGAAAAGAACCTTTTAGAAAAATAAAAAATATCAGAGTTAAGCATTTTCCTGATTCAGAGAAGAATTTATACAACATTTCTTACCAGTGGGCTAAAATAAAATAATAATTGGTATTTCTTATTTAACTTTTTTAAAAGATAGAATAAATTTTATTAACACAGGCATTGAACAAACAACCCCAATCCATCTCCATACTCAGCTTTTTCCCTCTTGCTTGGTTTTTCTGATACCCATCCCCCTCCTCCCCACCAGCCTCTATGGTTATAAACTTGGTTGCCTATGGTTGCCTCTCTCTTTACTGATCTCTCTATTTTGCACTTGAATTGTTGAAACCCTCCTGAGAGGGAAGGAGGTCTATGACTGAAGATCTTTTTCCTTTGTTTTTAATCTGCAACCTGGTAGAAATATATCTGTGTGAGCATCACAAATGAATCTTTTCCCCTATTTTTTTTCTGAATTGGGCTACTTTTTTATGTTGGCTTTTTTATTTTTGATTCGAAAGTAGATATTTTTTCGTGGCTACATGGAGATCCTCTTTGAAAAAGAAACTGTATTTTATTAGATATTAAAGTTAAAAAAATACTTTAGAAATCAAACTGCTCTCCAGCTTTAAAGCTGAGAAACCCTCAGAGGAAAAGGAAGCCTACCCTCCTAGTTCAACTGCAGCCCGAACTGAATCTTAATACAATGCTCTTTTACTTTTATTAAAGGAAGAAAAAAGAGAAAAAAAATGACTCAGCATTGGGCCCTGCTCTGACTATGATACTGTATTCACAGGGTTAACAAGAACTACATGTCAGGTTCTGAACAGAAATACAGTTATAATTAAGCATTCATGAGTCTGCCCTTTGGCCCACTTCCTTGTAACTAAAAGCCACATAGCACCCGATACGGACAATTTGCGTGCCCACTGTTTCCATAGATAGGATTTCCAAAGTTAGAATCATAAGGCTTTGTTTAAGAATTGCTCAAGATGTTCTTCAGATCCTGGATGCCAGCAGAAGGCTGATGCTACCAGTTTGAAGAGCCCCAGAGAAGAACGAAATCAGGATGATAATGAAGTTTTTTCCTCTCCCGCCCCAAGACTTCATTCTGCACTCTGCCACCAATCATGATCCCACATTTCTGCCCACTCCTAGCTCCTTAAAACCTCCAGCCCCATACTCCTTGGAGAGGAGGATTTGAGGTTTCCTCCCTTCTCATATGATTATTAGACTCCGTCTGCCGCAATCTCTGGTATCTCACTCAGTATATTAACTTGCTGTGCATTGAGCAAATGAACCCACGATGGCTGAAATCTTTACTTGCTATATAATACAAAATCTCAAAACTTGGTGACTCAAAACAAGGATTATTTTTAGATATGGTTTCATGGGATAGGAATTTAGGCAGGGCTCAGCGGGCCTGTAGCATCCTCTTCAGCTAGTAGCTAGTGTATAAAGTGTCAACAATTTTCCTCACTGCCTGGTGCCTTGGCAATGATTCCCCTATATGTGGTCTTATGGCCTCTCCACCTTGTCTTTTCACCAAGGGAGTTTGTCAGCAGAATAGCTGAGAGCTTTAAGAATCCAAGGGGGAAAAAATACGAGTCACTTTCACCATATGCAATTGGTCAAAGACAGCCCCAGGTCAAGGAGAGGAAAAAGAGGCCCCTCTTCTCAATGGAAAGACTAGCAACGATTTTGGAACCATCTTTGGTCCATCCCAGGCTCACAGTAGAGTTGTTAAGAACTTAAAGGGAACACAAGGAAGGGGAACATCACACACTGGGTCCTGTTGTGGGGTGGGGGTAGGGGGTAGGGACAGCATTAGGAGATATACCTAATGTTAAATGATGAGTTAATGGGTGCAGCACATCAACATGGCACATGTATACATATGTAACAAACCTGCACCTAGTGTACATGTACCCTAAAACTTAAAGTATTAAACAACAACAACAACAAAAAGAACTTAAAGGGAAATTTTTCTTTCACATACACTTGTTCCTTGAAACATAGACACGATATAAAACGTGTGTTTGGGCCAGGCATGGTGGCTCACGCCTGTAATCCCAGCACTTTGGGAGGCCGAGGTGGGTGGATCACCTGAGGTCAGGAGTTCGAGACCAGCCTGGCCAACATGGTGAAACCCCATCTCTACTAAAAATAGAAAAATTAGCTGGGCATATTGGGGTGTGCCTGTAGCACCAGCAACCAGGAGGCTGAGGCAGGAGAATTGCGTGAACCTGGGAGGTGGAGGCTGCAGTGAGCCGAGATTGCACTACTGCACTCCAGCCTGGCGACAGAGCAAGACTCCGTCTCAAGAAAAAAAAAACAAAGATGTGTTTTGTATTTTAAATGAGATAAAAGAGAACATGTGTATCCTATTAAGTAAAGGCAAATGTAGGGAACTTAAAATGTTTCCCCTTGAGGAAAGAAAATACCTTTTATCTGAGGAATGTGAGCCCTTTTAAATTAGCAGACTCAGAGAGGCATTAAAGTGAGACCTCAGTCATGTCCTATTTCCCTCCCTTGAGCTATGTATTCATCTCTTGAAACTGCTTACTATTGCCACAGATAGCTATAAATTATTCTAACAATGCCACACCAGAAACTATAACCCACACCCTATAGCTTTAACGATGTATAACCAATTACTAATCCATGTTATTTCTGTAAACCAGTGAGAGTTCTTGACAAACAACTTTGTATCAGCCCACTCCCTGTCCTTCCCTTTTTTTTTTTCTTTTTTTTTTTTGCCTTTCAAAGCCTGCTTATAACAAAGGCTGAACAGAGCTCATGGGTCTGAGTCTTCCAGGCAGCCTTCCTCGCTTTGGCTCAGGTAAACTCTTTAAATCATTATTTGTGCCTCAGCCCCTTCCTTTTAAGTAGACACCCTGAAGTTTTGGTAATTTCAGTTTATAAAAAAAACTGATAATAGACTAATAGGAAAACAAGGCACACAAGTTTATTAATAATGTGCATATGTGTGCATGGGAGTCATAGTCATACAAAATATGAAAACTCCAAGATAGGGCCAGATGATTGTAGCTTTTTTTTTTTTTTTTTTTTTTCCGAGACAGAGTCTCACTCTGTGGACCAAACTGGAGTGCAGTGGCGCGATCTCGGCTCACTGTAACCTCTGCCTCCCAGGTTCAAGCAATTCTCCTGCCTCAGCCTCCCGAGTAGCTGGGTTTACAGGCGCCCACCACCATGCCTGGCTAATTTTTTTGGTATTTTTAATAGAGATGGGGTTTCGCCATGTTGGCCAGGCTGGTCTCGAACCCCTGACCTCAGGAGATCTGCCAGCTTCAGCCTTCTGAAGTGTTGGGATTACAGGCGTGAGCCACTGCGTCCAGCAGTTGAGGCTTTTACACCAGGCTGCACCTACAGAAAGAATTGGGGCTTGAGGGTGCCAGACAGGTTAGGGAAGGACAGAGAAAGAAAGGCATGGGACAAGGAAGTGTTGGTCTGCAGATGTCTCCCAGGCAGCAGCTCTCAGCAAAAACCAGACAGTAGCTGTGGTAACAGTTTCTCTGTCAGACTTTCAAGGGTGTCAGACACAGCCCTCTCTCTGGTGAGTGAATCTTTCCTAGACCCAAACAAGGGGGCTTCAAAGAAAGCCTGTTTGCGTCTCTTTACTTCACTTTATTTCCTCGCATACAAATTCCTTCCATAAAAGGCAACTTTGCTGAGCTATTCTGTCTGCAGGACCTATAAATAGCCATTTTAAAATATGTCAGATATATTTTGGGGTAAAAGTTGTTTTTGGTATTTTTTTTTTTTTTTTTTTTTGAGACGGAGTCTCGCTCTGTCGCCCAGGCTGGAGTGCAGTGGCGCGATCTCGGCTCACTGCAAGCTCCACCTCCCGGGTTCACACCATTCTCCTGCCTCAGCCTCTCCGAGTAGCTGGGACTACAGGCGCCCGCCACCACGCCCGGCTAATTTTTGTTTGTATTTTTAGTAGAGACGGGGTTTCACTGTGGTCTGGATCTGCTGACCTCGTGATCCGCCCGCCTCGGCCTCCCAAAGTGCTGGGGTTACAAGCGTGAGCCACCGCGCCTGGCCTTTGTTTTTGGTATTCTTTACAGGTGAAAGGACAAATAAAAGTTTAAATTAAGAGAGTTAGGCCAGGTGCGGTGTCTCGCGCCTGTAATCCTAGCACTTTGGGATGCCTAGGTGGGTGGATCACCTGAGGTCAGGACTTTGAGACCAGCCTGGCCAACATGGTGAAACCCCGTCTCTACTAAAAATACAAAAATTAGCCGGGTGTGGTGGCGGGAACCTGTATTCCCAGCTACTGGGGAGGAGAATCACTTGAACCCGGGAGGCAGAGGTTGCAGTGAGCTGAGATCACACCACTGCACTCCAGCGTGGTGACAGAGCAAGACTCCGTATCCAAAAAAAAAAAGAAGTCAAACCTTTTGCCAGTTTTATGACTCAGGAATATCTTTCTCAAAGACCTGGGGCCATCTCTTTCTAACGTAAATGTGAAAGGAGATGGCATCCCTATCTCTATCTCCCAGTTTCTGGGGAAGGCTAAGAGCCTAACTTCAGTGGACATCTGCTCCAAGTTGCAAAACAACTCATGTCATAAAGACATAGAAAATTTTTTTCTTCTCTGGATGAAGCTGATTAGCTGACACAGATGGTCACTCCAATTATCAGGTGAATTTAGGATGGACTTTGTGTGACAAATGGTGCCAAATTCTCTTACTTGAGAACTAGGTATTGTTTATCTTGAAAACATGTATATAACGGTTGCTTCTGCATGGCTATGCAAAAAGGTAAGGTTTGTTTCTGTCTTTTCAATCTCTGAGCAGATTGCCTATGGTGTGCACCACATTCTAGTTTAATGCTTATTCAAAAATAAGGCCGGGTGCGGTGGCTCATGCCTGTAATCCCAGCACTTTGGGAGGCCAAGGCGGGCGGATAACTTGAGGTCAGGAGTTCAAGACCAGTCTGTCCAACATGGTGATACTCCGTCTCTACCAAAAAAACAAAAATTAGCTGGGTGCAGTGGCAGACGCCTGTAATCCCAGCTACTCAGGAGGCTGAGGCAGGAGAATCACATGAGCCCGAGAGGCTGAGGTTGCGGTGAGCTGAGATTGCACCATTGTACTCCAGCCTAGGCGAGACAGAGTGAGACTCTGTTTCAAAAAAAAATAAAATTAAATTAAAAAAATAAAATAAATAAGATTGTTTTCTTTCTCTGTGACCTTTATGGAGAGGTGTTTAGAGTTGGCAGATTTTGTTTTTAGTTAAATTTTCCCCAAGGGAAGCCAAAAATTTTTTTAAAAGGCATGTGAGATAAAATGCTGTAATCCAGAAATTTATGCTTAGTAATAATCAGAGATGTTCACAAATGTTTTGTAAATGCCTATTAATTTCAGCACTATTTATAATGATGGAAAGTTGGAAATAGTCTATGTGTTCCACAGGGAGAAAGGTTCAATTAACGATGGTGCATCCATCCGTTCAATGTATATTTCCCTGCTACTGAGGAGTTAGTATATAATGTTATGCTATAATGTTATGAAAATAGGACAAAAACAGTTCAAAAGTGCATAATTACCATTATCATGATTTAAACTCCCTCTCTCCTCTCTCTCTCTCTCTCCTGTCTCTCTCACACATACACAAACAATGCACTTGCACATGTATACGTGAAAGGAATGGCTGAAAAGAAAAAGATGAAAATGTAAAAGTGTGATTACTGTTTTGTTAATAATTTTTTCACTCTCGTTTTTTAGTTACTGAATATTTTAATAGTGAGGAAAATCAATAAATGTATACAGTATATTTTATTTTTAATTTGTCATTATTAAGAGATGAGCCTTCCCATGTTGCTCAGGCTGGACTTCTGGGCTCAAGTGATCCTCCTGTTTCAGCCTCTCGAGTAGCTGGGATTACAGAGGCATGCCGCCATGCCTGGCTAAATGAGTATATTTTAAGGATATGAATATATAAAAAACAAGCTGCGCATGGTGGCTCATGCCTGTAATCCCAGCATTTTGGGAGACTGAGGTAAGTTGAGACGTAGAGATAGAAGGATCCTTTAAGGCCACAAATTCAAGACCAGCCTGGGCCACATAGTGAGATTCTATCTCTACAAACAACAACAGCAACAAAAAACAGTAGATATCTAACTTGGCAGAAAATCAAAACAGGACTGTGGAGGAAAAGGATGAGGAAAGACCATTAAACTCTGAGGAAAGTAATCAAACCGTGAGAAAAGCTGATGAGAAACTGATGAGAAATTATAAAGGGAGATAAAAAATGACAGGTGAGCAAGAGAAAAAAGGAAGAATCAAAAAATATTTTTGTATATTTTCCTTTTTTTTGAGAGAGTCTTGAGGGGTCTTGTTCTGTTGCCCAGGCTGGAGCGCAGCGACTTGATCATAGCTTGCCACTATATCCTCCAACTCCTGAGTTCAAGACTCAGCCTCCCAAGCAGCTGGGACTACAGGCATACACCGCCACACTCAGCTAATTTTTATTTTTATTTTTATTTTTGTAGAGAAGAGGCCTCACTATGTTGCCCAGGCTGGTCTTGCCACCTCAGCCTCCCAAAGTGTTGGGATTACAGGCATGAGCCCCTGCACACAGCCAACAATATCTTCTAGATCTGTGGAAATATTTATGATTGAAAGACAGCTGGTTTACCATGCTTCAAGAAAAATTACTCATCTTAAGTGAAGACTGAGAGCTAGTTTGATAAAGGCTTCATATTTTAAATTTAACTAAAGGGTTTTGGAAATATCCAAGTGGGAAAAAACAACTTGACAGTTCATATAAACAAATATCAGTTGCACTTTGATTTCTATCCTTAAACCATAACACAATATATTCAGTTTCTTGTTTTATTTCACTCTTTGATTTTTACATTTCAACTAGTAAGCCATCTTATTTCACAAAGAGAGTTTACTTTTTTTAACGTGGTAAAAGGTGAACATAAGGTTTTAATTTCCTAAGTAGTAAATTTTTCAGCTCCATTTGTTAAATAATCCATTCCCTGTAGTTTACTGATGCATTATTTATCAAGTAATAAATGCATACATATCTCACTGTCTGTTTCTGAGCTATTTATTCTGCTTCATTGATCTCTGGATTTTTTTAAAAGTAGATTGTCACTAATTGATCTAAAGGCTACTGGTTTCATCAAGTTTTGGGATATCTGTCTTGAATATACTTTACATTCTTATTCTACTGACTTTGTAGTGGAAATAATTTCACAGAGTGCTTGCCCAACTCGCTGTAGAATGTGAGCTGAGGAGAAAATATTGCATTAATAGTGAGGAGGCTCAGATCAAATCTTTTCTTTCTTCTTTTGTAGCAAATGTGGCAGGCATACTCCAGTAGTATCTCTGTCCCATCTATTCTTATAAATTTCAAAATAAGCTGTGACATAAAGGCAGTCTTTTAGCATTTAGAACACAGCTGGCATTATTCCGTTGGAGAATGCTTTTATAAATCAAGATTTAATCAGAAAGCTCTCCTCCCAAATCTATCAAGCCTAGTGTTGATTGAAGAAGACTAGAACCTCACTTAGGAAGCCAGTATTTCAATTTTCCTTAACTAACTGCATATCCTTGAGCAATGTATGTAACTAATTCCTGAGTCAGTTTCCTCATTGCTAAATCACAGACTTTTGAGGGAGACTAGGTAGCACATTAAAACCCAATGTATTTCCCAAAATTATGAATTTTGGGGGAGAATGGTATAAATGTAAAAAATAAGGATCTCCTATTCAACATAGTATTGGTAGTTCTGGCCAGGGCAATCAGGCAAGAGAAAGAAATAAAGGGTATTCAAATTGGAAAAGAGGAAGTCAAATTGTCTCTGTTTGCAGATGACATGATTGTATATTTAGAAAACCCCATCGTCTCAGCCCCAAATCTCCTTCAGCTGATAAGCAACTTCAGCAAAATCTCAGGATACAAAATCAGTGTGCAAAAATCACAAGCATTCCTATACACCAATAACAGATAAACAGAGAGCCAAATCATGAGTGAACTCCCCTTCACAATTGCTACAAAGAGAATAAAATACCTAGGAATACAACTGACAAGGGATGTGAAAGACCTCTTCAAGGAGAACTACAAACCACTGCTCAAGGAAATAAGGGAGGACACAAATAAATGGAAAAACATTCCATGCCCATGGGATAGGAAGAATCAATATCATGAAAATGGCCATACTGCCCAAAGTAATTGATAGATTCAATGCTATGCCCATCAAGCTACCATTGACTTTCTTCACAGAACTGGAAAAAACTACTTTAAATTTCTTATGGCACCAATAAAGAGCCCGTATAGCCAAGACAATCCTAAACAAAAAGAACAAAGCTGGAGGCATCACACTACCTGACTTCGAACTATACTACAAGGCTACAGTAACAAAAACAGCATGGTACTGATACCAAAACAGATATATAGACCAATGGAATAGAACAGAGGCCTCAGAAATAACACCACACATCTACAACCATCTCATCTTTGACAAACCTGACAAAAACAAGCAATGGGGAAAGGATTCCCTATTTAATAAAAGGTGTTGGGGAAACTGGCTAGCCATATGCAGAAAACTGAAACTGAACCCCTTCCTTACAACTTAGAAAAAATTAACTCAAAGTGGATCAAAGACTTAAACATAAAATCTAAAACCATAAAAACCCTAGAAGAAAACTTAGGCAATACCATTGAGGACATAGGCATGGGCAAAGACTTAATGACTAAAACACCAAAAGCAATGGCAACAAAAGCCAAAATTGACAAATGGGATCTAACTAAACTAAAGAGCTTCTGCACAGCAAAAGAAACTATCATCAGAGTGAACACGCAACCTACAGAATGGGAGAAAATTTTTGCCATCTATCCATCTGACAAAGGGCTAATATCCAGAATCTACAAAAACCTTAAACAAATTTACAAGAAAACAAACAAATCCATCAAAAAGTGGGCAATGAACATGAACAGACACTTCTCAAAAGAAGACATTTCTGCAGCCAACAAACATATGAAAAAAAATCATCACTGCTCATTAGACAAATGCAAATCAAAACCACAATGAGATAACATCTCATGCCAGTTAAAATGGCAATCATTAAAAAGTCAGGAAACAACATATGCTGGAGAGGATGTGGAGAAATAGAAATGTTTTTACACTGTTGGTGGGAGTGTAAATTAGTTCAACCATTGTGGAAGACAGCGTGGCAATTCCTCAAGGATCTAGAACCAGAAATACCATTTGACCTAGCAATCCAGTTACTGGGTATATACACAAAGGATTATAAATCATTCTACTATAAAGACACATGCACACATATGTTTATCATGGTACTGTTCACAATAACAAAGACTTGGAGCCAACTCAAATGCCCACCAATGATAGACTGAATAAAGAAAATGTGGCACATATACACCATGGAATACTATGCAGCCATAAAAAAGAATGAGTTGATGTCCTTTGCAGGGACATAGGTGAAGCTAGAAAACATCATTCTCAGCAAACTAACACAAGAACAGAAAACCAAACACCTCATGTTCTCACTCATAAGTGGGAGTTGAACAATGAAAACAGATGGACATAGGAAGGGGAACATCACACACTGGGGCCTGTCAGGGGGTGGTGGGATAGTGGAGAAATAGCATTAGGAGAAATACCTAATGTAGATGATGGGTTGATGGGTGCAGCAAACCACCATGGCACGTGTATACCTATGTAACAAAACTGCACGTTCTGGACGTGTATCCCAGAACTTAAAGTATAGTAAAAATAATCACAATGTATACCATAAATATGTACAATGATATGTAAATTAGAAGTAAAAAGCAAAAAAGAGACTATTGCTTATGTAATATGTTTTCAATAAACACTTGTTTGTTGCTTCTAGGGTTTACTACTTCACTCCTTGACCTGTATGAACAAAATCCAGCAATTTTTACTGTTATTTGTGAACTTGACTCTTATGTAAATATTCTCCACAGACTTGAAAATATTCTCTAGGTACTTGAGAAAGAAAAACAATCAGAAAAGTTTATTATTGGTTGCCAGAGGTACGTGTGTTCTCAAGTATGTAGTTTGGCCTGTCTGTTAGCCTTGGGGAATCTAGAGTAAACTTCTTAAGTCTCCAGATTATCATTGTGGGAAGGCATACATGAGAACAAACTGCATAGAAAGTTTCTAGTTCTAAAACAGCATTAATATCCTTCGGTTTAGAGCTGTTGGCAAAATAAAATGAAATTCTTAGTTTTTTTTTTTTTTTTTCCTTCAGAAGGTGTTTATTTTTTATTTTATTTTATTTTAATTAATTATTTATCTATTATACTTTAAGTTCTGGGATACATGTGCAGGACGTGCAGGTTTGTTACATAGGTATACAGGAGCCATGATGGTTTGCTGCACCCATCAACCTGTCATCTACATTAGGTATTTCTCCTAATGCTATCCCTCCCCTAGCCCTCTGAGCCCCTGACAGGCCCCCATATGTGATGTTCCCCTCCCTGTGTCCATGAGTTCTCATTATTCAACTCCCATTTATGAGTGAGAACATGCCATGTTTGGTTACTGTAGCCTTGTAGTATAGTTTGAAGTCAGGTAGCGTGATGCCTCCAGCTTTGTATTTTTGCTTAGAATTGTCTTGGCTATATGGGCTCTTTTTTGGTTCCATATGAAATTTAAAGTAGTTTTTTTCCAATTCTGTGAAGAAAATCAATGGTAGCTTGATGGGGATAGCATTAAATCTATCAATTACTTTGGGCAGTATGGCCATTTTCACGATATTGATTCTTTCTATCCATGAGCATGGAACGTTCTTCCATTTGTTTGTGTCCTCTTTTATTTCGTTGAGCAGTGGTTTGTAGTTCTCCTTGAAGAGGTCCTTCACATTCTTTGTCAGTTGTATTCCTAGGTATTTTATTCTCTTTGTAGCAATTGTGAAGGGGAGTTCACTCATGATATGGCTCCCTGTTGTCTGTTATTGGTGTATAGGAATGCCTGTGATTTTTGCACATTGATTTTTGTATCCTGAGACTTTGCTGAAGTTGCTTATCAGCTGAAGGAGATTTTGGGCTGAGATAATAGGGTTTTCTAAATATACAATCATGTCATCTGCAAACAGAGACAATTTGACTTCCTCTTTTCCAATTTGAATACCCTTTATTTCTTTCTCCTGCCTGATTGCCCTGGCCAGAACTTCTAATACTATGTTGAATAGAGTGGTGAGAGAGGGCATCCTTGTTTGTGCTGGTTTTCAAAGGGAATGCTTTCAGTTTTTGCTCATTCAGTATGATATTGGCTGTGGGTTTGTCATAAATAGCTCTAATTATTTTGAGATACGTTCCATCAGTACCTAGTTCATTGAGAGTTTTTAGCATAAAGGGCTGTTGAATTTTCTCGAAGGCCTTTTCTGCATCTATTGAGATAATCATGTGGTTTTTTGTCATTGGTTCTGTTTATGTGATGGATTACATTTATTGATTTGCATATGTTGAACCAGCCTTTCATCCCAGAGATGAAGCTGACTTCATCATGTTGGATAAGCTTTTTGATGTGCTGCTGGATTTGGTTTGCCAGTATTTTATTGAGGATTTTTGCATTGATGTTCATCAGGGATATTGGCCTCAAATTTTCTTTTTTTGTTGTGTCTCTGCCAGGTTTTTGTATCAGGATGATGCTGGCCTCATAAAATGAGTTAGGGAGGATTCCCTCTTTCTATTGTTTGGACTAGTTTCAGAAGGAATGGTATCAGCTCCTCTTTGTACTTCTGGTAGAATTCAGCTGTGAATCCACCTGGTCCTGGATGTTTTTTGGCTGGTAGGCTATTAAGGAAATGAACAGACACTTCTCAAAAGACATTTACGTGGGAAAAAAGCTCAAACCCTACTTCTGGCTACCCACTTCCACCCTACCCCCAGTTTCTCGTAACCATTATTCTACTCTCTACTTCTATGAGATCAATGTTTTTAGCTTCCACATAAGTGAGAACATGCTGTATTTGGTTTAATTCACTTAACATAATGTCCTCCATGCTCATCTATGTTGCCACGAATAATAGGATTTTGTTCCTTTTTTATGGCTGAATCGTATTCCACGGTGTATATAAACACCACATTTTAAAAATCCATTCATCTGTTGATGAACACTTCGGTTGATTCCATATTTTAGTATTATGTATAGTCCTGCAATTGACATGGGAGGGTAGATATCTCTTCAACCTACAGATATCCTTTCCTTTTGTTACATATCCAGTAGTGGGATTAAGAAATAGTCTTTTGACAGTAAGCCTTTGGAGAACTTAATGAACTGAGCAACTATCCAGAAGCATCAATATGTGACTATCATGTCTTCAAACACCCCCCAAATACCCAGAGTACTATGAATTCTCTCTGAAGCACTACGAAGCACCAAGAGGGAACGAAACTTGTTCATCAACTCAAATGTGGATAATCCTGGTGCATGACATAACGAACTGCTTAATAAAAAATGGTGGTTTGCTGCACCCATCAACCCATCATCTACATTAGGTATTTCTCCTAATGCTATTTCTCCACTATCCCACCACATGGTCATTTTTAGAAAGTAAGGGATCCATACAGGTGTTGTTGTGGTGGGGAGGCCTGGTTTATTTTTGAAGACAAGAGTATGAACAACTCAAAATGAAACATGTAAGAATGAGACTATACAGTAGACTAGGTAAGCTCTCTAGTTCATAAAGTTATATAGAACTGGCTGCAAATCCCACATTTGTAAACCACTAGTTGTGAAAACCTAGGAGTTATGAAGCCTCTGAGAGTGTCAGTTTTATTATTTGAAATAAAATTTGAAATATATTTATTATTTGAAATAATAACAGAACCTCTTAAGTTAGTTTGTGAAGATTCAATATAATGATGCCTGCAAAACACTTACCACAGCTCAGAACAGTGTAGGTGTTCTCAATAATATTGAATTACAAAGATTCCTTCTTGAAATGTAAGGGGATAACTGTATATCACTTAAAGACTGTGCATAAATGTTTAGATATTTTGGGTGAAGATGGTAAGATTTAGGGAAAACCATTTGGAATTCTGAGCTCAGATGAGAATTAATAGATCAATGATGCCCTAAAATCAAAATGGTTATAACACAACTAATAGATCCAGAATTCAGTATTAAGTGCCAGACATAACAACAACAAACTTCTCTCATATTAACACTCCATGCAAACTTAGAAACCCTAGTATACTGAAGAGGGTAGTGATGTCATCCAAACACCAGGGGGTGCTCTAGTCTACTTTGTGCAGAAGAAACAAGCATGGATCACCCCTGTAAATTGAGACGACGAAAGGTATATGTCAAAACATGATAAATGGTAGGACATAGACCTTTGAAACAACTCATCATTGTGGATTATATTTAGAATTGACCATAGCTTTATTTTTCGCTATTACTTTGGCTTTCAAAAGTGAGCCATAATAGAGGGAAAGCAATGCAAAGCTGTTTCTAGTTATTAAGCGAATATTACACAGTATAGCTTGTATCACATTTTTTTTTTAAACTCTCTTTAGAGACTCCATAGTTTGAAAGGTCATTTCCAAGTCATGTGCAGGCAAGAGAGCCTGCACAAACAAACAAAATCTACTCAAACAAAATTACTGAATCTTGGCTTCTCAGATTAAGTAATTCGGTCTATTTGATGTGGCATATCTTTCATGTAACCACTCAAGAAAATAGGGATGATCATATATGGCCCCTTTTACTCAAATATTTATTGATCATGGACTATGTGCAAGGCACTAGGAATAAGAAAATTCACAAACACGAACCTTGGTTCCTAACATAATAAATCATCTGACACTGTCTTTGTCCAAGATTTACATGTGAGTAGGAAGAGACAACTATTATACATCTAAAAGAACAAATATATGAGAAACTGGACATATAAGTGGGCAATGGTCAAGTCATGTTCAAAAATAGAACTCTGACCAACAACCTACAGGAACTTGCCCAGAAAACCAATCCTTTATTTACAATAAACATCCCAGAAAGCCAGACTGCTATAAGTCAGACTTGTAGGGAGTCAGACTGCTATTGCTAGTACTGATACTGTAAGCTAAACAGTAATTTCTATAACAATCAGCCCCAAATGGCCAGAATTTCATTATTAACTGGTAGTTTCTCACATTTTTGTCACTGCTTTCAATATAGGACCAACCAGAAAAAGCCAAAAAATGCACCCCTAAACAATCACATAGAATATCCAGCTATCGCGTGGTGGCGGGCGCCTGTAGTCCCAGCCACTCAAGAGGCTGAGGCAGGAGAATGGCGTGAACCCGGGAGGCAGAGCTTGCAGTGAGCCAAGATTGCGCCACTGCACTCCAGCCTGGGTGACAGAGCAAGACTCTGTCAAAATAAATAAATAATAAAGTAAGAGAATATCCAGCTATCATTACCCCACCTGCAACTTCTCCACGTTAAAGTCTCCAATTAGGGGGTACCTGAGGCCTTCCCTCTTCTCCAATTAAGGTATGCCTGAGGCCTTCCCTTTTCTACAAGATGAAGCTTTTCCATTCCTCTGCCTGCCTTTGAGTCTTTGCCAAAATGCAAACAGTGGTGGCTGACTCCCTGGCCATGGCAAGTTCTGAATAAACAGACTTTGCTTTCCTCATTTGGTTCATCTTTGTTTATTTCCGTATAAATAATATGACAAGTTGAAAGAAGTATTATTGAAAACAACAGATGAGGGTCAAGGAATAGGAATGCCTGTGTAGGAGAAAGGCAAAACTTTTCAAGCAAAGACCTAAAGAAAGCGAAAAACAGTCATGGGAATATCCAAGGAATGGCATTCCTATGTGGCGAAAAGAGAGTGCAGCCTTGAAGAGGAAGACTGCTTACGTAGTTTGAGTAACTGCCAGGATTTCAGCTTCTCTTGGGCAATACAGGCAAGGAAAAGAATTGCCAGAGATGAGTTCAGAGAGGTAGTGAGGTAGTGGGCCATTGTAAGGGGTTCGACTCTTACTCTGAGAAAGAGGAGACGCCTTTTCAGGCTTAAGCAGAGGAATGACATGATCTGACTTCATTTTTAAAGGACTATCCTGGTTGCTGTATTGAAAATAGATTGTAGGGGTGCAAGGGCTAGGAGAGCAGACTGCTGAATGAAGACAAAAAATGATGGTAGCTTGGATCAGCTGATAGTGGTGGAGGTGGTGAGAAGTGATTTGATTCTGGACACATTTGCAGGCAAAACTGACATGCTGATCAATGGAACCTGAAGAGAGAAATACAAAGATGCTATGAGGGTAGCACCGATTTTTTGGACGAATGAACTCTGCAGGAGAGAATTGCCACTGAGATGGGATTAGCAGTTTGGGGTGGTTATTTGTAACAATTGGCAATTTGGTCTTCGTCATTCTAGATTTGAGATGCCTGTGGAGATTTTCAAGGAAAATCGCAGAGTTGACATTTGCATGTATCTCTGCATTTCACGGGGGTGCTCCAAGCTAGGGATAAAAATTTGGAAGCTGTCAGCACATATACAGAAATCAGAGCATTTATATTGTCACTCTGGAACACGTAGTGTTTAGAGGTTGGCAAAATGAGAAAAATCTCACAAAAGAGAATGTGAAAAATTGACCAGAGAGGTAAGAAAATAATCAGAAGAAAGAGTGATATCCCTAGAACTTAACACTGAACAAATAAGGAAGTTGTCAATGGGCCACATTCTTCTCATCTGTTAAGTAAGATGAGAACTAAGAATTCATAGCAAAATTTAACAATGTGGAAATTATCAATGGCTTTAAAAAGAGTTTTTTATGGGAGTTATAAAGAACAAAGTCTGCTTGAAAATAATTGAAAAGAGAGTGGGAGGAAATATATCAAAGATAACAGAAGAGGCAATTCTATCAATTTTTATTTTTAAAAGAGCTTAGAAATAGTAGTAGGAAGGGGTTGTCATTCAAGGTAAAGTATTCATTTGTTTGATTTTAAAGACTGGCTGTATTGCATGGTTTGAATGCTTATGTAATAATAGGTAAAATCATGGCCCACCTAAGATGTCTACATTTAAATCCCCAGACCCTGGGAATATGTTATCTTACATGGCAAAAATCCTTACATGTGATGAAAAATCTTGAAATGAAGAGATTATGTGATTTAAAAAAACTCTTGAAGAGATTATGTAATGAAAAATCTTGAAATGAAGACATGATGAAAAATCTTCAAGAGATTATGTGGGATTATCTAGGTAGGCCCAATGAAATCACTAGTTCTGATAAGGGAAAGAAGAAAGCGGAAGAGTTAGAAGAGATGTGAGAGGAGAAAGAAAGAGAGAGAGTGAGAGAGAGACAGCGAGAGAGAGGAGAGAGAAAATGCTACACTGATGCGCGCGAAGATGGAAGAAGGAGCCATGAGCCAAGGATGAAGGAAGCCACCAGCTGAAAAAAGGCAAAGAAATGGACTTTCCCCTAGTGCTGCTAGAAGGAATATAGCCCTGCCTATCTATTTTGGACTTCCGACTCCATGAAGAATAACATAATAAGTCGGTGCTCTTTATGCCACTAAATGTTTGTAATTTGTTACAGTAGCAATAGGAAAGCAGTAAAATGCTCTATTAGATTGGAGTAATCCCATTTGGAGTTGCCCCACTTTCCTGGGCCACACCAGTACACATCTTACACATATTGATTGATGTCTCTCATGTCTCCCTCAAATGTATTAAAGCAAGCTGTACTCCGACCACCTCGGACCCTTCCTTAACCTTGGCAAAATACACGTTCTAAATTGATTGAGACTTGTCTCAGATATTTTGGGTTCACTTATTATTCAGAATAATAGGGGATGAAATTATTGAGAATAAAAATGTCTATGCAGTCATTCTCTTGGGCTACATATAAGCCCCACCTGGTGAATTTAAATCAAAACGATTAAATCTACATCTGGGAGGATACAGCACAGATGTTAGTATTTTCTTAAATTTCTCCTATATAATTCTAATATTCAGTTAAGATTTGTGTACCTTTCAAGTACCTGGCTGAGCTGAAGTAGAAAGTAGGATCATTGGAGATGATGGTGGGGAATGGAGAGGTCCAGGACATCAGCCGGATTATCATAATGTATCATGAAATCATTTTCAGTGAAGACAAAAATACCGGTAGAGAAAGTGACAGAAAGGCAAAAGCTAAAATTTCCAAGAATGAGAGAAAGTGATGCAGGAGTCTTTAAGTGACTATATCAAGTGTGAAGGAGAGGGATAGAAGTATATAATATAATCTGACGGCAAGATCTTTAGATTTGGACGTTTTGGGACAACGGGAGAGGTATTGATTTGAAGTTGGCAATGACACTGAATAAGAGGGGAATGCCTCTTTGCTTCCAAGGCCGAAATCAAATTTAGTGGAAGCATTTGGGGCAGTAAAATAGCCTTCCCCTTTCTCTAGATCACTGCAGGCAAAAATACATTTTCAGGGAGGGTGTAGGTGGCCAGGTTTTACTGGAGTGCAGGGGCGATGGAAATATTCATAACAGAGGCTGGAAGACGTGATTTGACTGATTAGGGACCACATGATCCAGAAGGAACAGGAAATGACACTTACATTGTAAAGATGAATGAGATAACGTGTGAGCTGGAATTGACCTTTTTAAGGAAAAGCAATAAGGAAATCTCAGCTGTTTACTGATACGGTTCTTGGAAACTCTTATTATTATCGTAGATTAGGCTTTTATCCCTCTTAGCACAAGGACAATTGAATTAATTATTTTTCTAAGGAATCTTGGGTAGAGTGTTGCCTGGGTGTTATTAAAGGTATAAGAAAGAAATAGATGAGTTTCTCTCCACCCGCCTCTACCATTACATATGGGAAATATTTATAGAACTGTACTTTCAAATATTTGACAAGTACATGGATCTAAACTACAAATTGTATGTAACAGTAGTTTTGTTTAAAGACTTACTGCTATATCCAGAGATCCATCCCAAGAATTACTGGGCACTTAATTACCCTTGAGTAAGATATAACTTTTATGCATAGGTATAATTCTGTGACAGACACTGATAGTTGGCTGCCCAATATCAAAAATATTCTCCTTTCAATATTTTCTTGACCTAGAGATTGCCACGTGACCCACGTCTGGCCTGTAAGACCTAATTGAGAATCTCCTAGGTCAGCCTCCCTAGAAAGTTTTGTATTTTCTGATAGAGACAGTCTCAGGAGCATGGACGCACTTGCCTTTCCTTTGCCTGCAGGTGACAGCCGTTCTGAGACTCTGAGGACAAATGGCACATGCTTGGTTGCTAGAATCAGGCCTCCAGACAGAGTTTCTGTCCTTGAGGACTTAACAGAGCAGGTGCACCAGCCCTGAGCTGCCAAACTCTAGTTTTTTTTTTTTTTTTTTTTTTTTTTTAAGAGAGAAAAATAAACATCTTATTTGTATAAGCAGCATGAGTGTGTATTACATAAAGCCAATCGTAATTGTAAGCAAATATAATTTACTTCAGAAAAAAAGTTCAAAAATTCATTACTTTATTCCCTACTATAAGTAAAAAAGACATTTAATCAGTAGATTACATAAATTATGCTTATGCATATTCATACAATGAAACACAGTATCATCATAAATATAATGAGCTAGACAAATATGTAATGACATAAAAAATGTTCATGATAGAGTATTAGGTGGAGGGAAAAACAGCTAACCAAACAGCATCTCTACTATGTTTTGACTAGATTTACTTTCCTCTAAATCTTATCTTTTTTCATTTTAATTTTTTTCACTTTTGTTTTAGGTTCAAGGGTAAATGTGCAGGTTTGCCATATAGATAAATTGTGTGTTGAGGGAATTTGGTGTAAAGATTATTTCATCACCCAGAGAATCAGCATAGTACCTGACAGGTAGTTTTCTTTTTTTCAGGTTTGGTTGTGGTGAGTCAGGGTCATAGTCAAGTTCACAGATAGAGCCGAAGAGATGTGTCCTGAGAACCAGTCTATGGGAATGCCAAAAAGACACCAATTTGTTCAGTCTGGAGTGGCTGGCTGCATCACAATATAAGAAACATATGATTATCTCTTCTACATCACTGTAAATGGTTGCAAATTCTCAAAAATCTCCCAAAGCCAATTTAAAAACGTTTTAAAAATTGTATTATTCCTTTTTCTTTTTTCCTGATTAAGTATATTGGCTAATTTTTTGCCGCAATATAGCTTATAACTGCTTCAAGAAAAACCTTTTACCCGTGATTTTGGGGAAATCAATATTATGCAACTATTACTTAAATTTATTAAATAATATTTAGATTTGAGGGGTAACTTTTTAGAATTCAGAAGACCTTACGTCTCTAATTATTGTTAATGTTGAACTCATTTATTTGCAGGCAAAAATTGTGTTATAAACTGGCTTCTAAATTCACATGTGATATGCTCCAGGGAATACTGCGTTTTCATGTTTTTTTAAAAAATGCTCTTTAATTGCTATATGTTTAATTATAGAAAAAAGTAAAGTCTAAAACTACTCTGACTCATAGGCTATTCGTGTGAGCAATTGCATGCCTAAATAATTAACACTTCTATTTACAAACACACGCTTAATACCAGCAAAATATCCACCGTAAAGTCTAAGATGTTTTAATGCAGCATTTTACATACACTCAACTCACAAGTGCTTGGGAAACCTAACAGGCTTATTTTATAACCCTTCACATCATCTGGACAAGAATTATGATTACTATCGAAAATACATCCACCACGTTTACACCATTTTTCCCCCCAAATCACTGATTAGTAAATTTACAGCCAGCTAAGAGATGTATGGTTTGGTTTTTCTGGTTTTTTGTGTGTTATGTTTATGGCTGGTAGCTTTTGAATATTCTTTGAAAATGCTATACTCTAGAGATCACCGCTTGATTGAATTTTGCAGGCTTTGCCACCCAGGTGAGTGAAGGTTTGGCATTTTATTGCCTTAGACATGGATCACACACACTAAGCAAAACAACAACAACAACAAACTCAAAGCTATTTCACTTTTATCAAGGGGGCCACACCTCAAATATTAAATAAGGTGAAACCTTTCATGATCAGTAATTCTCTTAAGCTTTAGGTGATTTTTTTCTATGCAGTTTTTTACATTTCTCTAATGATTATATGAAAAAGTACAGCTGATTTATGTGGCTGTCTGCTATCTTCTAGGCATAACGCAGGATTTCCTGGGAGAATAACACCCACCTGTTGTTTTGAAAGGACAAAACTTGAAATGCCTTAGGAATAGAGTCGGCTGTCTCTGACAGATTACAAAACACGTTTTGACTATGGATGTAATTGTGTATGACTGGTAAATTTAGGCATAACCTTTTAGAAAGATCATTTAACATGTCTTAGATATAACAACAGAGGAATAAAGCGATAACCCACTGGATTTCTATTAAAACAGTCATCACATTTTGTATTGGTGTTAGTTTCAAAATAAAATTAATCTGACATATTCTTATTTTTATTTTATTTTATTTTTTGTTTTATTTTACTTTAAGTTCTGGGATACATGTGCTGAATGTGCAGGTTTGTTACATAGGTATACATATGCCATGGTGGTTTGCTGAACCTATGTTCTTATTGGCCACAGAGTATTTAAAATTTGTTCAGTGTTGTGGAAAGAACCAACATCAAATGAATAAGTGAGAAATGCCCTTGAAGATGATTGAGTCCAGGGACAAAAGAAAGGTGGCACAGATTGGCACATGACTGTTATTGAAGGGGCAGACTGTCATACAGAAAGACAAAGTGCTACTGGTTTTTACTGAAAAGAGAAAAAATAGATCATATCTGGGGGTAAGTACAGGAGAAACACAGTAAGGTTTTCATGTATGAGATGGAAATTTAGATGAAATTTTGAGGGTAAAGAGTTGGAGATTCAATTGAATGGCGAGGAGTTAGAAATGTTCAGGTAACGTTGAATGAGAAGAGCTTTGACCAAAATATAGAGCTGGAGAAAGATAAGGTGAGCTTAATTTGGTTGAGAGCAAATAAAAGGAAATAAGAGCAAATTAGATCAAAAAGGTGGTTTCAAGACATAATATGGGTCCAAGGCCATAAATGCCAAGTGAAGTCACTTCACTAAACCACAGTGGTAACACAGGAAAATTTGGAGGGAGGGCAATTACATGATCAGAGTTGTCCAATGCTGACACTGAGCCACAGGCAAGTTCTAGCTTCTCAATCTCTATTGCTCTTGACTTGCATCCCATGCCCCAATGAAAAGGAGCCATACTTGGTTCCCTGAAGATGCCAGTGGGTTCACACCTCTGTGGCCTGGCTAACACCGCCTTCATTCTGCAAACAATGCCACATGTCCATTCCTTACTAGGGGCACCTTTGCTACAAGAGACACAGACACAGACCCCAGGACAGCAGGATTTCTGCCATTGTGAGAACAGTAACAAAAAGCACAAGGTGACCCTGAGTCTGATGATGCCCAATGTGCTTTCAAAGCCTACGAAGGGAACACCTCATTTAGGCCTCAGGCTTGGGGAGCAGGGAAGGCATGTCAAGTTGGGAGAGGTTACTGGTGAGCTTGTTTGCCTGGAAAGCACACAGATTTCCAAAGCTGGCTCAAGTTTCATTTCTCTATAACAATGTTTCTATCCCTTTCTTCTCTACTTCATAGAATTCTCGGTGCTATTTTCTGAGCCATACATGTACATTATAATACTTATTTCTTATCATACATGAGTGTTCTATAGCACATGATCCTTTGGAAAGAATATAAACTAATGTAGATTAGTTTTCTATTGGTGCTGAACAAAATACCACAAACTTTAAATAATATAAACATATTCTTTTACAGTTCTGGAGGCCAGAAGTCCAAAATGAGTTTTACAGGGCAAGATCAAGGTGTGGTGTCGGCAGGGCTGCACCTCTACGGAGGGCTCCACTCCAGGGAATAACCTGCTTCCTTGCTTTTTCCAGTTTCCATAGGATACCAGCATTCCTTGACTCATGGTCCCTTTCTCCATCTTCAAATTACATCACTCCAGCCTCTGCTGCTATTGTCATCCTCCTTTTCCTAATGTTGACTTTCTTGTCTCCCTCTTATGTGAATCCTTGTAATTACATTGGGCCCATTCAGATAATCCAAGATGATAGCCCTATGTCAAGGTCCTTGAGTTAATCACATCTGCAAAGTCTCTTTTTCTATATTAAGGGGATTCGGATGTGGACATCGTTGGGAATGGGGAGAGAACATTGTTCTGTCTAGAATATCCTCTAAGGCTAGGGCTATGTTTTATTTACTTCTGAAATCAGAGCAGGTAGCTCGTTCAGTAACACTGCTTAGTAAGTAGACTGAAGGAGACCCTAACTTGAATGTAACTAAGTGAAAACACTTCAAGTAGTACACAGTATTACAAATGTGGTTCTGAGACCACACTGCCCAAGGCTGAATCTTGGCTTGACCTATTAACTGGATGACTCTATAATCTAGTTTCCCATGCTCAGTATCTTCTTCGAAAAGATGAGGATGAAGATAATGCCAACCCCAGAAGGTTGTTTTGAGACTTGATGACAAGTAATGCAAGGATAGCATGGGTAAAATAGTTCGTGTGTGTGTGGCATATCCAAGTGCTTAGCTGAGTGTTAGCCGTGATTCTTAGCTCAGGGGCCTATGCTGTGTGATGTAGGATGTTCAGCAGCATCTATAGCCTCTGCTCACTCGATACCAGTAGAACCTCCCCAGTGTGACAACCAAAAGTGTCTCCAAATATTTTCAGATTTTCCCTGGACGGGGTGGGGAACATCCCCCAATTAAGAATCACTTTTTGTGTTGTAATAGCTGTTTCTATGGGGATGGGGTGGAGAAGCCATGAAATGACACAGCTTCTGAAGATATGAGCTTACAGTGTAATGGGAAAAAGAACCTGGAAAACAGCATGTGAACTGAGATAAATGTGAGCTCGAATTAGCTGTCTCTAGTTGCCTCATTTCATCATCTGTAAAATGCAGATAACCATTAGAACTACATAGATAGTTCAGGAACTTAGCTAGTAGCAAAATGAGAGGATTAAATTAATAATATCCTTATTTTACAGTTTAAAATTACAATAGATAATCTAATTTACAGTGACAACAAAAATATGACCCCTAGAAATAAAACTAATAACTGCTCCTCCCCACCCCCAAATCCAAACTATCTAAATAATTATGAAAGGATATAAATTAGAAAACTTTACAATATAAATTGTAAAACTTCAGATCATCCCCAACATGATCATATCATTTACATATTTCTAATCAGAATCCTATGTGGCTTTTTTTCTGTTTTAATTTAACAGAACAATTTTGAAGTTCAGCTGGAAAAAAGCCAAAAACATTTAAAAAGTAGAATAAGAGAAGATTGTTACGAACTTTTAAATAATATTATAACTAAAATATTATGTTATTAATGTGAAAATAGACTAAAAATCCAACACAACTGTAAAAGCAGACAAAGAATATGAATAGTTTCCTAACATACTACATTGTATACGTTTATGAAGTGGACTAGAAAATCCAGAAAAAAATCCAAGTAGGCTTTTAATAAGTGAAATAACTCCAAGAACATTTGCTAAACACACACTATCTTCCTAGCACCTGTCTAAATATTGGGAATATATTAACACATAAAACAGAATAGGTTATTATTCTCAGAGTTTATTTAGAGTGAGCAGAAAAACAATTTAAAAATCAACATATAGATTCATTATATAATGTGCGATAGCGATAAGTAATTAAAAATACATAAAGCAGAGTACAGTGATAGACAGGGATGGAGGCGTTCGAATTTAAAATCAAGGGTTCGGTATGCCTGTGTTCCTGTTGGAAGCTTTGGAGAATCTGTTTCTTTGTTCTTTCCACCTCTTAGAAGTTGCCTGTGTTCCTCAGGTTGTGGCTTCCGTCCTCCATCTTGAAAGCCACACATGCTGCTATCGCTGCGGTTCGTCCCGTTCCACTTCCCAAGTTAAGGATTCTCTTGATTACTTCAGATCTATCCCGCTGATCTAGGACGATCTCCCTATCTTAAGGTCATCTGTAGTCACTGAAGTTCACCTTCAGACATAATTCTTCTTTGTTGTATAACTAACATAGTCACAGGTTCCAGGGATTAAGATGTGAACATCTTTGGGGAACCACTATTCTGCTTACTAGAGTATATAACAAAGACAATGTGTTGAAAAAAAGTAAGACAATAGCTTTTTCAATAAAAAGTATTGATAAATAAAAGGCATAGAAAAAAACTAAAAAATGTGAAAAAGAGAATGAATTCCTCTTCTCACATCATGCATTAAAATTTATATGGACAGATCTTCCTGAGAGCTAGAACAGTTATAGAAGAATGTACAGAGGAATTCAAGAAAAATAGAAAGCATAAGGGAAAATATTAACTGATTTTACTGTAACACATCAGTATTATATAAATACTGTGTAAAGCTTCTATATCAAAAGAAAGCATAAATAAAATTAAAAGGCAGACAACAAATAAAGCTATTTACGTGGATTTAGATTTCATATTCTTATTTCTACTATGTAAAGAGTTACTATAATTTTAAAGCACATATGCCAAAAGCAAAAATGATCAAAGAAAATGAATACGTTGAAGAGACATGAAAAATAGTAGTTTTGCCTCACCAGTAAGCAAAGAAATGTCATTTCTAACAATGAGAAAATACAATATTTCACTTGTTAAATTGAAATTTTTCATTGTATCCTAACAGTGATGGTGAAGAAACAGAGTATTTGGATACTTTCAAACAACTGCTGGAATAAAGCAATTAAAAATATATACCAATATTTTGTATAGTATTTGTATTATGTGTTATTTGGTCTGATAATTACAAGTCCAAGAAAATAATCAGAATGGTTTAAAAGACAATTTAGCTAATTTAAATATTAGAAACAAGCTATGGGAGATTGGATAAAGGATTTTCTTGTGTACATCCTATTAGTTCAGCATTGAATCAGATGCTTTATATATTTTATCTTTAATGCTTATACTAATAAAGAGTGATATAATAGACTGATACTTAGCCCTAAAAAATATCTCATAGAAAGATATTTAATAAAATTTTAAAAAGTCATAGTATATAATTAACAGAAATAAACTATTCCTTTATTTATCCAATAAACTGTACGGCCATCTTGCACTAATTTACATGCCTGGTATTTTGTCTGTTGCTAGAAAGAAATCAGATAATAAGTTTAAGGCATCTATTCTCATTGTGCTTACAAAGTCAGTAAATCAATAATTGCAAGGATTTGGGGTCTAAATATGTTTGAATAAGTGTGCTTGTGTGTATTCACAGCTTAGTAGACATGCATATATTTCTTTGCTATGTTGGCAGAGTGGATTAAAATAAATGGAGAAATGGCTGGTTTGGGGGTTGGGTCAAGAAATACAAAAGATGAACATGGGGCATTTTGGAGTGCTATAAAGAAAGGAAGTGCTATTTTAAAGGCACTTAGGAAACAACTGAGGCCAGGTGCCGTAGCTCACACCTAATAATCCCAACATCTTGGGAGGCCAAGGCAGGAGAACCGATTGAGCGCAGGAGTTTGACACCAGTTTGGGCAACATGGCAAAACCTGGTCCCTACGAAAAATACAAAAATTAACCAGGCATGGTGGAGAGTGCCTGTAGGCCCAGCTACTTGGGGGCTGAGGCGAGAGGATCACTTGAGTCTGCGAGGTCAAGGCTGCAGTAAGCCATGTTCCTGCCACTGCACTCCAGCCTGAGTGACAAAGTGAGACCCTGTCTCCAAAAATAAAAAAGAAAACAACTGAAAGAACTTCCAGTGGCCAAAGCTAGAACAATTTGAGCAAGAAAGCAAAGTGGTTTGGGATTACAACTCAAAGAATAAAACATAGGTCATGAATCCATTCTGATGTAATTATGTGATTGAATAAATTAATAAATGGGGGATAAAAGATCTCATACGCAAAAAAAATTCCAAACAGTTATACTCCACTTGTTAAGTGTGTGCTGTGTATAGTAAGTTCTTTTTGAAAAGTACAGTATGGAAAGTGGAAGAGAGTAACTTAACAGTGGAGAAATCTGACAAACCCTACCTCAGCCAGATGAACGAGGTCAGCACCAACAGTCATAAATCATATCGATAGTATGTACTTGATATAATGTGATGAAAATGGTACTTTATGATCTTCTTTCCCCAAATTCGTACTCTTAGTCTAATTATGAGAGAAACATCAAACAGATTCCAATAGAAGGTCACCCTACAAAATAACTGGGTAGTACTCCTCAACTGTCAAGGTCATCAAAAATGGAAAATCCGAGAAACTGTCACAGACAAGAGACACCTAAGGAAGGAGACATGACAAAGGTAATTTGGCACCCTGGATGGGATTCTGCAATAAACAAAGGACATTAGCTAAAAACTAAAAAATCTGAATAAATTATGAGCTTAGTTAATAAGAAAGTATGAATATTGGTTTATTTATTGTGAGAAACACTCTATTTCAATCTACAGTGAGTAATAAGGGAAAGTGAGTGTGGGGTATAAGAACACTCTGTACTAGGCAGGCTGGGTGAGGTGGCTCAGGCCTGTAATCCCAGCACCTTGGGAGGCCGAGGTGAGCGGACCACCTGAGGTTAGGAGTTCAAGACCAGCCTGGCCAACATGGTGAAACCCTGTCTCTACTAAAAATACAAAAATTAGCTAGGTTGGGTGGCACGTGCCTGTAATCCCAGCTGCTTGGGATGCTGAGGCAGGAGAATCACTTGAACCCAGGAGGTGGAGGTTGTAGTGAGCCAAGATTGTGCCATTGCACACCAGACTGGGTGACAGAGCAAGACTCCATCTCAGAAAAAAAAAAAAGAACACTCTGTGCTATCTTAATTTTTGCAAAACTAAAGCCATTCTAAAAATAGTCTGCATAAAGTATTAAAGTATAATAAAATTGACTATTTAGGTTACCTTAAAGGAATGTCAATAAAAACAATTATTAAACAAACATATTTTGATCAATTTTTGACTATAAAATTAGTATATGGAAAATATATTTATTGTTTTCACCTAGTTAACTTACTTATGTTATTTATCTCATTTAATTCATTTATGCAAAAGCAGGAACAGAGGTTTAGAAAGACAACTTAGCATCTTTTATACTGATATCTATAGGAACCTGGAAGTCTCCAAAATATTTAGAGAGACACATCTACTCAATTAGAGTTTTTAGTGACTTTGGATTATCTGAATGATAACTATACTTCCTACTGCTGTATGAATCCATGTTCCAGATTTAGCAGTGTGTTAATAATCACATTGACCCAAGTTATTCACTGAAATAAAAATGTTGCACATTGAATGTTCTTGATATGCATCTGATTTCTTTCGGGTTGACCTGTCTAAATTTTAAAATAAGTACATTTGGTCTGCATAACGTGGTTACTGGTTACATTATTTTTGTTATTTACACAATATGATTTTTTGCGGTGAGAACTTGCAATATAAGTATATTTAAAATTAATCTTTAGTTTATTAAGTTATATAATAAAATAAAGGTCAAATATGGTCATGTGATCCTGTACATATGTAGAGTTACAAAGCCAGTTAGTAAGGTATTGAGTCTTTACAATATACAGAAATAGACAATACAAAATAAAAAAAATCGTTCTGCACTTTTCACATATTTGGATCAAATATAAGGAGCAGATCTGACCTTTGTGCAGCTCATTAGTAGTAAGTGTAGAAGTAAATATGCAATAAAGAACAGTATTTTTTAATTTGCTTGTATTTTACTTAGAGGCATGACTCAAATGTTTTGGCTCATCAGAATATTGAATCACATTAAGGACAATCTCACTGTTAAAAAGAAAAAAAAATGGCAGTAATAAATGATTGCCTCAAACAATGGTGTACCACACTTGAAATCTAATAAATAAAAAATGAGAAGTAGAGGACAAATTATGAAAAGACATCTTTCTTCTAGTAAATCTAACATCCAGAATTTAATCTTAAAAAGCTCAGGATTGTCTACCAAATAGAAGTAACATTAATAATTTAAATATTATTGCATGTACTGTTTGTTAGTATTTATAATTGTTTTGGTTTTATGGTTTTTGAAAGTTTATACCATGTTTTTATCTGAAAATAGTTGAAGTAATATATCATAAATATGTTTCTAAAAAACTTGTTTTTCTAAGCTATTTGAATATCATTCACAGTTGAGAAGCACTTTGCTAATGCCCCAGTTAAAGTGTTTTTAATTATAATTGATAAATGTCATGCCCTCCCTGTTTTTTAAAAATAACATAAGAGCAATGAATTCTATAGAATTCAATAGAATTCTTTTATTTCAAAGCTTTTTTACCACCTACTCATTTAAAACTGAATTTAACCATTAATGGTTAAATTTACCATCTTTACACTCTAGGTTCTTCTCAAGGGGTATAACTTCAAAGTTACTCTTAAGCCTTACAAGTTTTACTGGGACAAACCATAACAAACCATAGTAATGCAAAGTTGCCTTCAGGGTATACAATCCATCTATTCACTATAGGTCAGGGGTCTCAACCCCAGCTGCCTACTAGAATCATCTAAGACACTTAAAAAAAAAAAAATCTGGTGCCTCGTCCCATCTTTAGCTATTTTGATTTCATTGGTTTGATGTGGAACCTGATAAGTTTTAATAAGCCTCTCTATATAATTCCAGTTAAAAACCAAAAATGAGAACCACTGGAATGGAAACTCAAAGGAGTGCTTCTGATTCCAGTCTGCATGTTAGTATTGCAGGGGGTGCTTTGAAAATACTGATGCAACTATAACAAAATAAAACAAAAACAAAAATAAAAATGCTGATTCCAGAGCCCCACCTCCAGGTTCTGGTTTAATAGGTCTGGGGTGGGGCCCAGGCATTGCTATTGTTTCAAAGATCCCAAAGGTGATTCCAGTATGAAGTCAGGGCTGAGAACCACTGATATAAATGTTTAAGACCTGAACACCTGGACCACATTCTTCGGGCTCCAGTAAAAATAAGAAACACCAGGGCAAATGTGGCAACTTTATTTACTATAAAAATGTTGCTTATTGTATTCCACAATGAAAGAAATTTCTTTCTAGTGTCAGAGGCATGAAGAGTTATACAACTCCTGAAAAAAAATGGGTTTTTGTTGCACAGACTCTCTGCCTTGCTCCTAAAATCTTTACAGGCAAATTCATGGCTAATGTTTAGCAAATGTGGCATTTATTTTGTGAACAAACCTCCTGCCATTTTTATCTTTTATTGCCTAGCTTTGTTTTACCCTGTCCCCAAAATCCTCATTTTCTTTGCATGAATCACAAGCTGTCTTTTTTTTTTTTTTTTTTAACTAGTCTTCTTAAATTATTTTGGCAGCTATTTGAAATGCAAAAAAAAAGGGGGAAGAAGAGAAGGAGAAGGATAAATTCAAAGATTAAAGATTTCTATAGTATATACTCAAATCTGTGCACAGAAATAAAAACACATACAATTAATACATTTGCTTTGCCTGGAGTGGACTCTGGATTTTCTGGATTGGCTTCACAGAAAAGTGTTTTTGCAATGCTGATTTGCAAGTAGACTTAAAATAGTTGAAATTTGAGCTCACAATGTGAGTTAATGGGATAAATTTGATTGTGTGGGTGGTGGTATTAAACCTTATTTAGACAGTTTTAGGTCACCCCTGAATGCATTTCTGGAATACAAAACTGTTGTTGTTTTTTAAAAAAGAACAAACAAATAAGATAATATTTCATTATATAAATCCAGTCTTTACTGATGTAGAAAAGTACTCAAACTGAAAATTTATAATTTAGGAAAATATAGTTAAACACTGAACCTTAAATTGAAGGATGGCCCAGCTAAATAAACACTGTATTGATCAATTACTTCATTATTCATTCAAACAATATTTCTTGGGCATCAACTATGGATCAGGGAATTCGTGATCTGCACTGAGAATAGAATGGTAATAGAATGGGATAGAATAGAATAGAATAGAATAGAATAGAATAGAATAGAATAGAATAGAATAGATAATGGACACAAGTCTCTGTTCTTATAGAATCTGTACTTCAGATGGGAAATGACTTTAAATATGAATGGAAATGTATATTTATATAGATCTTGTGAAAAAATGCTGTGAAGACAAATGCATAGTACTATGAAAGACTAAAAAAATGGCAGGGATGGGGATTTTGTCAAAGCTGATATGATCTGAGAATTCAGGGCAAGTTTCTCTTGTAACTAAATTTGAACCAAAATCCAAAGAAGAATGAATAAGCATTAAGTGGACAATGTGCATGTGCTGACATGAAGAGGGAATTGAGAAAGTACTTTAGGTAGAGGGAACAGATATATGAAAGTCAACAATACAATAAGCAATAACAGAGTAGGGATGTGGGTATGTGTGTGTGTGTGTGTGTATGCATAAATATACTTAAATACAACTTCAAATCAGCCTAATGGGCATCCAGTTAAAGCTTTTTTGACTCTTATGTATTTGTTAAAATTTGAACTGGCTACTGTGGGAGACAGGGCATTCTCTTTCAAAACAGACACACAGGATGGGCGCAGTGGCTCATGCCTGTAATCCCAGCACTTTGGAAGGCCGAGGTGGGCGGATCACCTGAGGTCAGGAGTTCAAGACCAGCCTGGCCAACATAGCGAAACCCTGTCTCAACTAAAAATACAAAAATTAGCTGGCATGGTGGTGGGCACCTATAATTTCAGCTATTCAGGAGGCTGAAACAGAAGAATCGCTTGAACCTGGGAGGTGGAGTTTGCAGTGAGCCGAGATTGTGCCACTGCACTCCAGCCTGGGTGACAGAATGAGACTCTATCTCCAAAAAAGAACAAACAAAAAAACAAAATAGACATACAGTAAGTTGCGAGAATGTTTTAATATTTTCTGGTTTGGAACCCCTGAAAGGGGAGACAAGGCAAGAGGAGGATGCTTTGTGTCCTAATTTTTCCATTCGGATGTTATACCTCTACTCCTATTCATTTCAAGCTGATGCTACAAGTAAAACGAACACATTTTTACAGAGGAAAGCAAAAAACTCCTCAACTTAAATTAGATTCCCTAAGACCTCAGTACAAGTCTCAGGAAGACATAAGAATACAATTAGTCAGCAGCCCTTATTAGCAGATTCGTCTCACTGATTGTGATTTAATCAGAGATAATTTGTGGACAGGATGGAGGTTATGGATTCTTGCATATGTGTACAGCCCAGATTGTCCCTAAGTGCTCCAAAACATCTAATTCCTATAAATTATTTTCTGGTATGGCTCACAGGCAGCTCAGACTTCACATCTAAAAAGTGAACCCTTAATCTTTTTCTAAAAGGTCACTCAACCTTCAGTGTCTAACGTCATGGTAAATGCAACCCTGAGTACAATGATGCTCATGTCAACAATATAACAGGCATCTCTGAAACTTTCCACTACCTCCAGTCCATCACCCACCTTCACCAATTGTAGCTCCTCTACATAGTGTAAAGCCATCCACTCCTACATTGCCCCTACTCTAATCCAGCTTCTATCATCTCTCATCATCTCTCACTTGGACTATCACAATAACCTTCTAATTGGTTTCTTCATGTTCAAGTTTGTTCTTTCTAATTAATTTCTCCAAAATAGCCATATTGTTTTGGTGTTTGGTGTTTTTTCTGTGTGTGTGTGTGGTTTTTTTTTTATTTTGTTTTTGATACAAAGTCTTGCTGTCACCCAGGCTGGAGTGCAGTGCTGCGATCTTGGTTCACTGCAACTACCGCTTCCTGGGTTCAAGCGATTCTCCTGCCTCAGCCTCCTGAGTAGCTAGGATTACAAGCATGTGCCGCCACATCTGGCTAATTTTCATATTTTTAGTAGAGATAGGGTTTCACCATGTTGGTCAGGCTGGTCTTGAACTCCTGACCTCTTGATCTGCCCGCCTCAGCCTCCCAAAGTGCTGGGATTACAGGCGTGAGCCACTGCACATGGTCTTTTGTTTTGTTTTTAAGCAGACTTGAGTCTTGATTGTGTGAGTCCCATGCCGAAAATCTTTAACTGGCTTTGCATTGCTCTTAGGAGATTATTACATGGTTCATATTGTTTGCATATCTGGACCTTGTCTACATTTGCAACCCCATCTCAATTCTCTCACCCTCCTCTGGCTTGGTCTTCCACTTGCATTAGACCCAAACTCTCTTTGCCTGCAGTGCTTTTACCCAGATGGTCTCTTGTGCCCAGAATTCTCTTTCTCTCTTTGTTGAATTATCTGGCTAATTCCTACTCAAGCTTCAGGTTGCAGTTTAAATATTGTGTTTTCAGAGTGCCCTTCCTTCATTAGAGAACCCTTAGTTAAAGTTAAAATCATTTCTGTTTATACCGTATATTTTTTAACCATAGCTATACTTTAATTTTTAATAATATGTATTTTGGCAATTTCATGTTAGTATTTATCATGCTCACTAAAATGTAAGCTCCATGAAGAGATGGAATGGAGTCATGGTCAGAGGCTATGTTTTAAAGTTGAGCAGGGGTCATTCAAAAATTGGTCTCTTGCATCATGCGAAGGAATTTGGATCTTATTTTACAGGCAATAGAGAAATAATGAAAAATTTTAAGTAAGGTGGTGGCATGTACAGAGTTTGATTCCACAAAGTTTTATGGTTCTTCAATAGAAAATGAATCAGAAAGTAGTAAGAAAGGGCAGAAGCAAGGAGGTTATGTAAGACATTCTTGAAATGGTACAGATGAATAATGTCAAAGGGATGAACTAAGACACAGCATAGAACAGAAAACATATTTAATCCATTTGAATAAGGCGTCAGTCAATGGTTGGTTTCCCTGAGCATGAGACTCTGAGGCAGAGATTAGTGTGCATTATGTTTACTATGAGATCAACACCTTAGGAAAAGAAGGGAAGGAAGAGGATTGGCCATATAGAGAAGTTTAGTTGGGATGCAGGGCTAATGAAGGCCTTATCTGACCACACAGTGAGCTCTGGAGCTAGAATAGCCCCTGAGTGTTAACCCCATGGGGCTAACAGGGCTAGTGGTCAGGACCATATTGATGAGTCATGGGATATGGGCTACGTCTATGAATGGGGAATAATCTGAGTAACATGACTATTTCCAGGTAATATCTGAATGAAGCTGAGAGCTGAGGGTGTTCTGCCCACAGCACTCTAAGCAGCTGAAAAAGACATCTGGGTGGAACATCACAGGGTCCACTCTAGGCACATATTTATTAAAGAAGAAGAGAGACAAATGAGCTGAGGGTGACAAACAGAAACAGGCATGGGCTAAAGACAACAGATTCAGAACTTACAGCCTGGCAGGAGGTAGGTAATGCTGTGCAGACATAGGTGAGGTGCCTTAGGGAGAGTGTGCCGAGTGAGAGTACTGAGGTATGTCAGGAAGTCTGGAAGAAAACAAACAAAACAAACATGGTGAAGGGCACCTACAGAAAGAAGAGTGAGAATGCGTATGCGGAGAAGTAATAAGGATGATAATACAACAAAAACAAATGAGACAAATATTAACAGAAAACTTTTCCTGGGTGTTTGCTCAGGACCAGGTTCTTTGCACACATTCCATTTAATCTTCAAGGCAGCCCTGTGAATTTGATGTTATTATTATCCTGATTTTGTAGAACAGGCACTTTTGGGGGGGATTCAGAAACATGCCTGAGATGGATGGCTAAGGCATCAAGCCAAGACTGAACCAAATCTCTCTCCAGAGCACATGCCCTTCACTGTCAAGATGCCTTGACACAATGCCCTTCACTGTAGAAGACAGTGGTTTGTTGTGACCTTTACTGAAATAGCAATAAGCAGAAATATGGAAGCGTTTTGGTAAAGATAGTAGTTAGGATGTCCAAGAAGTCTATAACATTTCTAGGAAGGTGTTTGCAGGTAGCATGATGACTGAAGGCAGATTTCAATGTGTACAGCAGTGGGAAATGTGAGAGAGGACCAAAAGATGTGTCGAGATACATGGCAAGGAATACAGATCTGGCAAGATGAAATTTCATTTTATTTTATTTTATTATTTGTTTCTCTTACATTTTTATAATTTCAACTTTTATTTTACAGATGGCACATACCTTTAGTCCCAGCTACTAGGGAGGCTGAGGCAGGAGAGTCATTTGAACCCTGGAGGTGGAGGTTGCACCTGTGTAAGTCGTTTACGGATACTGAGATCCGGGTGTGAATGATCCCATCACCCAGATAGCATAATACTCAATCATTGGCTTTTCAACCCTTTTCTCCCTCTTCCCTTCCCTCTCTAGTAGTCCCCAGTGTCTGTTGTTGCCATCTTTATCTCTATACATACCTGATGTTTAGCTCCCACTTATAAGTGAGAGCATGTGAAATTTGGTTTTCTGTTCCTGTATTAATTCACTTAGGATAATGGCCTCCAGCTGCATCCATGTTGCTGTAAACGACAGGATGTAATTATTTTATATGGCTGCATAGTATTCCATGATGTATATGTACCAAGATGGAGTTTTAAAATAGAAGAAAATTGAGTATGTTTATTTTCTAAGGGACACCTCAGAGAGAGGGAGAAGGTGTCAGTACAATGAAAGGAGGGAATGATCAATAGGGCAAGTCCCACTGAAGAGGTAGAAGGGGATGAGATTCATAGAAAGGTTGGAGAGGAAAGCCATATCTTCCCCTAAATACGAAGGAGAGAAGGTTAAAATGTTTTTAACAATTGGCTTTGTCGGTAAGAGGCAAAGACCAAGAGCTCCTATGTTATTTATGTTTTTCAGGTTATTCATTTCTTGGGGGTTGGGAATAGGGTCTCACTCTGTTGCCCAGGCCAGAGTGCAGTAAAGCAATCACAGCTCACAGCAGTTTTGACCTCCCAGGCTCAAGCAATCCTCCCACCTCAGCCTCCCGAGTAGCTGAGACTGCAGGTGTATGCCACCACATCCAGCTAATTTTAATTTTTTTCTAGAAACACAGTGTCACTATTTGCCTAGGCTGGTCTCAAATTCCTGGGCTCAAAAAATCCTCCTGCCTCAGCCTCTCAAAGTGTTGCGATTATAGATGTGAACCACTGTACCCAGCCTCAGATTATTTTAATATTTAGGAGGTATCTCCATATCTTAAACACATGTCCTCACTTATAATACAGACAATATGCTCTAGCTGATAAGAAAGCAAATAATTGGAAAAAAGCACTGGAAACTTCCAGGACAAAATGAACATAGGAATAAAACTGAAGTAGAATGAGGAAGAGGAACTAGAACGAGGAAGAGGACCCAGAAGTAACAAGTCAGAGTAATGCTGGAAAATCCTGTCAGGGAGGGAATGGTTAAGCCTATGTCTCAGTAACCATGAACAAAGGGCCAAGGAAACGCTTCATCCAATCCGGTGTTGGGAAACTGTTAACGACACAGAAGTCATCTGTTTGCTCAATGATTCACATTCCTTAGAGAGGGAGTTCTCAGACCAATCATTCTGAAAACTCAATGATTTTCACATTCATTAATTCAGTGAGTGGACTCTTTAAATCTGGATGTCTTTGGACCACCCATTAAATCTTTGGCCTGTAATTGACTGAAATGGAGGACCTTTTGCAAACTGTAATGCCTCCCACCTGGAGTGTGGTTGGCGTGGTTGCTTTGGAGACATGTTCATCCTTACAGTAGATCCCTTGCCAGTGGGATGTAAAAGAAAAAGGAAAAGGGTCCACTTCTCCCACATGAAGTCCCCCACTGCCTCTAGGGAATGGCAAGAAAGCGGCAGTCAAAAGCTACAACTTGACTGGAATTTTGAAACAATCTCAGTTGAGTTTTTCTTCCTTGAAAACCATTTGAAAAACTATAGAAAGGATAGTGTTAAATTTCCACTAGGTTTAGTCCCACTTATATGAAAAGATTCGAAAAAGCATCTCTCCTTCCTATTTTTGAATCAGACTAGACAGAGGAGGTAAGCACAGTGAGTTACAGAGCTGGGCTTGTTCCTGGATCAGTTACCACATGGCTTGTCTCAGCCAAACACTTTGCCCACCTCCCGTTCATCTGGCAAATAAGGGTCTGAAGTTTGATGGCCTTGAAGATAACTTCCAGCACTAAAATATTCTCTAGTGTCTAAATTTTAAGTGACTGCATAGCCAATTTCAAGGGCCACTTTTATATTGTTCCATAAAAGTGAAAGGTATGTGTTTGGCTTTAATAAATGTGATATATTTCAAGCTGCCATTGAAGAAACATTGAATGAAAGTTTCCATACTAAACATTACTTCAATAGAGAGAGAGGTGTTACTTAACAGTTAATGTAATAATTAACAGTTCATTCAAATTAATTATAAAGAGTACTTCTCTATTTTCTTCTTTTCTGGATCTTAAGAATAAACTATGAAATGTTAATTTCTTGCTTAGGGCTCCTCCTAAGTATCAGTAGTTTTCGTGTGTCTTGAAACTAATACCTAAACATTTCTCCCTATTGAGGCATCTTTATTAAAGCCAGAATTGATTACCATCTTAAGGAAAAGTGGCTTACACTGGAATAAAGTAATAGTTTAAAGTCCAAAATGTTTTTTAATTACTATCCAATAAACTCACAAGGTTTTGGCATTGTCTTCAGCTGTGTCTTAACACATATATTTACACTTTTATATCAGAGTGATTTTTACACAGGAAGTTTCAGCTCTGTAATTAGCAATCCACAATGGAAACTTTGACACTTAATTACAGCATTGCTAAGGCAGTAATAATATGAGAAATCCTAAACTTGAATGCAGTATTTCTTGACACACCCCTAGCTACCTTCTTATTGGCTGGGAAACAATTATATAAGACTAGTAAATAATCCATACAGAAATGAATGTGTATGAAAAAAGGCAACATGCATTTACAACAGGTACTTCTAGTTAGGCCAAGTTCAGTCACAGCTACTGATTTGGACTAAAACGTTATGGGCAGCAGCCAAGAAGAACATCATCAAAGACTTCTCTAGACTCAAAAGGCTTCCACGTTCTACATCTTGAGCATCTTCTACCACTCCGAATTGAATCAGTCTTCAAAGTAAAGGCAATGGCATTTTATCCCTTGCAAATTGCTGGGCTGGTTCTTGGGTTCCTTGGCATGGTGGGGACTCTTGCCACAACCCTTCTGCCTCAGTGGAGAGTATCAGCTTTTGTTGGCAGCAACATTATTGTCTTTGAGAGGCTCTGGGAAGGGCTCTGGATGAACTGCATCCGACAAGCCAGGGTCCGGTTGCAATGCAAGTTCTATAGTTCCTTGTTGGCTCTCCCGCCTGCCCTGGAAACAGCCCGGGCCCTCATGTGTGTGGCTGTTGCTCTCTCCTTGATCGCCCTACTTATTGGCATCTGTGGCATGAAGCAGGTCCAGTGCACAGGCTCTAACGAGAGGGCCAAAGCATACCTTCTGGGAACTTCAGGAGTCCTCTTCATCCTGACGGGCATCTTCGTTCTGATTCCGGTGAGCTGGACGGCCAATATAATCATCAGAGATTTTTACAACCCAGCCATTCACACAGGTCAGAAACGAGAGCTGGGAGCAGCACTTTTCCTTGGCTGGGCAAGCACTGCTGTCCTCTTCATTGGAGGGGGTCTGCTTTGTGGATTTTGCTGCTGTAACAGAAAGAAACAAGGGTACAGATATCCAGTGCCTGGCTACTGTGTGCCACACACAGATAAGCGAAGAAACAGGACAATGCTTAGTAAGACCTCCACCAGTTATGTCTAATGCCCCCTTTTGGCTCCAAGTATGGACTACGGTCAATGTTTTTTATAAAGTGCTGCTAGAAACTGTAAGTATGTGAGGCAGGAGAACTTGCTTTATGTCTAGATTTAAACTGATATGAAAGTTTCAATTTGTTACTGGTGGTAGGAATGGAAATGACTTACTTGGACATTCTGACTTCAGGTGTATTAAATGCATTGACTATTGTTGGACTCAATTGCTGTTCCAATTTTCATATTCTAAATTCAAGTATGCCCATAATCATTGGCAAGTGTACAATGATGGACTACTACTTTTTGACCATCATATATTATCTGATAAGAATCTAAAGTTGAAATTGATATTCTATAACAATAAAACATATACCTATTCTAAAATGTAACCTATTATTTTTCCTCTACATTGTTTCTTGTACTACATACTAACAACTAAATGATGACCTTTTTTAAAAGACTATCATGGAAAATTGTAGATATCAAACAATAATTTTTAGCTGAATTTGTCAAAATATGAAAATGTCCATCTAATGAAAGGCTTTGTTCCTTTAGGAACACACACAATAAAAATTAGACACTTTAGTGAAAAGGGAGCTCTGATTTCTCTTAAGACAATTAAGAAGACAGATTTTAAGATCTCTAATTTATACAGTTAAACTCACCTAGAATTACTGTTTAAAGGAAAATAATTTATAAATGAAAACTAACATTTTTCATAGCCTATCATCTGCATGTCAAGCAAACAGAAGCATCTATCTTGATAAGACACATCAGTGGGAGGCTATTAACACTCAATTCTTATCTAGAGGTTATACGGTCCCAATTAGAGAATTGCAGTTTGGGCGTTGAAGGGAATGGTTTCTTTTCCTTGTTTTATTCTTTAGTCATTGCACAGGTATAAACATGCTAAGCAATTCAAAGAATCAAGGTAATGATTCAGACAATTAGTCAGGCTGAGATAAATACCTTTTTTGTATTCTCTACTAAACAAATAGGTATGGTGAAGGTATTTTTGTTTTGCTTGAATTACACACATGATTTTCTCAGTTCTTCATTTCCCATATCAATATCAGGGTTAAAAGTGTGGTGGGTCATGTGGGGTGAGAGTGAGTGGGGAGTGTTTATGAGGCAAGATCACCCCTATGGGTTGCTTCTGAATAGCTTTTATGTCTTGTGAATCAATCAATGTTTATATGTTCAGTTTTAACTCTTCAAATATTATGCTTATTTTGTAATAAAAATGTATTTAATTTTGAGTATATAATTGCAATGAGAAGCTTGAATTTGCTCACCAAATATTTATTGCATCTTCATCCTTATTGTAATAAAATAAAATAGATTACAATGATGTTGATATATTTAGCTGTGGGGTCAATTAGAATAAATTTCTGTCCTCACAAGATCACTTAGTAACTCTGAAACATTAAATCAGGGATACCTCAAGCCTGGATGTTAATATCCAACCTTCACTGTGTTCTACAAACCACCAGCAAGACGTCAGTAGGTGAAGCCCCTGGTAATTTAAAACTGTATTTAAAACACTGGTAATATTAAATGATAAGATCACACAAGTGTAAATATCTTCAAAGATTAGCAATAAAAATAAGAAAAATGGTGATTAAGATGAATTTTTCCTAAGATTGATTTTTTTAATCAGACTTGATTCAGAAAGGCCTAATATTGGGTATGTTGGAAGAGTCATTTTTCTTTTACAGACAAATAGGTTGTCATAGAATCATTTTTCTTACCTTTTGGCTCACCTAGAAGTAATTAGCTTTACAAGAATGGATTCCTCAGCCTAAATGGGGAAGTATGTTATTCTGCTAACCAGAGGATCAAAGAGTAAAAAGGTATAACACTTGGTGCAATTATAAGATAATATTAGCTATTGAATATGTGGTAACATCTCAGGAACTAAGTTTTTTGTTGCTTGCCCTTCCATTAATCAATGTGTAGCTTTGGAAAGATTATTTTTCCCTGCTCCACTCTGCTGTAGTATTTTTCCAATTACACCAAAAAAAAATTTTACTAATTTTCCATGAATTTAAAGATGCATTAAGAATGCACATTTCCTACTACAAACCCCGGTGTGCACGAAATTTATCTTTATTTTCTAAAATTTAACTCAAGTTCAACTTCTTGAGTACTTCCCCACATGTTATACAGTTGTTAGGATCTTATGCAGGGCTAAGCAGTGTTCCATGGTGGTTTCCGGGGTCAGTCCATGGTCATCAGTCCCTGCAGGTATCCGAGAAGATGTCTATTTGTCTATTTTATCTGCCCACAGAGTCTTTTTAGGCTTCTTAGCTCTGTCAATGCTGCCATACTTGGCCTTTTTTTTTTTTTTTTTTGAGACTCTTGTTCTGGGCTGCTTGAACCAGTAGATTTCAACCTTGGCTGCATATTAGAATTGCTTGGGGAACTTTGGAAAATACCAATATAGCTGGTGCTGAGATGATCTATGGTACCATTCTCCAGAGTCATAGCCAGGTACCTTACATGCTGACCTGGTTACCAGCTATCCACAAGCAGTGGTAGAGAAAATGGCTACTTCCCAATAAAATGTTTCTAATGTCGCTTCTGTAACCCTTCTCCTTCTCCACTGTCAAAAACCTTGTGCAATTTCACAGAGGTTTTCAGAAGCAAATGCATAGGCTAAAACTCTTCAAGGCTACTTTTGTCTTCCGTTTTTCTACATACTCAGTGAAATGCTTTGCGAGTGGGACCAGGGAAAGAGGGATAATATAAGGAGAGAAAAATACTTAACATCAGAAAATAGAAAAATAGTTATCACAAAATATTATTTAATCACACATGGCTGAAGATGTTTTAAGAGAGTAATACTTTTGTAGTTTACAAATTTAATTAAACGCACACCAATAATCTTTTTCGTTTGTAAAAAATCTTGCTATATTTAAAAGCATTTTGTTAAACTGTTTTGATCTTTGTAACCACCATGTGCTGTAGAAAGTGTAGATATCATTACCAAAACATGCCAAGTAAAAGAACTGAGACATACAAGGTCATCTGACTTGGCCAAAGTCCAATAGCTAAAGAAATCAAGAATTCAACAACAGGACTAAGTTGTTATTTAATAATAATTTGAGGAATGATCAAAAAACAGTATACATACAGTACAATGGTTTGAGGGTTTAACTGCTATGCATTCCCTCTTCCCCCAGAGAAGAGATGAAACTATGGAATTCAGAAATGTAAAGAAAGTTATTGGCTTTTAAGTATAAAAAGCACAGATTCTTAGGAGATCGTGGGCCAAGTATAACATGGTTATCTTTAAGATTAAGAGTATAAAATGATTTAATTGGATGAAGGTATGATAATAAGGAGCAGAGTTTAGAGGGTCTAGATACCAGTGTGACCCTGGGAGTAGCCTGGTGGCCACTCCCTAGTCCAGTTCATGGGGACTGGGGCATAGGGGAATAATAAACTCTCAGATGGGTTTGAGAATCCAATGGCAGAAATGATCTGTGTCCTGACTCATGTGGAGCTGAGGATGTCAACAAAGTATTCCCTGTGACCTCACAGTGCTGGAGGATAAGTGACATCTCTGTGATGTATTTAGTCTGACAGCCTAAAAGATAATCTTGCCAAGTTCCCCGCAGCTGGAATGCCGTGGGAGCAGAAGAACAATTCCTGCCCATCTGAGAGGGGCACAGAGCATGCCAGACCCAAAAAGGTCTAGTGGCTGGGACTAAGTGAGACACAGCGTCATGCACATGGACAAGCGGCTGGCCCATCCATGCCTGCATGCCTTCAGATCTGCTCCTTCACTCCTCTGTCTAATCTGTATCCTATGGATTTTGATGCTTACAGCTGGGGATTGTGTGCCAAGAGCTTGTCGTAAGAGTGGTCCTCCCCAGGTACAGGCAATAGGAGGGGGCTCTTTCTGTAAATAATAGAAAAGCAATAATAAAACCTACTAAATATTGGGTCTGTTCTTTATTATCTTCACATGCTGACCTCTCTAATTAATGTTAGTGATAAAACACCAGATCAAAACAAACAAAAAAATGTAATTTCTTGATGTAAGTTCGGAACAATCATTGTGATTACTCCTCAGAGAGGTAGGTAGTGTTATGGGCTTAAGTGTGCCTTCTCCCCATTTATATGTTAAAGATCTCACCTCTGCATAAATGAAAATGCAACTGTATTTGGAGATAGGGTCTTTATAGAGGTAATTAGGTTAAAATAAAATTATTAAGATACGATATTATATATGACTGGTGTTCTTATAAAAACATGAGGAAATTTGGACATAGACAGGTACAGAGAAAAGGTGATGTAGAGACACATAGGAAGAAGATCGTCATCTATAGGCTAGAGAAAGAGGCCTGGAACAGCTTCTTCCCTCACAACCTTCAGAAGGAACTAACACTGCAGACACCTTGATCTCAGAATTCTAACCTCCAGCCCGGTGAGACTATAAATTTCTGTTGTTTAAGCCACACAGTTTGTGATATGGGAGCCCTAGCAATCTAAGATAGATGGATAGGCAGATAGGTAGATAAATAGATAGTAGGTACATAGAGAGACAAATAATTAATAGACAGATGACAGATATATGATAAATAGATAATATTTAGACAGTTGATGGATTGATTGATAGATGAGAGATAATGATAGTGATTGATAAATAGACGATTAGATAGACACATAGATGATAGATAAAGAGATGTCATCTATGCTACAAATGAATAGACAGAAGATGCCATCTACACCACCATGCGCCCTGACACACGTGGACTTGGCTTCATGGGTCTGTTGCCAAAGTTAAAGAGTTTTCTCCCATATTCCAATTCAGCAAGGCATGATTTTCAAATAATTTTTCTCCAGCCATTCTGTTTTACTGTTTTAATTTTTTAAAAACAAATAAAACCCTCAAGTCATGATAAAATGACAGAGTTCTGTTCTGTTTCTGTGTCTTTGCAATTTCTGTGCTACCGAAATGGGAGGCATAGATTATACGCTAACTAGCTCAAGTGGTTCTAACCTGTATGAAGGCACTGGAATTTCTTCAGAGTAATGTCTATAAAAATGTTTATTAAAGTATAGATAATAAAAACATGTTAACTTGAAGCTTATTCTGGAAAAAATCTTCTCTTACAGAGGAGTGGTATATTTGCTCCAAGAGTCAAGTATACTAGATAGGCTACTGAGGCTGGTTTTCCCAAGCTCCTGTGTTCAGCTGCCACCTGCTAGGTGACAGATTGGAGGACAGAGGCAGAGGGGACTATAAACTTTCCCTCACTCCACCCTTCAGCTCTATCAGAAGGGCCCAACTGAAGCCCAGGTTCTGCCTTTTGCCAAGTGAACCCCATTCCTGGGTCTGGCAATACTCCCTTTTCCTTCATCATCTGGGAAGTCGCAGCTTTCTGCTGTTGTTAGTATAGGGGAGGTTCCATAGTCCTCTCCTCAGTTTCATAACTCTCCCTGTAACCTGTGTAAGCAAATCCCTCTATTAAATTCCACTAATTTTAATATCTAGAATAATTTTGGTTTTCCTGGTTTTATTTGACAGACAAAACTGAAAATCATCCTGAAATGGGGGCTTCTCAGAGGAATCCAAGGTAAACAACTGAATATTTTAAATATCAAATCAATGACTTGGTTTGACACGGGCCCACAGAACTTAGATTCAACCCTGGGAAAATTTTGCACTCTCAGAGAGTAAGATGAAGTTTATCTAACATGTAGGCTTGAAACAAAAATTAAGTTCAGTGTTTAAAAAATGTTTAGTAAGTGCATGTCAAAACACTACACATAGGAGATGGCAACTGTTTGCTGAGAAAATGAATGATTGATGAATCAATGAAGAAAGAAAGTAATAAGTAAACCATAATATGACGCACCTTATCTAGGGAAAATCAGAAGTTCAATTCCTAACTGGGTTTAAGGAGTTTTGTGTTTTTAGTATTCTTTTAGCAGGATTATTTCCAAGAAAATAGCTAATGGACAAATACTGGCCCGTTAAGAAAGTGTTGAGGACAAAATCTGATACAAAAAATATCTTTAGGTCTGAATTCAGATTACAATTAGTGAAGCTTGGAATTGGCTAGTAAAAGTGACTAGTAAAATATTAAGTAAAAAGTAAATTATGAAATGGACATGACTATAGCAAAATGGCTAAAACTACTACTACAATAAAGATATATCAGACATTTTATCACGGTTGGGCTGCTTGAGGGACAAAGAATGCTTTTCTCAGGGAATAAATGCCCCCATACACACTGAATAACTAGGTTAATTGTGGGTATGGGTTTTCTGGAAAGAAATTTGTCAAACAGATTCTCAGAATACAAATAGATGGCATATAATAAGGCAGAATTAAAAGTATAAATAGAGGGTACAACCAGAAAACAGGGCAAACAAACAAAAAAGGGAAAGAGGAGAAACTGCAGTGATTGAAAGAGAGGATTTCAGTGAGTACAGAGGGAAAAAAAGGACATTCAGGTTCACCATGAGGAAAATAATTCTTAGAACACTGGTATTTAACTGGTAATGAATATTGTCAGAAGCACTGGAGACAACACTGCCATGTATAAAGCCCCCTTTCCATTCCCTCTTCCCTAGAACTGACAGCTTGGTCAGAATCATACAATTGTGAAACTGAAAAGGATCACGGAGGAAACTGAGGCCAAGAGCAGTTAAGCCTGTCTAGCTAACTCCTCCCCACCTCAATCTAGGCCTCACTACATTCATCAGACATTGTCCAGACTGAAATCAGCCTATCTCAGGAAAGACCTGCCCTTCAGCTTTTCACTCACCTTCCCTTGCATCAATGATTACTCCTCTTCTCTAGTCCATCAACCTCAACTTGAACTCAGACATATTGCCTTCCAGCTTTGAGCTGCCATTTATATTGCATTCTGCACCTCCTGAAATGTCCTCCATTTTTACTTCTCTAAAAAAGTCAGATTCGTTAAGATTGTCAACATTTGTTTCAATAAACTTTACTGTTTTTCAAACCTTTCTTAATTTTTTCCCTGAAATTATTATTGAGAATTCTTTTCTTTAGGATGTTGGGAGACGTATTTTTTTATTCCTTCCCTAGATCATATATATGCTTACTTCCTTTGAGAACTCATTCATTCCTGTTATTTCAACTGCCAGTAATCGGCAAATGGCTTAGCGGAAAGAGCCCTGGACTGGGAGATTTGAGTTCATTATGTGGCTCTTTCAACCAAACTGAATTTCCGCTTTCTCATATACAGAGTGTGGAAAGGGAGAATCTTTTCCAACATACAATACATGCTTGTAACTAGACATATATATTGTGTGTATATATACATAAGTTAGATTTCATATAAATAAACTATACATATATAGAGAGATTATTTAATTTTCATTATTACTCTTCTTTTATGGGTTAAAAAAACCCTGATGCTCAAAGAGGTTATATAACCTTTCCAGGGATACACAGCAAGGTCACTGCACCTGCCAGCCATAATGAGGCATCTTGAAAGAGCATGCTGTCTTCTGTGTAGCACTCTTTCTCCCCATATAAGGAGGATAGTAACCAGTCTCTCTACCTGGAAGGGCTACTGTAAGGATAAAATGAGGCAATGCCTGTGAAAGTATTTTAATCATAAGGCATTATGTAAATGTAAAATATAATTACTATTATTATCTCCCAGCAATCCAGGTTTTAAGCTCTTTATAGTTCTCTTGCTTTCTCTACCCACAGAGCATTTCACTTGGGTGCCCTTTTGGCCTTAAACTTTAGCAAAAGTAATATTCATTATGTTTTTCTAAGCTTAAAATTTAATCAATTTTTCTTTCCCTTTGTAAGTGTCACAATTCATTTAGTCTTCTAAGACACAGATAACTGTATGTAGATACTGGCTTAGCTCCTGTTTTCCTGGAGCAATAATTAATAGCACTCTCTTTTTCTCTCAAAAATCCAATTTTGGATGATAAATCATGTGTTCACCTAACATCTCTTTAGATGCCTCCTGCTATGGTTCTTATCTTCTCTATTCTTGCTCATTATGCTCTAAAACATTACTGAACACCTATTCCTTTCCTGTTTACACTCACAAACTTTAACCCAATGGCTAATTGCCTGGCTTACTGAGACAGATCTCTTTCTCCTCTTCTCATCTTGTGAATCCCTCTCTTCCATGTTTCATATAAAGAAGCATGGATTCTCACCTCCAACCATGGTTATTATCATTTAACTTCCTTTATTAGAGCTCACAGGCTTTTTGATATACTTTCAATTATCTTTCATCTCTCTTACTTTTTCTTCTTCAACTCCCTCTTTACAATGATACATAACTACTTTGTGTATATACAACTGTGCTCAAGTTGTCTCATGTCCCATCAATCACACATATGTTTGCCTGAAATCTGAAGCATACTTTTGGTGGCTTCATTGCTTTCCTAAGCCCTGCCTTCTCCAAGCCACCCTCCATCACCCTATTTCCTCTATTTTGATAGACTACAAATAGCTACTAATCATTTGCCATTTCGTCCATCAGGAGGTGGAGTCTACTGCTCCAGACCTAGAATCAGGGCTGGCCTCATGGCTTTCTGTAGCCAACAGAGTGCAAAGGAAACTTTCTAACTTGTAATGCTGCTGCCATTCATTAATCCAGACTATGCTGATGGAGGATAAGAGGTCAGGTAAAGAGAGACCCATTCTTTTAAGCCACCTGATATGGTTTGGCAGTGTTCCCACCCAAATCTCATCTTGAATTGTGGTTCCCATGATCCCCACGTGTCATGAGAGGGACCCAGTGGGAGGTAATTGAATCATGGGGGCGGTTACCTCCATGCTGTTCTTGTGATAATGAGTGAGTGCTCATGAAATCTTATGATTTTACAAAGAGTATTTCCCCTGAACATGCTCTCTTGCCTGCCACCTTGTATCACGTACCTTTGCTCTTCCTTCACCTTCTGCCATGATTGTGAGGCCTCTCCAGACACATGGAACTGAGTCCATTACACTTTTTCTTTATAAATTACCCAGTCTCGGATATGTCCTTATAGCACTGTGAGAATGGACTAATACACCATGTCAATCATTCCAGCAATCCCACGTGAGGTCCCTGACATATGAGTGAGCCCTGTCAAACTGTTTGGAGCAGAGAGAAGCCATCCTAGCTGACCCCAAACCAAATTACTGCCTCATAAAATTCTAAGCAAATATTATAAATGTTGTTTAAAACTTTTTAAAATTGACTTTATTTCAGTCATCCGTTAATATTACTATCTATAAATCAATATCAATATAATATTTTTTGTTTTCTATCTTCTGTACTTTTTTGCATCTACAAGGATGTTTTTGATATTTTCAGTGTATGCCAGTGCCTTGCATAAACGGCCTCAGTTCATCTTTGTACCAATCCTGCAGAACAGATGTTGCCATCTTTGGTTTAAGAACGAGGACCCCATCACCAAAAACATTAAGTAATATAAACTTTTTGAATTTGTAAATAATTTAGATCAAAATTGAAATTATTCATTTTTGTTATGTCAATAACTTACATAATAAATATTTCTTGCTTATGTATAATGAGAACTGTAAGACTTCCCACACCACAGAGAAATCACTGCAAAAAAAACATATAAACTAAATAAATCAAAGAAACAAAGCAATACAGTGCAAATTCTGATAACTGCCATCAGGAGATCAGGGTGCTTTAGAAGGGAAGGGGAGGAGAGATAGTCCTAATCCACATATTAGGAATGTGAGCAGGTAAAGCATCTGGAGGGGAAATGAGACTGACCTTGAGGAAGAATGGGATTCCCAGTGGTAAAAATAAGTGAAAGAAGGTTCGAGAAGACAGCACAAGTACAGCTATCAATATGGAAATCCTCTAGATGTGTCCATTGACATGTGAATTAGAACTCAGGCATACAAACAGGGAGCAATCTGAGATATGTTTGGAAAAGTTAAGTGTTCAGAACATGAAGAACTTTGAAAACTAAGATGTAGAGTTCTTTGTTTTGTGATCTATCAAGGAATTTGCACAACAGTCATATTTTTACAATTGTGAGAAAGTGTTCTGTAGCATTTCAATCAACTTTATTATTTTATGCCCATATTACATTTTCTTGTCTCTGACATTTAAATCTTTGAAAGGGTATCAGGTCTTCATCATTGATTAGTAAACTCTTCAAAGCCATCAATATGTTAACAAGTACTTGATGAACACACACTATTCAAGGAACTGGATTAGATGTGAGAAATCTTAAAACTGCTAGGACTATGTCAAACCAAAATACTTCTACACACCAAGTGAAACAACACAAAGAAAAGGCAACCAATGGAACAGGAGAAAATATTTGCAAACTATATCTGATAAGCAATGAATATGCCAAATATATAAGGAACCCATACAGCTCAATAGCAGAGAAAACAAATTAAAAAATGACAAAGGATCCGAATAAACATTTTCCAAAGAAGACATACAAATGGCCAACACAGACATGAAAAGATGCCCAACATCACTAATCATCAGAAAAATGCAAATTAGAAACACAATGAGATACACCTCACACCTGTTAGAATGGCCATTATAAAAAAGATGAAAGCTAACAAGTGTTGGCAATGGTGTAGAGAAAAGACAACCCTTTTCTTCCCGTCATTATGGTTTCAGGGATTTTAGTGCCAGTTATTAACAAAGGCAGGCTCTTTACTGTTAGAGCACACACATTCTTCACAACCCCAAAGACATTTATATCTCATTAGATCTGGAAATTACTGGATGGTCCTTCATCTTTAATTGAGGGTTGATAGGATCTGTCCAACCTTGAAGAATTTTCAAGCATCTGTGGGCTAATAAAGGAAGTGTTTTGGGAAAAAATACATTTACCCTGTACATTTCTTAAATCTCACTGACTGCTATTGTTTCCCTATAACGACTGTATCAGAAACAACCTGGAATACTTGTTTAAATGCACATCTCTGTGCCCCATCCTGGATTTATTCAATTAGATCATCTGGGGAGGAGCCCAGCATCCTGTATCTTACACACACTTTAGAGTAATCTTATGCATACCTTATAGTTTGAGGAAGACTTGCTAAAGGCAATGGGATGGATACAACTGTTTTCTCCCTCACTTTGTAATTGTCTGTAAGCAAACGGAGTAGGTCTTGTAGGTGTCGTCAAAGGCATTAGTCTCATATCCACTCAGTTAGTCTAATGATCCACTGAGAATTTCAGGGAGCTCTTTTGAACCGGCCTTATTATTGCCTCTTCTTGCTTTTGGCAGATTTGCTGCTGTATTTTCAACACCACCTCAAGTGCAAAACTACACTTCCAAATGTCTTCAACAGGTACTTATGGCAGCTAAAAAAGCAACTTTAAATGGATGTTTGCAGGCATCTGCCCATAAAGACTGCTATTGCATCAGCTCTACTGGAGTTATTATGGTTTACAATAGGAGTTTAATTTAAGGGAGTGGTATAAACTTGCAAGACTTTGGGAAAGAAACGTGAGAGCAATTATCCCTGGATTATATCTGGACAGGACTGGATCCTTGAATCTTGGCTGGTTTGGTGCAGCCTTGCCTGCTGCAGAGTTGTGGTTTTATCTGCATTTTGGAAGCCAGCACGAGTCTATGTTTTTATTAAGAGCCACTAGAACCTACTGGACAAAGAACCTCCCTCTCTTCATCATGTCAGTCTCTTGAACTCATCGCTGATACCCATTACACATACATATAAATGCATGCAGTGTCTTACATTCCAGAAGTTATAATCATTTAGCTAGAGGAAAAACTAAAATATGTGATGTAAATATTAGCTGAAGTTAATTTGTCTGGTGAGAATTAACTACAGTTAGGAAAAAAATCCTAACATAGGTGTGTTTCTGGTTTTCATTGTTGTTTGTTTGGAAATTCCATCACTCTCCACAAGATATTTGCAAATTTGGAATTTTTTTTATTAGTCACTGTAAGTCTGGATCTTAGATTTCACTTCTTGTGGTTGACTCTCTTGTGTGTGTGTCCTGCTAATTTACATGTGGGTTACAATCCCAATCTCTCGCAAAGAAATCTACATATAGCAGCTTCTATCTAGAGGTTTTCAAAGCAGGCTTAGGTAACAAAAACATGCAAAGAAAACTAACCCTAAAAATCGAATATTAGCTATTCCTGATTGTAAAAGCTCTTCAGACACCTGAGCAGCAGAAATTTCTCACAAGGTGCTTTTCTTTTTTGCATCCAATTTTTTTATATTCTCCTTCACTCTGGCTTCTCATGTGATCTGTGGGGTTTTCAATGTCCAGGATACCTTCTAATTTCCCACGGATTTTATTACACAAATAAACTAAGACTTTATTTTTCAGTTCTAGGTTTCAATTTGCATTTCCAAAGATTCCTTTTATCTTCTCTCTTCAGTGTCTGTACGAAACAGTTTGGGTTTTAAATAATGACTGTTTTACCACAAGATAGATAAATATGTAGAAAGGGAACAGAAGTGTGAATGGATACATAGATACATGGATGGATGGATGGACGGATGGATGGATGGATGGTAATAGAAGATAGGATAGAGATTAGATAGAAGATAGATAGATAGATAGATAGATAGATAGATAGATAGATAGATAGATAGATATAGACTGATGGGCATGTGTATCTTTTCAAAACTGTATTTCCAGTGCCTGGAACATTTCTTGGCACATAGTCAGTGATTAGTACATATTTATTTAAAGAATAAAAATGTAGCCTCCCTAATTTGTCACCAACTTATCCATTCATACATTCATTCCACAAATATTTCACTAAGCCTCTTTTAAGTGCCAGGCACTTTTCTAGCTATAGAGATAAAGCAGTGAATAAAACACTGTTCTTGTGAAGCTCACATTCTAAGGAGCTTACACTCCTGTCAGTTCCTCCTGAATAACTCTGGAACTCATCTCCTGTTTTTGTGGCCAGATCTTCATCTTCTTACTAACTGGATGAATGAGATAGCCTTCTAGTATTTTTCTTTCCTCTGTAGTCTTGATACTTTGCAATTCATCATGCTTATTTTATTTACTTCCTTGGCTTCCGTAGCTGGGAAAGCTTTGGAGAAGCTGATAGAACTCAAGGAAGAGCTACAATGAACCAGCGCCTCAAAGACTGAGCTGGTCCTCCAGGCTTCCGGACACTTCAGGCTACTCTCATTTTGGCACATCTCTGCTTGCTCCTAGTTGCACGCAAGTCTTTTCAATATGGTCCCAAATTTTTATCTAGCTAACACTATAGCTCCAGAGGGAAGGTCCACATCACCTGAAGTTCAAAATCTCGGAATGCATTGGCCTGTTTTCGTTAAGTTGCCTATCTCTGAACCAGTGACTATGCCCAAGGAAATGGGAAAAATTTTGGTGACTTGCCTTGATCCATGTATACTTCAAAGAGTTGACGCACAGGAAGCAAATAATCAAAAGTTATAAAGCACACATGGCAGTCAAAAGCAATTTCGGTCCACCATAATCTCTTATCCTTTTCTCCTTCATGATTTTTTCCACTTACTATTTCATTGTATGTAGTTATGAAAGTTATAACCAAATGCATTGGCATTATCTACAATTGAAAAAACCTGCATATTTATTTTCTCTCCATAAATATATAACACATTTTAAAATTTCACTTGCTTTGAGAGGTATAATTCTTTTCATTTTAGTTACCTGTGTAGTTTTAAAACAGCATAACAAAATCAATCTGATTGAAAGGTTTGGTCATTAAGGAGCACAACCCTAATCTTAGTAGCATTTCAATTGATAAGCAATTCCAATCACATTCACCACCACAGAAAATCTGTGAAAGGGCTCCAACGAATGCCTCTGTGAGCCTTGGCCAGGAGCCCCTTCTGTGGCTGCACCCTCTGGGAAGAACTCCTTAATTCAGGCAGATGAAGCACTGCATTAGAGATACTCTTCATTGCCACAGTCTATTTCTAGGTGTTTTTTAACTTTATTGTGATTTTATTATTTTTCACACAGATTTTCAGGGTGGAAATTGGAGATTTCCTCAGTAAAACATTACTGAGTTACTGAAGTGACAATGTAAGCAAATCTTTTTTATAGCCTAAATATGACGGGAATTAGACTAGATAAATATGGAACAACTGTAATAAACACACAGATAAATTGTTTCCCTTAGCGCCCAAATTTCATAAAAATAATAGTTGTGAAGGGCAAACAGGAACTTTCCTTTATCTTCACCTCATTTTCTGAGTTCACAACACTGAGAAAAATCATGAACTAAAACATAAACCATTTGATGAAAACACTATAAATTAAAACACGAACTATAGAAACATTAACTGTGAGTAAAAATCTGAACTATTTGGTGACAGAGCAGGAGCATCGCCATCTTGGACAAAACCCTCATTCTAAAGTTCACCTTAATAAAAAACGTCTAAATCCAAAGGGCATCAGCCTAATGGCTAAGATCAGCACGACCATAAACCACAAATAACGTCTCCAACCTGAAAGACTCCAAACTCCTTCCGGATCAGAGGCATGCTAGCCCCGAGATAACCCTCCTCGGGCCAGGAAGATGCCAGTCTGGAGATAACTTTGCTCTGGCGGAAAGATGGCGGCCCCAAGATAAACTCGCCTCCTCCCAGAGACATTCCAACCCCGCCAGAAAACTTCTCCCTCAAACAGGAACATTCCAAACTTCTGATAAGGCCCCTCACCCTTAAACCAATATATGCTCTTAGTTTGTCAGAGAAAGCGCTCCTGACCTAAAGCAGCCAGGAGCGCCTCTCAGGTTTTAATTAAGGAAAACCTGTCTTTAACCGCCAGCCGCGTTTCGTGTTTCTTTCCTCTTTCTTTAACTTTTAATTTGGTATATTCCTCCTAGTAAATACTTGTGCCAGTGGAATTTCCCTGAACCAAGAATAATAGCTATACTGGAACATCTTAATTGCATGGTTGGCTACAGTTCAAACTTCCCGGTGTGTATGATGTAAGCCATCCCTCGGGGGATCATGGTTTCCTGATTAACCTGGGAAATGAACGCAGGTGACTTAATAGATAATTGACTTTTTGTGGAAGGCCCAAAGCCAGAGAGAAGCAGCTGTCCCACCCAGGTGTTTCAGAATATCTTTGGGTGACTCCAACTACCTTTTGCCAAAGGTTTTCTCTCATGTGCACTACCGTGCATATTAAGGAGAGTATGTCATCTGTTTTAATTTGTTGGGATTGAGTGTGAGACTGCTTCAAACTATCTACAGATATGTTACATATGTTCATAAACTCGTACATTCATAATATAAACCAAAAACCTAACTTCTGCTTAAAACACTGGAAGTGATCATTTTAAACATAATGAAAGTTTTCCGCTTGAATTAACTACTTTTCACATACTTCTATTACCTTCTTAACATTTTACCTAATTATTTTTGATTTTCAGAATTACTTGAATTTACAAGATTAAAAATAATGCCAAACATCATTGATCAATGAAATTAGAGTTATATTATTTTTTTCAATCATAAACCCACTTTTTGGTATTTTTCAATAAATGAAATTTTTAAATATTAAATATTTACAATATAAAATGTTAAAAATTAAAATGTTTGATGTTTACTTACTGAAAAATTTTAACAAAGTCATTTGGCCGGTCGCAGTGGCTCACACCTGTAATCCCAGCACTTTAGGAGGCCGAGGGGGGTGGATTGCCTGAGCTCAGGAGTTTGTGACCAGCCTGGGCAACACAGTGTAACCCCGTTTCTACTAAAATACAAAAAATTAGCTGGGCATGGTGGCGTGTGCCTGTAGTCCCAGCTACTTGGGAGGCTGAGGCCAGAGAATTGCTTGAACCCCGGAGGCGGAGGTTGCAGTGAGCCAAGATCGTGCCACTGCACTCCAGCCTGGGCAACAGAGCAAGACTCTGTCTCAAAAAAAAAAAAAAAAAAAATTCAGGATTCAATGGAGAAAAGCAACTGAGAGTGTGGAAGGAAAGGTGCCATGCTTTAGCCCTGCACGTCATTCTCCTTCTCATTGTTCCGCATGTGGACAGCTTGACAGTGGAGGACACTTGCAACCTAAGACATTCACAAGGTGAATTCACAGGGAGCAAGGACAGGTGATGAAGAACTTTGCCACACTGCTGTACACCCGCCATGTGGTATGTCTTGGTGAATGTGCACACATGCTCTTCAGAAGCTTGTGCGTTTTGGATTTGTTGTATTTATTGTCACATAGGAGAAGGCTTATTCAAGCAGATTGAGTTGGTAGATAATATTATCTGTATCTATATCCATACCAATTTTTAGTGTATTGTCCTATCAATTACTGAGAGGGGAGTGCTAAAATCTCTAACTTTATTTGTGGATTTGTTTATATGAAAAGTATTTCTGTTAGTTGTTGCTTCATTTGATACTCTATTAAAAGATACCAACACATTTAGGACTGCCATGTCTTCTTGATGAACTGACCATTTTAGCATTATAAAATGCCTCTTATTTCCGGTAATACTTTGTCTTTAAGTTCACTTTGCTGGATATTAATAGAACCATTTCAACTTTTTCATGAGTGTTTTTATGGTATAGGTTTCCATTTAATAAAAATTCTAGCTAATGTGTATTTTTATAGTTAAATCATGATACTCATTGGCCTCAAACATAATACTCATTTGAAGATAAAGAGCAAATTCCATCTACACCTTTAGTCGTCTTCAATTAGTTCAACCAAACTAAGTTGTTTGTAGACTGCCTTTTCAGAGAATGTGGTTTATTATTCTCAAGCTGGTTCCTGTCAGGGTATATTTTTTTATATAGTAGTTCGTTTAGTGTCAATGACAAATAAATTGCGTGTTGCCTCAGAGTTATATGGTGAGTACCTGTTTGTATATGGGTTCTCTCTTTTCCTTACTTTAAGCAAACTGAGGTGATTCTTTTCCTGTGTAGTTTGATCTAGCACGTGGTTCAATACGTGTCCAGAAAATATATGCTGGGTGAATGTGTTGCCTCTCTGTCATTGACAATAGGAGAATAGTTATTTTGATTAATTTGAAATATTTGTAAATGTAAGTGAATTCCAGAATTTTAGAAAAAAAATCCAAGGACTTATCAAAAGATTATCTAATTCCATCTACTGTTTCTCCTTCTGATTTTCCATGTTTATCTTCTAATTCTTTTCTCTGCACCACCAAATTGATTCATTTCCCTTCCTCTTTAGTTAGCCTCTCCCTCTCTGTGTTTTACTCAGTGACTCATGTAAGAATTAAATCCCTCCACAAAATGCCAAACCCTCCCATAATTCCTTCTCCCTCAGATTTGTGTTTAGCTTCCTCCACCTTTGTTGATACTCCCAACATGAATTATTAGTCAGTTAGACCTGTGCAGGCCAGTCTTGCCCTGCTCCCATCCTCAAGAGGGCATTCTGTTCTCTGAGCAGGTCTACAACCTGCCATTGCAGATGAAGGTTCTATTTAAATTTGTTGTATAATATATAGAGACAAACCCTGCAACCTTGGTAAGTAGACATTAAAATTCTGTTCTTGTAAAATGAAGCGACGGATAAGGCTAGCTCATGTGGTTTGAGCCCTGTCCTAAGTATCAATTCATAGTGACCAAATGAGCTTCATTCTATACCAAGGCTAACCTTGCCAGAGAATCACATTGCTTCAGGTTCAAATTTTGCTGGAGTTACTCCAAGAAAATGATTTAACCCCTCTGTCACTCATTTGGCTCATTAAAAAAGGAGAATGCACATACCAATTTTAAAAGTATGTGTTTAGGCTTAAATGTAATAATTATGTAAAGTGCTTACCAGTGTCGCTGTGGTGGTAAAGAGAATAGAAGCAATAGTTGCATTAATAACAGATACTATTTTTCTAGTATTTCAGTGCTGCATACTAATCTCTGTGCAAATTACGGAAGCAGGCATGTCCAGGAAGTTCTAAAGGGTGAGCCATTCGGGTCTCCCAGGCCCTCCCAGGAGGGTGGGCCGTAAAGGAGTGAAATCACTTCAAGAAAGGCATAGTGAAGCCTTGTGATCTCTGACTGAAGAAAAGGGTTTTCCTACCATGGGAACAAGAACAAGTAGTTCACAATCAGAGACCCTCATCTCCTTATGTCCCCCTGTAGTCATGCCAGTTCTTTAGGCAGAGAGATTTATTAGGAAGGAACACTGGAAAACAGAAGGCCACCTGACTAAATATGTCTGCAGATACAGACAGCTTTGGTAACTCTACACAAAAATGAGACTGAAGATAAAGCTGGCTCACATGGAAGCTTGGTGGGAAGTGCATTGGAATCTTGAGCAGATAAGAAAGGGCCCAACGCACAAGACTTAGAAAAGCTGATAGGAGCAAAGAATATGAATCTCAGTAGCCTAGTCAGTGAGTCAATCCTGGCTAGTCCACAGCAGAAATTAGAAACCCTTCTGTGGTCCTCCATTTATGGCACACACAGGACATTTCTTAAAAAAAAAAAAAAGATTTAAAGGCTACACTGCAAACCATTAAAGCAGAACCTCTTGTGATGGTGTTTCTAGTGTATTTTATTTGGTTTTCTTTGTTTTTTCTGTTTTTTTAATTTTTTTATTTTTCTCATTATTTCTTGTGTATTTTAAACGATCAGTGGGAGGAAAAGAGGCTATAATGTTTGAAGTAAAGTGGTAGGCAAAAGGACCACTGCATTCAGCTCACTTAGGAAACCCATACATCAGCTTAAACAGATTTGAGATTCTCTCCCATTCCTAAAATCTGTAAAAGGAGATGGAACAAAATAAACAGTAATGGTTTACGTACTTGTATACTGAAGGAGTAACTTCAACATGAAATGACTTGAAGAAACACAGGTTGCAGGCAATGTCTGATAATTGTCCACTGCAAACTATTTTAAAAGCATAAATAGTAATGATAAATTTACATTGCAATCTTTTTAAAGGGAAAGTAAACATTATGCATTTACTATTTCTAAATTTACTGAAGTGTGTTCCCTAGGAAAATGGGCCAGAGTATATCATTTAAATTGAATCTTGAGCTTGAAGATATTAAAAACTTTTATTTTTAAAGTCTTGCTAATAGAAAAATTAGAGTTTAGTCTGATTTCAAGGAAACACTATCAAATATTATTACATTACACAAATTTGCTTTATAAGGCCTTGTCTCTTTTGATTTACATCTATTGACATGATTAAATTAAGCATTTCTCAGAGTGTGTTCCAATAAACATAGTCTGAAGACATAATATTTTTAAATGGTTCTAAGGTGAAATAAGTTTCAGAAATTCATAGTGTATTCATCTCTTTTTATCTGATGATTCAACATACCAATTAGCATACTAAATTTCCAAATAATTACTGCATAAAAAACACTAGGTTTAACTCAAAATTTCCAGAACTCAATCACAGAAGTCAGTTATTTGAAATAATATCTTTTAAAGACCTGAAAAATTCAAGTACAAAAAAATCTTAAGTCGGTGTGTTTGTTGCAACCTTCCAAGTTCTAATCAGTTGTGTTTTATGTTTTCTTTTCTTTTTTTTTTGAGATGGAGTCTAGCTCTCTCACCCAGCCTGGAGTGCAGTGGCACCATCTCAATTCACTGCAACATTTGCTTCTTGGATTCAAGCAATTCTCCTGCCTCAGCTTCCTGAGTAGCTGGGATTACAGGCGCCCCCAAACTTGCCCAGCTAATTTTAGTAATTTTAATAGAGATGGAGTTTCACTGTGTTGGCCAGGCTGGTCTCGAACTCCTGATCTCATGATCTGCCCACCTCAGCCTCCCAAAGTCCTGGGATTACAAGCGTAAGCCACCAAGCTCAGCCTGTTTTATTTTCTTAATTTTTAACAAGGAAAATTTTAACCATCATCTCACAGAATTATAAGGACTAGTAATAGATACAAATGTGGGCATCACACATTACTTGGTGCACAGTTATTATTCAGTAAATAATGGTTCATTTAAATTAGTACAACTAATAATAGTATGCAACTATTATAGTTGGCTATTGATACTAAAAAGATAGAACTTTAGAATAATTGCAGTCAATCACTTTTATTCACAGTTAAAAATGTATACTTACATGTATATATTATCCTATATATATTATATTGCAAATAGAACCCACATACATATACAGTCCAACTAAAAGTTTCAAAAAACACACTTACTAATATTACTCCTTGCAATGTAGTCTAAATTTTATTCTATAATATTCCAGTCCACACCTGAATTTTTAATGTTTCCCAACAAACTGATTTTTTGAGAGCTAATAATTTGAAAAATTGAACTTTAAAAGAGTTTAATATTGGACATAGAGGGTAGAAGAATGGTTACCAGAGGCTGAGAAGTGTAGTGGGAGGCTGGAGGGGTGGTAGGGATGGTAAATGGATACAAAAAAATAGGAGAAATGAATAAGTCATTTTATTTGATAGCACAACAGGGTGACTACAGTTAATATTAATTGTACATTTTAAAATAACTTAGAGTGTAATTGAATTGTTTGTAGCTGAAAGGATAAATGCTTGAGGCCATGGATACCCTATTCTCCATGATGCACTTATTTCACATTGCATGTCTGTATCAAAACATCTCATGTACCCCATAAATATATACACCTACTATGTACCCACAAAAATTAAAAATAAAAAAAAGAATTTAATATCCATGGCAAAATTATGTTACTTAAATATAGGACAAATTATCTGTGTTTATTGTGTGAGACTAAAATCGGCTATTTTGACATATGAAATGGTTTGCTCCATATCCACAAACCACAAATTCTAATTAGAAAATTTATCTATGTGGTTGGGGTTCAGAATTTATTTCTGAAAATGAGAAGTATTTAAAGTGATCTCACAAGAGGTTTACATAAACTTGCCAAAATGTGTTTAAAAGGCTATTCCTGGCACTTTAAAAATTATATTTCAATATATATAAATTTTCTACTAAGGACTATGGCCATTAGAATATGTATTAGCAATACATATTTTTGAATATATATATTTTTCTTCTAAGTACTATGTCAATTAGCAGGAATCTATTTTTAAAAATAGATTTCTACATCTTTTGACAATTAGAAATTCTTCTATAAGTTTGCATCATAGATAATTACATTAAGATTTCAAGTTTCATATTTTAGACATGGGTTCTTAATTTCTGTCCTTTGTGTTACTGGAAGGTAAAATTACACAAAATTTTAATACATGCAAATGATAATTAAATTAGCATTATTCTTCTATTCAAAGATTCTTTGATTGACAGGTTGATAAGCAATGTCTGTGCATTAAAAAACATTTATACTGAATTTCCAGGCAGTGCCCTAAGGAAAAAAAATAATAATAGAACAATTGGATCCCAAATAAATGTTGACTTCCTGTGAATACCTCCATATATTTCCTGGGGAAACAACCACCACAACAAAACATATATCAAAGGCAAAGTATTCAAATGTTTGGAGAGAAAAAAACGATTAAAAAATAAACAAATTTTTAAAAGTTTCCAACTTGGTATAGCTAAATTGATTTATAATCTTTAATTTGTTATGCTGTTCTGTACACACAGCATATAAATCTAGAAACCTTGCTTAGCATTTATAATTATGTAGCTGTGCATACTGAATATTAACTCTCTCAGTACTATGCACAAGGGGAAAAGAGTAAAGTGTGGAAAAGTAACAAAGTATAGCAGATGTTAAGTATGTATGTACTACTGCACAATATAAAAATATACGTGTAGCCCAGATTTTATAAGAGTTCCCATTATTTATGTTCATGTCCACATTCTTCACTATAGCTCTATGGATACTCGTATTAAATATTCAGCCTAAGTTCCCTGCCTCAAAAGGGACTGGTGGGAATGCTTCCAAGTATATGACTGCATAGCTTCAGATTGTAAAAGGAGGCAGGTCCTGCAGAGAATGCGCCTGTGATTGTGGCCATTTTGAATGCTCCTGGAGTGATCATGTGTTTATCAGTTTGCATTTTGCAAAATTTTGCATGGGATTAGAAATAATTTTTCTACTGCACTGCTCATCAACGGCCATAGGGAGTTCTCTCTTTTACCTCGCCATCAAAGCAGAATGTCCACGGAAAGGGAAGACAGAAGGCTGGAGTCTAAGAATTTTTATTGTTAGAATTCTTCGAAATATCAAAGAAAATATTAGACAAATAATAGAAACTTAAACCCAGAAGGTTTTTCAGAGTCCACTAACCCTAATGAAGGTTCATATAACCATTTCTGCACAAATGGGTAACTATCCCACTTGTAAATAGCTTTCAGGCAGTAGAGCCTTGGCTTTTTAGACCAGTCACTCCAGTGTTTCAAAAGATTTCTAGAAGCGCCTACTGCTTTAATCCAGAGGGAAGCATTCGTACAGACAGTATTTTGACTACGAGAAAAGATGGGCAGAGTATTATCTGTTAGAATAAAAGTGCAGGATGTTATCAATGCAGAAATAATAGGTGTTCTTACTTTGTCTTATTTTCATTCTTTCATGAATTAACCACATCACTGGCTATATGATTCGCTGATGGTGTCTTGCAACAAATGTATCTGTCATTTATCTTCTTTGGTTTGTGACATTGATTCACGGTTTAAATAAAATATTTCCACATAAACATCAATAGTGGTTATGGAAGTTGCTCTTCTCAGTCTAAATTAAGATAAAATCTCAGCTCATAAGTGAAAGGTAGCATCATGGCTCTGTAGCTTTCATGTTTAAATTATGAAATTCCAGAAAGTCATTAAAATTGATTCAATAAACCTTAGCAAATATAAATAGGGAAATCCAAGTAAGACTTGGAGGAAAATATTTCTAAATCATAAACATAATGGCTATATTTAAGAAGGAAGATAAATAAATGATTTAATGAATAATTGTACAAATTGATAAATAATGATAATGTAATTGTAGAACTTTCAGAAGGAACAAAATATTAATTAGACTAAAGAGGTTTTATTACTTGGAATATTAATAAAACAAAAGCTATAACACATCACAATGCAAATTCAGAAAACACTATAATTCAGGTCTTTCTTTAAGTAAGAAACAGCACATTTTACAGAATAGCATAGGGAATATTGATGTTAAAATTCACAAGAAGCTTACTATCACCTACAACGTGCTATCAAATTAGCATTTTATTTTAAAAAAATGAAAAGACAGTTGATTACATAAAAGAGCCAGTAGTTATGGATGACTCTAAAAAGAATTATGGAAGACCAGCTAAATAGCAAGAAATTATCAGTAAAAGTCTTTGTCACTAATACCATTACCACTAATACAATCACAATACCATTACTAGTATAAAAAAGTGAAATGACAATGAAATCAGGGCAGATTAACTGACATAGGAGCACAGTGCAGATTGAGAGGGTAGAGATCATGCTTTATATTTTTCTTGTTTACTCTCAGTACTTAGCATCATCTTGTGCCAAAAATAGGGGATCAATAAATACTTGGAGAGTTGATTGATTCATCCCAAAATGAGTGCATTAGATGGATAAATTAGTTGCCCTGGGGAAACGAGTCTTCCAGTGTTTGTTTTCTATACTGATTGAAATCAAGAAAAGAAATATAGAAAGGAACTTCAATATTTTTTTTAAGAAACTCCAATCATCCTATTGATCACAATTTTGCCAGTGAAGAATCAACTATTTCTTATTGACCAGTTCTGACTTGGATAGAAACACCTGTATTTGTGAAAAGTAGTTTTCTGTCATTACAGGCAATGAGATCAATTAGTAAATACTAAATTTGATAAATTCTTTAATGCTCTGCTTCTCTTCTCAATATCTTCCTTTCACTAGTGAAGTGAAGTGGAACCTGTAGCCATTCTAAATCTCCCATTCACACATATCATCTAATTTATTCCAGCAGAGTGGATCTCTTTTCATTCAAATTTTAGGTTTGGTTATATATATGTTGGCTTCACAACCACCATCATTTCTATGCTGTACACCACCTCACAGGTACCACCATCTCCAACACAAACAGAGGCACACACACACATACTAGTGCATGCCACTCTAAGCACTGAATTGATTCTCAGCCTTGGGCTTCTATCAACCAACTTCTGCGCTCTGAGCTCTTTCTCCGTAGCACAGTTCCCTCTGGAGAAAGGTGCAGAAATCATTGTTCGGTCTTTGCCATCCAATTTTACTCTGGCCTCCTTACTTACCTCAACAATTCTATTTCTTCTCGATGATCATTAAGGCTACTCCAGAACTCCATGTTTCTTTCTATTTGTTTACATTTTCCTGTGGCCAAACTCACATTCTGAACAGATGCTCTTACCTTAAGAGCATTTAAACCTGAATTTCTTCATTTATCTTCCTTATATAGACATAAACCTACATCAAAACCATTCATTCTTTCACTCATTCAAAGAATAATCACCAGGCACTTACTCTCTGCAGGCCACTGCCTTGACAGATACAATGGTGGACAAAACAAGTAATGATCTCAGAAAGCTTATCTTCTATTGGGGTAGACAGGCGATTGTAATAAAATATCATAAATGCCTTGAGTGGCAAATATAGAATGGTGGGGAAGTGCATAGCATTGATGTCCAAGCTGGAATTGGTAGCATATTAGTGCCAGCTTCCTGAAGTAAGTGACATGCAAGTTATGATCTAAAATTTTAGTAAGAATTAGCTAAGAAAAGGCAGTGAGGTGGGATGGAAATGAGGTGTAGGCATAAAAAAGAGCATGTTCACAGAGAGAGCATGTAGAAAAGATTTAATCTGGCTGAAGCACAGACATGAAGGTGGAATGATAAGAGATTTTCCTGGAGAAGTCCGCATGGATTTACTAGGAAGGACGTGGGAAGCAGAGACTACAAAGAGGCACTGAAGTAATTCAGATTTGATTTAAAATATTATTGGATGGGGCCAGGTGCAATGCTCACACCTGTAATCCCAGCACTTTGGGAGGCCGAGGCAGGCAGAACATGAGGTCAAGAGATCAAGACCATCCTGGCCAACATGGTGAAACCCTGTCTCTACTAAAAATACAAAAAAATAGCTGGCATGGCCTGTAGTCCTCCCAGCTACTCGGGAGGTTGAGGCAGGAGAATAGCTTTAACCTGGGAGGTGGAGGTTGCAGTGAGCCGAGATTGCGCCACTGCACTCCAGCCTATCGACAGAGCGAGACTCCATCTAAAAAAACAAAACAAAACAAAACAAAACAAAACCATTCATTGGAGGAACTTAGTGGTTATGTGAGATAATGTCTGGCACACAGTTAGATATTTAATGTCTTTATTATTTAATACTTTTAAAAAGCTAATACATAGGCATGTTAATGGGGTTGGTATGTTATAAAGAGCCCAGTGGAGAACTGCGGAAGTGTTCCATCCAGGGAAATACTAAGACTTGGCTCATATTTAAGGGCTGCTTTATGAATTGCAGAAGAGATATTAAGGAAACAGGTGGAAAAGGAAAAAACCAGTAGCAAAGACATGAGTTGTGGGAATTTCTACAATTTAGGCCAAAATTATAGTGCCCTGAATATGTATGGTGGCAGTCAAGGTGAAATGACGTAGATGGATTTAGTAGATATTTAGGAAATAAAACCAAGAAGACTTACTCGTAGATGGGATGTGAGAGAAGAGGAAGAAGGAGAGAGCAAGGATAACAGCAACATTTCTGGCTTGGCTAACTCAGTGGAGAGTGGGCTATTATTGAGATACAGAACACTAGGAGGAAAGCAGGTTTGGGAATATCTATCCTATATGACTTCAGCCATAGAAACATTGAGTTAGAGGGTTGTATGGGATCTAGTGTCCAGTCCACAAGTCAGGAGAGATGTAGGCCCTTATCCAGAATTGGGATTCAAGTGCATAAGAATGACAGCTGGAGCCACGAGAGCAGCGTAGTGGATTACAGAACAAGTGAGAGGAAGAGAGGGCAGCGAGGCAATTAGCAAAGAATACTGAGAGATAAAAGAAAGCCAGGAGTGTGGTGTCATAAAGCCAAAAAGAAACAGTGTTTTAAGAAGGAAAAAGACATCAGCAGGTTGATTTGGTAATGAAGGCGCATTAATAATCTTGACAAGAGTAGTGTTTGTGGAGCGTGCAGAACTGTGAATACAAAGGAAGCTCTAGTAAAAGTAAGGGAGAAAACTCCATAAGAGGGAAAAAGAGCTTGTAGCTGAGAGGTATAGCACAATTAAGAGAAAATATCTTGTGGATGGGGAGACCAGACTGTGTTTGCAGACACTGGCAAGAAGCCAGTGCAGACAGCTGCTTGAGAATGCAAACCTCAAAAAAAGAATTAATGACACGAGGTTTTGGGAGAGATTGAAAAAGATGCACTAACAAAGATCCAGATAGAGAGGTTAACCTGGCGAAGGAGAAGAGACACATCTTACCACTTCATGTGTGCTTTAAATCCTTCTAACTTCTCAAAGATACTTCCACTTAAATACTTTACTTTCACATATGTAAAGAAATCTCTTCTTTTGGGGAGGTGCAATGGGAAAGCCTCCACTTTATCCTCTAATTATTGTCACACCTTTTATATAGGCACTTTCAATGACGTTGGCTTTATCTTCTACCTACATTACTTCACCTTGCCTTTCTTCCCTTCCACCCTGCAATTACGATTTTTTTCCTGCTATTATACTAAATAGCTCTATTAAAAGTCGAGTTATAACTCTCTTGTCTCACTTAAAGGAATTGTCTTCCCCTTCCTTCCTTCCTTCCTTCCTTCACTTCTTTCTTGTTCTGCTTTATACTTTAAAAGCCAATATTTTCAAACAAACACTCCCTCCTCCTTTGACTTCCATGACATTATTTAGGAAAACTCCCTACCTCTCCAACTATTCCCCCCTCTTTCATGTGACATCCTCCCTCCATCTCCTAATGGTGAACATGACTAAACCATTTATCAATTGTCCTCTACTTTTCTCTCTCTGCTCTGTTTTTCTTGGTGAGCCTACTTACTTAGACTTTACAATTTCCATTTTAATGCCCCCTTCTCCAAATCAATATCACCATCCTAACTTCATTCTGATTGATAATTACTATCACCTTTATGATATTTACCCCTCAGAGGACCGCCAAGTTTATCTTATTAGTCCAGGCACTGACTTCCTTGTCTTTCCCACTTAGTAATACTTTCCCTAGTTTCTCCAATTCTGTTACTGGAAACATCAGACGCCAGGCACCAAATATGGAATGCTACAATGGACTGTAGTGTCTTTCTTTTTTATTATTTAAGTTACCACCGAATTCATTGCATTAATAATGTCTGCCCTGTTTGACCTTTTCTTCTCATTTTCTCTGCTTTCACCATAGCCCCAGCTCTAATGAACTCACATATGGAAAGTGACAAGATCTCTTAACTTTAGTGTCTCCCAAGTCATGTCATCTTGCACAGTCTGCAAATTTACATTTCACAAAGTAGGTTTTTACCACGCCATTTCCTTTATCAACACCTTCATTACCTATTGGACCAAGTCTGCACCTCTATCCCTTATGTGATGTACCAAGCTCCATGGGGCAGTTTAGTTCCATTTTGCTAGTCTAGACTCTTCACCACTCTCAACTTTTGGCCTCACTTCAGACTAGCTGGTCTCCACAAGACATAGGAATCACAGGCACTCTTGTTGCTAAGCCATTGATCTTATTTTTCCTCTTTCAGAATTCTTCACCTGTCTCAAATCCTACATCTTCTTTGGAGTGTATTTAGAAAACTTCAGTGAAGCTAAAATTTCTCATTATTTGTCCATTGATCTGGATATTTAAATGTATATTAAATTTAGTATTTCTTTATGTACATTTCATATGATTATACTACTTGTTTTTACAATTTAGCATATCTTGTTACCTTTTTAAAATGTAAGGAATTTAAAGACTGATTATTTCACATACTTCTGTCACTACCTAGGATATTTCAGAAAATAACATAGTTATCTAATAAATACTTGTTGAAAAGACTAGTATGAAATCAAAGAATTATTTAAGACAGTATCACAAGAGCTGATCATCATTCATAATTCTGGAACTGAGTAGGCTATGCAGAGACATGTAAGTGATTTATTAAAAAGAGAAAGAACATCAAAAGCTAGGCTGTTGAATGTGATCTTTGACACTACAGGTCTTTGGAATTTTCTCTTGTAGCATAAAATTAATCATAGAAACCTGGCCAGAAATATATGAAGTGAGATGTTTTCTTCCCAGTGTCAGAGAGCTCAAAGCAACAGACTGAACAATATTATTTTGATAAGAAGCACACATATACACACACACGCAGGTGCAGCAGTATAAAGACTTTGAAATTTGCTATTCCTCTGGTACTTTTCAAATTAAAATGGCTTAAGAAAGAGCCAGGCCATTTATTTAAGATAAAGATCCCTTCTTGGGAAAATCAGAAGGCAGTGCTTATCCCAGACATGCACAAGTTTTCCAATGTGACCTAAAACATAATAATTCTATTTCAGAACAAAGGTAGTGTTTATATTGCAGAGTAGCTCCACATAAAACAAAAGTAAACGGGACCCATAGCAACTTGGAAAAGAGCCAAGTTTCTAGCAGTTCCTTTTTTTATGGAACAGAAAGAGGCATGCACGAAGTTGTAGCAACACAAAAATGTACACTGTGAAATATCTGAGGGGCTTAATAGACTCTGCTTTCTCAAATTATGTTTCCCTCTTGTAAGGCACTATGAGAGATGCACTATTTTTTAAGTTGGGGTTACAATAGACGCTTCTGTTTGCTGTATGTTTGTGTCCTCAGGATGCATTTCCCAAACCATCTGAATTTTAAGAAAAACATTAGACATTCTGATTAAAACACCAAATACAGGTACACATTGCTTCATTGCACTTCACTTCAATGTGCTTCACAAAATTGCATTTTTTAAAAATGGAAAGTTTGTGGCAACCCTGCGATGAGCAAGTCGACAGGTGCCAGTTTTCCAACAGCGTGTGCTCAAGTTGTGTCTCTGTGTCACATTCAGGTAATTCTCACAGTATTTCAGACTTTTTCATTATTATTATATCTGCTATGGTGAGCTGTGATCAGTGATCACTGATATTGTCATTGCAATTGTTTTGCGGCACCACAAACCATGCTCATATAAGATGACAGCCTCAACTGATGAATGTTGTGTTCTTTTTTTTTTTTTTTTTTTTGAGACGGAGTCTCGCTCTGTCGCCCAGGCTGGAGTGCAGTGGTGCAATCTCGGCTCACTGCAGGCTCCGCCTCCCGGGTTCACGCCATTCTCCTGCCTCAGCCTCTCCGAGTAGCTGGGACCACAGGCGCCCGCCACCATGCCCGGCTAATTTTTTGCATTTTTAGTAGAGACGGGGTTTCACCGTGGTCTCGATCTCCTGACCTCGTGATCCGCCCGCCTCGGCCTCCCAAAGTGCTGGGATTACAAGCGTGAGCCACCGCGCCCGGCCGAATGTTGTGTTCTGACAGCTCCACTGACCAGCCATTTCCTCCTTTATTCCTCTCCTAGGGCCTCCTTATCCCCAGAGACACAATAATATTAAAAATAGGCCAGTAATAACCCTTCAATGGCCTCTACATGTTCAAGTAAAAGGAAGAGTTGCACGTCTCATTTTAAATCAAAAGTTAGAAATAATTAAGTTTAGTGAGGATGTCAAAAGCCAAGACAGACCAAAAGGTAGGCCTCTTGTACCAGTTAGCCAAATTGTAAATGCAAAAGAAAAGTTCTTGAAGAAAATTTAAATACTCCAGTGAACACACAAATGATAATAAAGGGAAACCGTCTTACTGCTGATGTGTAGAAATTTTTAATGATCTGGATAGAAGATTAAACAAGCCACGACTTTCTCCTAGGCCAAGGCTAATCCAGAGCAAGAGCCTAACTCTTATAAATTCTACAAACTTGAGGAAGCTGCAGAAAAAAATTGGAAGCTAGCAAAGGTTGGTTAATGAGGTTTAAGGAAAGAAACCGTCTCCATAACATAGAAATGCAAGATGAAGCATCAAGTGCTGACATAGAAGCTGCGGCAAGTTATCTAGAACTACCTAACGTAATTGATGAAGAAGGACTACACTAAACAATAGGTTTCAATGTAGACAAAAAGGGCTGCTATTGGAATAAAATGCCATCCAAGACATTGCTAGAGATACGTCAGTTCTTGGCTTCAATATGTCAAAGGACAGGCTGACTCTCTTGTTTGGGGCTAATGCATACGATGACTTTAAGCCAACATTCTTTTACCAGTCTGAAAATCCGAAGACTCTTAAGAATTGTGCTAAATCTATTCTGCCTGTGCTCTATAAATGGAACAATGAAGCTAGATGGCAGTGCATCTGTTTATAGCATGGCTTACTGAATATTTTAAGTGCATGTTGAGACCTACTGCTCACAAAGATTCCTTTCAAAATATCATGGATCATTGATGATGTACTTGGTCACCCAAGAGCTCTGATGGAGATGTGCAAGGAGATTAATGTTAATTTTTATGCCTGCTAACAGATCATCAATGCTTCAGCCATGGATTATGAAGTAATTTCAATTTTCAAGTCTTATTACATAAGAAATACATTTTGTAAGGCCATAGCTACCATAGCAATTTCTCTGATGGATCTCAGCAAAGTAAATTGAAAACCTTCTGAAAAGAATTCATCATTCTAAATGTCATTAAAAATATTCATGATTCATGGAGGAGGTCAAAATATCAGCAATATCAGGATTTTGAAAGGGATTGATTCCAACCCTCATGGGATGACTTAGAAGAGTTCAAGACTTAAGTAGATGAAGTAACTGCAGATGTGGTGAAAAGCAGGAAAGAACTAGAATTGGAAGTGAAGCCTGAAAACGTGACTGAATTGCTGTAATCTCTTTATAAAACTTTAACAGATGAGGAGGAGTTTCTTATGGATGAGCAAAGAAAGTGATTTCTGGAAATGCAGATCTCCTTCTAGCAAAGATGCTGTGAATATTGCTGAAATGACAACAAGGGATTGAGAATATTACATCAACTTAGTTGATAAGACAGTGACAGAGCTTGAGAGGATTGACTCTCATTTTAAAAGAAGTTCTACTGTTGGTAAGATTCTATCGAACAGCATCGCATGCTACAGAGAAATCTTTCATGAAAGGAAGATTCAGTCACTGCTACAAATCTTATTGTTGTGGTTTTTTTTAAATTGCCACAGCCACCCCAGCCTTCAGCAAACACCACCCTGAGTAGTCATCAGTCATCAACATCAAAGCAAGACCCTACACCAGAAAGATGGTTATGATTCACTGAAGGCTCTGACTATTCTTAGAATTTTTTAGTAACAAATTATTTTTAATTAAGAAATCTACACTGTTTTTTAGACATAATGCTATTACATACTTATTAAACTTCAGTATAGTATAAACATATCTTTCATAAGCATGAGAAAATCAAAAAGTTCAAATGATTTGTTTTATTGTGATATTTGGTTTATTGCAGTGGTCTAGAATAGAACTGAACCTGCAATATCTTCAAAGTATTAAATTTAACTCATCAAGTTTTATCCAAATCCCTTTGTGATGATGCAAATTATTAAGCTAGTCTCTGTATTCCACTTTAGCTTTAACAAAGTTTGTGAATTTCATCACTTATTTTGAAGTATATTGCCTTAAAACATTCAGAAATTTTCTACACTTTAAAACTCATTTCAGGCCTTGGCATCCCCATATCCTTCATTAATGCCTGCAGAATGGGTTAATGCCCATGGCCAATCTAGATGTTTATTCTTGGTGAGGCTTCTCAAGACCCCTACAAATTACAGCTGCGCATAATTTGCTAAGCATGCCCCCACAGCTCCTCTGAGCTCTGCCTTAGAGGCTGCCTTCCTGCCATTAATCAAGCTGACATTCTCATGGGGCTCCCTGGGCCACACCTTGAATGTACCGTTTTGGTTAATTCTGTTCCAATCTTAACGTACTCACCTCTAGCATCTCATCACCCATGGAGGCTGCTGTGGGCTGAATTGTTCCCCATTAACCCCCACATTCATAAGTTGAAGTCCTAACCTTCAGAACCTCAGAATGTGGCTGCATTTGGGGACAGGATGTTTAAAGAGGTAGGTAGATTAAAAAGAGGTTATATGGGTGAATTTTAATCCAGTATAATGAGTGTCCTTTAAGAAGGGGAGACCAAGACACAAACACATACAGAGGGAAGGTATTTGAAGAGACAGGGAGAAGGTAGGCATCTTCAAGCCAAGGACAAAGCCCTTAGAAGAACCCAAACTTGCTGATACCTTGATCTTGGGCAAATTTTTGTTGTTTGAGCCACTGAGTCTCTGGTACTTTGTTATGGTAGCCCTAGCAAACTACTGCAGTCTCTTCTGAAGCGTCTATATTCAGAAGACTGAGAACTAACTTAGTGTTCCAGTGACCTGAGCATAAATAAGTCTGATGAGTGATTAATGTATTTAACTTTATCTTTAGAGTTTTCAGAGTGAACAAGCAAATAATATATAATAGTAACTCTTTGCATTAAAATAATAGAAAATAATAACTAACACGTGGTGAGCAATTTTTATGTGTCATACATGTTTCTAAGAGTTTTATAAGCTATTAGTTTTAGATAAATCTATTATTTTGTTTGGTCCTCATTATATCCAATGTAATGAGTACTACTATTACTTACAGTTTACAGATGAGAAAACTGAGGCACAGATAACTTAAGTGGCTGATCTACAACAATAAAAGAATGTTGGAACATGGTATCAAATACAGTAGTTTAACTCGAAAGCACATATTATAACTTTAGCACTATCCAGCTTCATTATTAGATACATAATTTTAATTTTTCACATATATTTTCACATATTGTTTCCACTGCCTTGCAAGTAGAAAAACTATCCTAGATACTTCTCCTGGAAGTATAAAATCTCAACAATCTCTTAACTAGTTCTTTTTCAGGAACAAATCAGACTCGGTCTTCCCAAGTTTCAGTTGACCACAAATTTGAGTTTTGGGGTTTTTTTCTCCTTTTCAGTCTGTATCTTTGCCAGTTTTAGACATCTGTATCAAAAATAAATGTGTCTATGTTTATATATGCATTTATTTACCCCAACTATTGAAGTAAAAATAATTATTTGCCCCAGGTTTAATCTCACCAGGGTAATAAAAAAATTACTAACTAACAAAAGGAGAAAGAAGGAGTGAGGAAACAGAAAAAAGAGAAGAAAAAGAAAAAAGTTACGCATGTGTTCATTTGATTTTACATTAGGCAAAAATAATCATCTATAAGCTACATGTAACAGAGAATACTGTTGAAGAATTGGCAATCCCTCTACAAAAGTACAGGTTCAATTTGGAGTGTACCCACCACACTAAAATTGTCTCTCCAAGGGAAGTCATACGTAGCCTTGATGTTCAAGGTCTCCAGCTATCTAGTATGAAGATGCATTGAGGAGACTCTTCAGTGGGTTCTTGTCAGAAAACTGAGTGCTTCATAAAATTCCAACTATTTTAAGCTTCATTGGCACTGAGAATATAGAACATTTTGTTCACGTCTTCATTTGCATCAGAAGTATCATCAAACCCCGTAAATAACAAAGATTGGGTTAGATGCATTCTACGAACAGGTGGTCATGGGATTGTGCCTCATATAGGACAAAAAACAATATATTTCAGTAATGTGGTTTCACTTTAAGAAAAATAGTGACTGAAACAATTCATTTTAATAGTGTCTTCAGACATTTTAACAGAGGATTTAACAACAACGTGTTATGGAATCCTAGGGCCTACAGGTGGAACAAACACAAAAACCGCCTGTTCAGAAGCATCACACACTATGTAAGAATATCTATGTAGAAGAGTTCAGAGTCTTGTTTCTGCTCCTTGAATCACTCTACAAATTTGGAAAATATTATAAAAATATGCTGGCAAAACCATCGTTTTATAATTTTTATGTATGAACTCTAAATTCTCTCTAGTTATGAATATAACTCAATCTTCTTTTGTGCTGTTCTTCAAAAATGTAAAAGAGCCATTATGTTTCCTGAAGGCATCTATTAGTTACATTAACACTCCTATTTCTTCAACTCTTTCTCTATAAAATATTTTCTAGAATGTTTACATTCTGTCAATCCTTCTTTGTAAATATTTATTTGAATTTGTCATTTTTAAAATGCAGCATTCAATATTAAATCTGATTCTGACATGGGATGGGCTACATGTTGAGTTTATTATCTTTTGCAATCTAGTTGCTCATTGCTGTACGGTAAAATTCATGAACTGTGCTTTCCAGTTAGATTTATCCAAATGTAAATGAAATTGGATAGAGGAAAAAAATACTCTCGTAAGTTTAATTACTTAAGAATATATATCTATATAATTTACTGATTATTCCCTCTTTCATGGTATCAGCTATTCATTCATTCACCCATCTTTTCTATAATTTTTGCTTTCTTATATTTTATGCCTTCTTACCCCAAAATGAATAAACCCTAATATAACCTGAAAATAAGATTATAAAAATGACAATGTACAAAAAAAGTACACATATGTTTATAATATGTTTATAACTTAAATAATTTTGCTTTTATTTTTAAGAGAAATCCAGTAACAATATACTAACAGGGATTACATAAACTATGTAAGTCATGCTCTTATTAAACACACTGGTTTTAGTAAACATTTTAAAAGTTAAAATAGTCCCAGGAATGAGTTATTTTTTTAATAAAAATCAATGAATTCATTGTGATGCTTTTAAGGAAAATTAAGTTGACAAAATTAAGCTTTCACATTTTGAAAATACTATTTTGAATCTTTTAGCTTGGGGGTTATACAAATTATTTTCATCTAATTGAAGGTTTGGTAAAGAAGACCAAAGCATACTAGCAATATACCTGAACCCTTATATTTTTTCATATAACAGTAGTTAAACACAGAAAACAACCTGAATAATCTACAGTGGCAATTAACATACTTTTAACATTCATCCTCTTTGATGTTCTAGTAATTACATTTTTAATATGCATGCATTAAGCATATTTTAATTATGCAAGAAATTATATTTGTATGCAAGAATGAAAAAGACAAAAGATGCATGGGTAAATGTTTATGATCTTACATTTGGCAAAAGTTTCTTAGATATGACACCAAAAGCATAATCAACAAAAGAAAAAATAGAAAAATTGGACTTTATCACAATTAAAAACTTCTGTTTTTCAAAAGGCACTGTCAGGAAAGTGAAAAGACAATCCAAATAATAGAAAATATATGCAAATTATATATGATAGAAAACTTATATCCAGAATATATAAAGAACTCTACAACTCAATAATTAAAAACACAATTTAAAAAGTGCAAAGTATCTGTATAGATATTTCTCCAAGGAAGATACACAACTGGCTAATAAGCACATAAAAAGATACTTAACAACATTAGTCATTAGAGAAATGCAAATAAAAACCACAATGAGATTGTATTTCTTACGAACTGGGATGGCTAGAATCAAAGTAGATAATAACAAGTGTTTGTGATGATATAAAGAAATTGAGCCCCTATACATTGTTGCTGGGAAATGGGGATGAAAAACATCTGGCAGTTCCGTGAACAATTAGACACAGAGCTACTATATGACCCAGCAATTCTAGTCCTTGGTATATACCCAAGAGAAATGAAACCTATATGTACAGAATAAAACATGTACACATATGTTTATAACAGTATTATTCAGTATTAACAGCCAATAGGTAGAAACATCTCAAACGTCCATCAGTGAATAAATGGATAATCAAAAAGTAGACTAATAAAATAGGATATAATTTTTCCATAAAAAGGAAAGAAGTACTGATACATGGAACAATACGGATGAACCTTGAAACCAGGCAAAGTGAAAGAAGCCAATTATGGAAGATCACACATTATATAATCATATTATATTACTGAATTATATACATTAATATGAAAGTCCAGTATATAGTTACATTCATATGAAAGTCCAGAATAGAGACAGAAAGTAGATTAGAGTTGCTTAGGGCTGGAGAAAGGATGGGAATGTAGGGGTTGATAACTTAAAAGTACAAGATTTCTTCATGTGGTGATGAAAATGTTCTAAAACTAGGAGTGGTCGTGGTTGCACATATCTATAGCTATATATCATATAAATTCAATTGTATAATTTAAATAGATGAATTGTATGGTATGTGAGTTATAGCTCAATAAAGCTGTTAAACAAATTTTTGAGAAAGAAAAACAACTATGGAGAATTTATTCAACCAAATATTAAGACCTGTAGAGCTATCAAAGTAAAGATAGTGTGATAGTGATGCAAAGATGGGCAAATGGACTAAAGTTGAAAAGAACAGAGAACGTATTGATCACATATGAATGCTGACTTCATAATGAATGCCGTACTGCAGAACAGTGGAGAAACAGTCTTTTAAATAAATATAGAGCTGGGAAAAAAAAGAATATTGAATAAATATGACATTGACTCTATTTTCAAAGATCCCACAGTCTTGTTCCATTTTCATAAATCACAAAGGCAAGCTCTGGTATTTAAAGGAAACATTAACTCTTAACATTCTGACTTAGAATTCTCTTCTTCATCCTGTGTGAACCTACCCCAATACTGTGAGAGTGCAGAGAGACAGTCAAAGTAATTTTAGCATAATTGAATTACTTATAGAATATTCTATTAATTATTTTAAGTACTTCTTTTTCTGTACATTTAAAAAAAGGAAATTGCTCTGAAAGAATAAAGCCCAAAGTTTTAGGTCTAGTCTTTAGTTTCATTACTCCCTCTCTACCTCTTTTCCTGGGTAAAATGATCTTTGGCATTTAAGTTCTCTTACTACGTACAGTGTTTTACCATAATCATTCTGCTGCCTCCTAAGAACCATACTGTCCACTTTAAATGTGATAAGCAGCCTCATAAACTCAGAGGTTTCCTTAATTTCATGCAGTGACTTTTAATAGTTTTCCCAACATGCAAACTGAATGCTTTATTCAGTTGCAAATGGTTTTGGAATAGTTTTTTGCATCAAATATGAGTGAAAGTCAATAATACGTAATGAAGTGCTAGCATGTTACTACTTATGAGCATTAAGTCCAGATTTCTGCCAAGATTATCATACGACTATACCATATATCAGATGCAGATTATTTTTCTTTATAGTGTAATGGGTGTGTGTGTGTGTGTGTGTGTGTGTAAGCTTGTTGAGCCCTCTGTAGAGCTTAAGGCAAGCAGCTTCTCTCTCTCTCTATGGCCATATATAGTACATCTATTCCCTTAATTGAAGTTTCAGCCATTTTATCTACCTTATTTTTGCACAGCCTTATTCAAAACAAGCTTACAAATGTTGAATGTATTTAGAAAGTAATGTACCAATACTGATCAAGGTTTAACATGTTTACGACATTTAACACTGTAATTTCTCTTGTGGGAGATTATCTTATAATCTAAAAGTAGGAAAAGGACTATATAAATAAAAATAGTTTTTATGTTATTATCTATGTCAACAAAATAAATAAATATTAGCCTGTGTTTGATACTGTGAGCCTGGGCTGAGGTGGTAGATTATAAGCAAATTATATCTTATCTATTTGATAAAATATAACTATGAAAATAGTTATTATGAAGTTTATATGAAAAAGAGAAATGTTAAAGATGTATAGGTGTTTATACTAAAATTTCCCTTAGTCTCATAATAATCATGCAAGCTTTATTTAGTTGGATGCTAAAGACAGAACATCGAATCAAATTTTTAAAATGTTTAATAATATATTTGATAGTTGTATAATATTTTCCACAATAAAGTACAATTAAAATTACATTTTTGGTGGGTAATTGTCAGTTTTTAGCCATTCAATACCAAATATTTCTTATTACTCAATATTCCTCTTCAAGGAATCCTTTTTATGTATAGACTTTGAAAGTAATGGCCATGACCATTTTCTCTCTTTTTTTTTTTTTTTTTTTTTGAGACAAGGTCTTGCTCTATCACCCAGGCTGGAGTACGGTGGTGTGATTATAGCTCACTGCAGCCTCAAACTCCTGGGTTCAAGCAATGCACCCACCTCCGCCTCCCTAGTAGCTGGGACTACAGACATGTGCCACCTTACTCAGCAATTTTTGTAAAATGGTTATTTTATAGGCTGGGCATGGTGGCTCATGCCTGTGTCCCCAGGACTTTGGGAGGCTGAGGCAAGTGGATCACAAGGTCAGGAGTTCAAGACCAGCCTGGCCAATATGGTGAAACCCCGTATCTACTAAAAATACAAAAATTAGCCAGGCGTGGTGGTGGGCGCCTATAGTCTCAGCTACTTGGGAGGCTGAGGCAGGAGAATTGCTTAAACCTGGGAGGCAGAGGCTGCAGTGAGCCAAGACCGCACCACTGCACTCCAGAGTGGGCGACAGAGGGAGACTCATCTCAAAAAAAAAAAAAAGTTATTTTGTAGAGATGGGGGTCCCACTATGCTAACCAGCTGGTCTCAAACTCCTGACCTCAAGCGATCTTCTAGCCCCTGCTTTCCAAAGTGCCCTAATTACAAGTATGAGCCACTATGCCTGGCCTAGTGACCATTTCAAATGAGAAGATTCGAGGCCAGTGGATCACGAGGTCAGGAGATTGAGGCCATCCTGTCTAACACGGTGAAGCCCTGTCTCTATTAAAAATACAAAAAATTAGCTGTGCGTGGTGGCATGTGCCTGTAGTCCCAGCTACTCAGGAGGCTAAGGCAGGGGAATTGCTTGAACCCGGGAGGCAGAGGTTGCAGTGAGCCGAGATTGTGCCACTGCACTCCAGTGTACTCCAGCCTGGGCAACAGAACAAGACTCTGACTTAACGGAAAAAAAAAAGGGAGTGGGGGGGCAAGTCTGTCCCAATGTTTCCACACCCTGGCACTGTCAGGTAGCAAGCATTTGAATGAGGATTAGGCAAGCTCAGGCTTTCCCTCTAGACTTTGAATCCTGAGTATATTTTATAACAATAAGAAGCTGGTTGGAGATCAAGTTCACAAAAGCAGTGCCAGTTAATCCAGACATTTTTATTAACATGAACTTTATTATGAGAAAAATAAATACTCTAGAACTCTTCATATTTTGCTTGTTTTTCCCAGCCTTTCCCTTTTCACTGTAAGAAATCTTGAATTTTTTCCATTACTCATAACCTAGAATTTTTTCTGATCTATAGGCACACAGGAGACTTCAAGTATTAAAGTTGTTCTCAAGTGCATATGTTACAGAAAATAATATATAGAAATTGATAAAGGAGAAACTTCAAACAAGAGGAGAACGTTGCAGTGAGCTAAGAAAAGCAGGAAAAAAGAAATCAAAATCAAGGAAACCGGACTAAGAAGATAAGTTTATAAATTCAGTGTACAAACAGCACGAGAGAAATCAGAGTTAAAGTGAGCTACTTTAGGTAAGCAAGGTGAGCTTCAGTGAGCCTAAGCAGAAGCTATTTGAATTTGAGAAAATGAAGGCCCTATTCCACCCTAAGATTTTTCTATGCTATAATAGAGAAGGTCTCTGTTCTTCTTTTGTATTTTGTTTTGTTTTAGTCTTCTTTAATTAATATATGTTTTTGTCAGGGAGAGTACAGGTGTTTGTTGATGATGACATTGCTATTCTTCTTGTTTTATGCTTAGGTACACTAGAAAAGTGATTGCAAGGCAGAACAGACTGATTTATTTTTGTTTTTTTTTTTTTCTTTTAACCCTAGAGTCTTGTTCTGATCGCATATAGGAAGAAAGATATTGGATAAAACTACAGGATTTGTTGGACAAGGGAATGGAAACACACAGACTTAGAACTGCTGCTTTCTAGAGTCTAGATGAGAACATTTAAGTCAGAGTCAAGCAGTGGGTCATTCCCTCCATCCAACCATAGTTTATCATAGAACCGTGCCAGCCTGAAACATCTAGGTAGCTATCTCTAGAGAAATACTTCGCTCAGTGGAATCATAGGAATGTCATTCTACCTGGCTCAACAGCTTACTCATGGAGGAACTAGCATGGTGGCTTTAGTCAATTATTTCCAGAAAGTTCCTTATTGTCCTTGGCTTCTAAGAAGAGAACATAAGAGGTTTTCCTAAATACAGTTGAGGGAAACTCTGAGAAAAGAAATTAAATTCTGAAATATCTAGAGGGAGCCTCCAAACTAACAAAATTAAGGGATTAATATCAATGTAAACCTTTTGTTTCCACAAAACATAAAACAGGGGGACATTTTCCATTACATTCATGCTAAATTATGCTCTTATTTTATTATGGTAGGCTATATTTTGCTAATCTCTACCAGCTTGAAAATACAGCAGAAAGGAAGCCTCAAAACCACGTCGGTCTTCCGTATCACACCATGCCGTCCTCCTGCCACCAGATTCATGGAAAGCGCTACCTGGATCAAACACTGCCCATGCCAAGGCTTTTCCAAAGGGCTTTTATGTGTTCCCAAATGTAGGTCTTCTGGCTGCCATGTTTTTGCACTCTAGGTTGAATAGGTGCCTAGATTTCTTCCTAACAGGATTACAGTCTTTGCTGCTACCACACAGTTTCAGAGTTTATCTCTGACTCTCTCGTTAGCACCCAAGACATTGAGATCTATGCATGCTTCTTTGTGGGCTGTTAGCTTCTGGGTCATTACAGTGCTAACAGCTTGTAGCACTTGCTTCTCGGGCTCCCATGCACCGGCATCCCTTGTACTCTCTGTAACCCAGTGAGCTTCCGTGCCACCTCCTCAATGAAGAAACTTATTTGCTGTCCTCTACCACTAATTCTATAGATTCTAGTACCTGTGACCTCAATGCCTTCAGGAAGATTAAGCATTTAACACTGTTACAGAGTCTCTTATTCATTGGATCCTCTGAAGTCCCTGCCTATGAATACCTGGCCTTAATATCAATACAGCCCTATTTCCTAGCCTCCCATTTTCTACTTTTTTTCTGAAAATTCTCTCTCAGGTTTGTAAGGGGAACCAGAAGGACAAAATGATCAGTTCAAAAGCATAGTCTTCTTTGAATAGGTTCAAAAAATATTTTAGATCAAGATAATGTAATTCTTATACTAGCAAGGAACAGTTTTTTTTAAAATTGACTCCAAAAGCATAATCAGGAAGACTCATTCCTTTTGTAACACACTTGATAGTGAGCATGAGGTGGCTAATGAAGAGGTTAAATGAAGGCCTTATATGGAGCTACAGTCCCTATGATATTTTTCTGTCTCCATTGTACCCAGCAGGACATTGCCCTTCTTCATTAGAGACTGTGGAGCCTGCTTTCCCATCAGTGCAGGGCACAGTGAGAAAAACAAGTGGTGGACACACACGGCTGAACTCTCAGATTTGCAAGACACAGAACTGGAGCTCTCCCAGGTGAATAATGAACGCAGCAAGCCATCGTTTTGTCAAGGCTGTTGGAGAAAGCAAACTTCCTTAACAATAGCAGAGTCCTGATGCTGAAAGGGAAGTGTTAACAATGGCACACACAGCCTGAGAACACATCCACAGCACATGTTATGCAATAGGACCTTGCATAAAAAGCTGTTAGGCTGGTGCAAAAGTAACTGCTGTTTTGCCATTAAACATAATGTGATTAAATTAAGTTAAAAATAATGGCAAAAACTGCAATTACTTTTGCACCAACCTAGTAACATCCCAGCGTAGATCAACCTCAGGAAAGAGCAGGGTGGGGCACTTAAAAAAGAGGAAAACTTAGATATAACATTTTCTACCAATTCCACAACGAGAAGAAATAGGATTCTATATCTGAATCTGTTCTTTTATCCTTACTTTATATTCTTTATTTTGTGTGGTATTAAAAATGTTTTACATGTATTATAAAAGAATGGAAGTAGCTGAACGATTATCTTCTTGTAGCTCCAGTCCTGAGGTTAAGAGGGAGACTGAAGAGACCTACGGAACTTAAGGGAGGCTTGGCTGGAATGGAAATATAGCAGCTTCATTATTTCAGGAGGCAACAAAATGAAAAACAAAAGAAACGAAAATAATGGGGCTTGCTGAAATTTTTTGTTACTTAGGCTTTTGAATGTTAATTTTAGCCCTTAGGAGGTTGTGTGTGTGTGTGTGTGTGTGTGTGTTTATGTATGTATTAGTAGTTTCACTCACTAGGGGTAAACTGACCTTCCTTTCTTCCTGCTTTTCCTTCCAATGTTTCCTTTAACTTGTGTCATAAACTAAAATTCACTGTGACCACCAGGTCTGAATGCAGAGGGAGCAGTACAAACTGGCTGGTTGTAACTTTAATGTAGATGGATAGGAGGAGTCATCCCTGGCAAAGGTCTCAAACCCAGTTGCCTCTAGGGAACAGGCAAATGAGTGAAGCAACTTCTCTATCAACAGGACCCAGCTCCTACTCCACCTTGTCCGAGATTCTGGGTTTTCTACAAAAGTCAAGATACTTGGATTTTTATCTAAAATTTATCTTCCTGTGAAATGTTGGTTTCTTCTTTTTTAAAAAATGAACTCACCACATGTTCTCACTCATAGATGGGAATTGAACAATGAGAACACTTGGACACAGGAAGGGGAACATCACACACTGGGGCTTGTTGTGGGGTGGGAGGAGGGGGGAAGGATAGCATTAGGAGATGTACCTAATGTAAATCATGAGTTAATGGGTGCAGCACACCAACATGGCACATGTATACATATGTAACAAACCTGCACGTTGTGCACATGTACCCTAGAACTTAAAGTATAATATAAAAAAAAAAAAAAAATATATATATATATATATATAAAGGACTCAGCCAAATAAAATAAAGAAATATTTGAGTTCCAGGGCCTGCAGTTTTGATCACTTGTGTGGGCCAAGAGCTACTTCCCAATGGCAACCAATTTTGGGAGAGAGGTGCTAGAGATTGACACATATGAACTTGAAATAGATGGCATTTTAGTGAGGAAAGTTTGAACTGGAGAGCCAAGGATGCTAGATCCAAAAGTAGAGGGTGGGAAGGGGACACTAGGGAACATTCCTGACCTTAAATACACTTTAGCATTCTCCTTTATAACTAACTTACCTCTTTAGTAGGGAAATAAAGAAACACATGCCTCTCTGCATAACCTGGTGCAAGGAAAAGAGGAGTCCCACCTCAGACCTTCTCCTTACTGGATAGTTTTCCAGGGGCACATCATTCTGGAGAATAATGTTTGAATAAACTAGAGTGACCAGTAAGTAGCAGTGAAACAGTGCCCCAGGGGTAGAGAAAGAACCACCCAAGTTGAGGGGTACTAAGGAGAGGACAAATTAATAGGTTCAGTGAAAACAAATAATATTCTTAACCCATACATTATTGTATGTACCCATTACAAGATGCTCTCTTTGAAGGGAATGAGAAAATGGACATCAGGATTGCATGTGAAATTCTGTTTGAATATAGTTTCTGGATTCTAAGGACTTGCACATGCTCCCAATCAGAGTCCTTTCAAGAATGCTTATGAGTAGATAGGTAGATTGATAGATAGATAAACATAGACGGAGACAGAGAGACATAGATAGAACATGACCCATTTGTTATTGCCAAGAAAAAGAAAATTATTCCCTTTCACAGAATGTTGTGATAACTAGATATATTTCTTATTATGTCTCACACACACCCTTTCATAAGAAGTATGGATGAAACTGACAGCCACCATTCTTGGAGTTGTTGAATATATATAATTAAAATGTGTGTCTGTGTGATTTATTGTGCAATGAAAAGGCAACTTGGAGGTAGCTAGGATTTGTAATTAAGAAATTTTACAATTTGAAATTAAGAAATTAAGAGTAGGTTTTTCTGACTTATGAATACATCCTAGAGCTTGGTATTAAGTATAAGGTCCAGCAAACCTTTACTGATTTGGTTTATGCTGTCCCTACAACTGCTAACTCTAAAAGATCCATCAACTGCTCAAGACACAGCACCTAACATGGTGATTTATGGACATTTTTAGTGCTTAGTAGAACCACTCATTAAAAACTGCTTCCAGTAAACTGTTAATTCATTATATTTTCAAATAAAACAGTAAAGCTGTTTTACCTGTTTTTGATTGCCAAAGAAATAAATGTTGCATCATAACTATTTTCAAAAAGATAGAAAAGATGTTAAAAGAAATCTAATACTAACCACAAACCCTTCACTGAGTGGTAATCTTACTCGACTGTTGAACTTTTCATTTTTTTTTCTTGTTGGAACCATAATTAAAAATCTGCAATAAATGTGTTTATAAAAAACTTTTCCCATCATGGAACACATTTTAGGATACATCAATAGATAGGAACTTATAAGAATGTGTATACTTGTCTTTTTATACATTTTGCCAAATTTTTCTCTGAAACTTTGTACTAGTTTTACTCCAACCAGAATTACATAGACTGCCCTAAATTAGACATTTAAATTTAAATTTTTCAAAGATCTAATTATTAAAACATACTTAGTAAGATAATAAATCATTCAGTAGTTTTAGAAACAGAAGTAATTAGCATGGTTTTGCAATTACATTCTTTTCGTTGCTAACGTTTAGTTATAGGACTATCTTGCAATACCTCATTTTGATGACACACATAAACATAGATATGTTTTAAAGAAGAAAAATATGCAGAATTAACTTCAACTTGTCTTTTGTGATTTACATATCACATTTTAGGCAAGCCAAATGCAGAATTTCCAGAATGGCGAACTTACAGGAGTTCAAGAAAACTCAGATGTCTGTTTTGAAAGCCATTATCACATTACTATTTTCAAACCTACTGTGCTCACCTGAGGCTCATTTGCAGACCAAAGACGTCAGTGCTCTCTAACTTATAATCAGTGAAAAGAAAATAATTACTATTGTTAGGCCATAGGCTTGAATAAGACTTTTTTTAAGTTTCATTTTCTTTCACTCAAATTGAAAATTAGACTTCAACAATAATTAGTTTATTTTATATCATGGACTTTCATTACGTCTAAAGAAAATGGGAGCTCTCAATTATTTGAAATATTAAAGTAAATATTATCTAGTCAGAGAACAAAATGTTCCTGAGACCCTTTTATTCTTCAATATGTTAAGTTATGATCAAAGAGCTCAGATTAGAATTAGATGGCAAAATAGATCAGATCTTGCTTCATAACTAGACTCTGGCACAGAAACCAGTTGCCTCAACTCCTTTTAGTGCAACAAGTCTTTGCGATGTGCTTACTGGGTGCCAAGTAGTCCCTAGGCTCCAAGAAAGCAAGAAGTCATACCAGATCCCTGCACTAGGGCCATTCATTGTCCAGTGAGAAAGCCTACTCTAAAAATCAACTGGCAATGCAATCAAATGTGAACAAAGTTGATTTGGTGGAATGAATAGGTGGGAGCTCAGAGAAGGAGCAAGTTGCTCAGCCTGAGATTGAAGAGTGCTTCCTATAATATATGGCACTCTGGCCAAATCTTGAAGTATCTTGTTCCAACAAAGTTAACCTCAGCGCGGGTGAAGAATTAAAAACAGAAAGATATCTAGGAGCTAGGCCATAAGGAGGAATGCAGTCTCAGGAATTGAATGGTTGAGTCCAAGCTTTCCAGAGACAAGGTTACTAGGCAGGTTATAAAGCATGATGGATACTGTCTGGAGACACCAAAGGACAAGAAGGGAATAACAAGATTGACTTGATGTTCAATCAACTACTCAGTGTGTTGGCTCTTTTTAAGATTACATTCATGATAGGTTTTAGAGACTGGAAGAAAATACCTGAATTTGGCATTTGAATACTATCGTTATGGGGAAAGACGACTATTTTTAAATAGTTTCAACACTGTAGTGAACATAAGATTCATCTGAGATTTTTTTAATGTCTAAACTAAGACCCAGATATTATGATTCACCACATTCTGAGTGAGGCTCAGATATTTGGCATCTAACAAATCGCTAGAGAGTGATTTTGCGGTCCACACTGCCAGGGACGAGAGTCAGAATCTCACAGGTCTCAGCTACCGAAGAGAATAAGGACAAAAATAACTAGGGACAGAAATTTCCTCCAGAATCTCCAAAGTCAACACATTAGTACTTCAAGAATTCCCAACACCTGCCATACCCCTCAGAGATTATGGGCATCAATTTCAAATAGAAAGACTCAGTGTTCAGGTAGGGAGGCAAAATTAATCAATTTATAAATGTGTATTTTGTATTTTAATATTTCTATCTAATCATTTATTTGAATAAAAAGACTACTTATTTGATTACTACATCAGTAAATTGAAATATGTATGCATTTCCCAAGAATAGTTATATTTCAGCCTAGATTCACCACCTTTATATTCTAATACTATGAATAAATGCATTAAAAATTAGCATTTTTAAATCTAAAACACATGCCTGTGACCCCGAAGCAGAGACAATGTATAATACCACAATTCATATTTTCTACAGATAAATTAAATAATTTGCAATCATAAAAAAGGGTCTGTGGAAAGATACCAGCATAAACAACCAAAATTAAAGATGAGATGATTCTGTAGAAAAGAGTATTATTGAAACGAATGGATCAGAAAAAAATCAAAGAAAACCAAATCCGGGAGTGGCATTTATAATACAGAATTAATGAAGCACAATTGTTCTCAAATTGGAAATGTCAATGCCGATGTCTTATTTTCCGGCACAGACAGAAATTTTTAGAAATACCGTCACCACCTACTGCAAATGCCACTACTGCATAAGCTCCTGTGGGAACCGGATCAGGCTTTGCACAAAGTTGACTGCAGAGAAGAAAGAGGTCACTGAGATCAGAAAACTTATGAAAAACAAACTGCACAAAGTTTCAAAAAATGAAGTTTTCTAGTCAATAAAAAAGATCATGTACACATTTTGAAAGTTCTTAGTAATTTATTTTTCTAATTTTTAGCTTTAAGTAGGCAACTAGTGCCAATTTTCTTGCTCCTTCTCTTTCAATGGCTGCTGTTTCCTTTCTGTCAATCACAGGAGTTGGCCTTTAGCCAACTGTAGCCTTCCGGCCCAGCTACACAGCTAAAGAAATCCTGAAAAGAAAAATGTGTTTCCCAACCTACGTCAGTTTCTGTCAGTGGGATTCATTGTAAGAGTAGGTATTTGATGTACAACTCATTATATTTGCCAGTTCATTAGGACAGAAAAGTTTAGACAACGTACTAATAGCAAAAAAATTGGTCTAAGGAAATTAAACCAGATTCTAGTAGATATTGATGTGGAGTCTGCAGAGCTGGGAGGAATCAGGACTGTAGTGAACATTAGCTGCCTGCGTTGTGTACACTCTGGATGGGTTTCTATTTCTAGAAGTACTGCCTCTACAAAAGCTTAAACTGTTCCTCTTGCCTAGTGCTTCCTTGTTGTGTGCCAGTATAGCCAAGGAAGGGCCATGTGCACAGACAGATTATCTCTCTGTAGACTGTGGATATGAAGATGAATGCCATACAAACTGGGAAATAATGATTCAATTTATTTCTACAAGAGGCAGGGCTTTGATAATAGAGTCAAATGGTCCCCAATGCTCTGGTTCTTGGTCTGTTTCTGAGCCTTGCTCTGTAGATGTGGCTTCCGTTTCATTCTGTGAATTATGTGATGACAACTTCATTGGAATCTTTTCCTTGTGGCCAAAGAAACCTGACAAAATGAGGGTACCTAGCTTTAGAAGAGGTGGGAGAAGGTTAGAGAAAGGATGATGGTGAATTGAGGATGAGGTGAAAACAGCCTCTATTTTGATTCATCAGACAGGTCTGTGCTTACCCAGGTCATATTTTTTACCGTGTATTTGGAATATGATCCCTGGGTTGTAGGAGACAAGCTCACTTTTTTCAATGTTAATGCTAAAGTCACTTCCCCAAGGAAGCGTTCCTTAGCCTCCCAACCTAAAATTTCAATCCCTGCCACTTGATTTGTTCTCCCTGTTTTTTTAAATCTCTTTCAAATTTTTATCTAGCTAATATGTTATATATGTCAGTAATTTACCTTGTTCATAGTCTACTGCTTTACTAAACTTCCATGAGGGCAGGGGTTTTTGCCTTTTTAAAATTACAACATCCCCAAGGCCTAGAATATTACAGACACTCAATAATGTTCATCAAATAGTTGTATGAATAAATTTGCCTTTTTCATAATATTTTTAAAATTTTCAACCTTTATTTTAGATATGGATGGTATATGTGCAAGTTTGTTACATACATATATTGCACCCAGGTAGTGAGCATCGTACCCCATAGTTTTCAACACACACACCCCTCCCTCTATCTTCTCTCTTGTAGACTGCAGTGTCTATTGTTCCCATGTTTATGTCCATGTGTGCTCAATGTTAGTTCTCAACTATAAGTGAGAAAATGCAGTATTTGGTTTTCTGTTCCTTTGTTAATTCGCTTAAGATTATGGCCTCCAGCTCTATCCATGTTGCTGCAAAGGACACGATTTCATTATTTTATGGCTGCATAGTATTCCATGGTGTATATGTACCACATTGTCTTCATCCAGTTTACCACTGATGAGCACCTAGGTTGGTTTCATGTCTTTTGCTATTGCAAATAACATGACAATGAGCCAACAAGTGCATGTGGTGTCTTTTTGGTATAATGATCTATTTTTGGGGGGGTATATACACCCAGTAATGGGATTGCTGGGTTGAATGACAGCTCTGTTTTAAGGGATTTAAGAAATTTCCAAACTGCTTTCCAGAGTAGCTGAACTAATTTACGTCTCCAAAAACAGTGTGTAAGCATTCCTTTTCTCCACAGCCTCGCCAGCGTCTTTGTTTTTTGTCTTTTTTATCATAGCCATTCTGCCTGGTGTGCAACAGAATCTCATGGTGGTTTTAATTTGCATTTCTCTGATGATTAGTGATATTGAGCACTTTTTGCTATTTGGATGCCTTTTATTTCTTTCCCTTTCCTGATTGCTCTGACTTGGACTTCTCTTTTTCATATTCTCGCCCCATATTACCAGGGCTCTCTGAAAATGTTATATAAAATAGATAATCTCACAGAATACTGTGATTAATACTCATTGAAAGCATGTGAGTTTTCAGTCTAACAATTTTGTCATGATACATGATTAGTCTTTGTCATGGCATGTATTCATCAAAATGACCCAAGATATTGATTAAAGAACATCAGCTTCTAGGCTCCACCTGAGACCTACCTATTGAATCAGAATCCTTTGTTTTGGGACTCAAAAATATGCACATTAACAGATTTTTCCATAGAAATCAGATACATGCTATACTTAGAGAAATATAGAATTAAAGAATCTTAAAATTCTATGTGCTACCCCATCAGAGAGCAAGTTGTTCATATGCACAAATCAAATCTCATTTTTGTTGGGAACTTTAGACTCAAGAAATAACAAATAAAATCAACATTAACTTTTATTAACTGTCATATGGAGAAGAGAGTTTATTCAAATTTTATCTATAATTGAAATAGAAGATAATGACTGTAAAAGGCATAAACATTTTTATAAAGAAGAAGAAATAAATCTGAGATACTTAGTTTGGCTATAGAGAAAAATAAAGGAGTAGGCCAGAATACTTAAAATAAATTAAATCAATAGTTGAGCCCAAAAGAAACAAAAAGATTTACTATTTCCACAAAAGGATATTCTTTAGAATTTAAAAACAGGGATGATATCAGAGGTAGAAAATAGGTAAAACAAAAGGAAAAGTGAGAAAAAGAGAGACAAGAATTAAGAAGACATTAAATTAAATCTGAGAGAGGATATAAAGGTAAATTTAAGCTCTTGAACTGAAAGGAAGCTGTCTGAAACTGTGTTCCCAGAAGAAAGCCGGGTAAAGGTTAGGGTAATTTTCTCATTGTGGCATGCTTCATACCATCAGATGACAGAACAGAAGAGTAGAGAACAGAGGAAGGCTTTGTACCTGAGTTTACTAGTGTAGCTGCAAAGTTCTTTGAATATATCCATATTCTAATATTAATATATGCCTCTTTTTATTAAGAACAATTATAATTTTATGCCCAGTTTAAGTAAATCCTTATCAACAAGTTATTTCCCCAATAGAAACTAAAATAACTAATTGGCAGAGCCTAGTCATTCTACCTCTTGCATTTGCTTTCAATTCTGTCTTCAAATCTTGCACAATCTTCCGTAGAGAAAAAGGGAACGTCAGGGCCAAGATGGCTAATAGGTAGTCGTCCCTGTCTTACAATTAAGGATGCTGCTTTTCTGGTTCATGGACCCAAAGGGAAAAATATTTCATTTTAATAGGACGGCATTTTGGGGGAGATATGGGGCCAGATGGTTAGATTTTTACAGTATGCCAAAGAGAAATAGTCTTTTCCCTAAAGTTTCCCTTTAGTAGGCAAACTGTAACTGTCTGTTTATGCTGAAGAATAGGGCAACACCTCCTGCCTGAGGTACTAGATTTTGGACATCATGAAGTTTATTAGTTCAATTTAACTCAAATACATTCAACATACAACTTTCTATGTCCCAGATACTTCTCTGGGTTTATGAGGCATAAAACAAACTAGAAGACATAAATCTCTGCCCTGAAGCACTTTATAAAACAGTCGGAGAAATAAAATGTGTATATGAGTACTTATACATCGAAAGGTACTATAAGTGTCACTATCAAAGTCATGCAGACTACGTAAGTTTAACAGAGATTGTGTTTGTATTATTTATAGAAAGGCGCTGAATTGGTTGGGAAACAAATATTTAAGATAGGTTGAGAAGTTGGAGGAACTGTTTTCCTTCTTTGAGGGGATCAAGGGCTAATATATTTCTTTTTTTAAATTATACTTTAAGTTCTGGGGTACATGTGCAGAACGTGCAGTTTTGTTACATAGGTATACACGTGCCATGGTGATTTGCTGCACCCATCAGCCTGTCACCTACATTAAGTATTTCTCCTAATTCTATCCTTCCCCTAGCCCCCCACCTCCTTACTGGCCCCAGTGTGTGATGTTCCCCTCCCTGTGTCTATGTGTTCTGATTGTTCACCTCCCACTTACAGGTGAGAACATGTGGTGTTTGGTCTTCTGTTCTTGTGATAGTTTGCTGAGAATGATGATTTGAGCTTCATTCATGTCCCTGCATAGTATTCCATGGTGTATATGTGCCACATTTTCTTTATCTAGTCTATCATTGATGAACATTTGGGTTGGTTCCAAGTCTTTGCTATTGTGAACAGTGCCACAGTAAACATATGTGTGCATGTGTCTTTATAGTAGAATGATTTGTAATCATTTGGGTATATGCCCAGTAATGGGATCACTGGGTCAAATGGTATTTCTAGTTCTAGATCCTTGAGGAATCACCACACTGTCTTCCACAATGGTTGAATTAATTTACACTCCCACCAACAGTGTAAAAGCATTCCTATTTCTCCACATCCTCTCCAGCATCTCGTTTCCTGACTTTTTAACGATCGCCATTCTAACTGGCGTGAGATGGTATTGCATTGTGGTTTTGATTTACATTTCTCTAACGACCAGTGATGATGAGCATTTTTTCATATGTTTGTTGGCTGCATAAATGTCTCCTTTTGAGAAGTGTCTGTTCATATACTTTGCCCAATTTTTGATGGGGTTGTTTTTTTCTTGTAAATTTGTTTAGGTTCTTTGTACATTCTGGATATTAGCCCTTTGTCAGGTGGGTAGATTGCAAAAATTTTCTCCCATTCTGTAGGTTACCTGTTAACTCTGATGATAGTGTTTTTTGCTGTGCAGAAGCTCTTTAGTTTAGTTAGATCCCATTTGTCAATTTTGGCTTTTGTTGCCATTGATTTTGGTGTTTTAGACATGAAGTCTTTGCCCATGCCTAGGTCCTGAATGGTATTGCCCAGGTTTTCTTCTAGGATTTTTATGGTTTTAGGTCTTATGTTTAAGTCTTTAATCCATCTTGAGTTGATTTTTGTATAAGGTGTAAGGAAGGAGTCCAGTTTCAGTTTTCTGCATATGGCTAGCCAGTTTTCCCAACACTGTTTATTAAATAGGGATTCTTTTCCCCATTGCTTGTTTGTGTCAGGTTTGTCAAAGATCAGATGGTTTTAAACGTGTGGTGCTGTTTCTGAGGCCTTTGTTCTGTTCCATTGGTCTATACATCTGTTTTGGTACCACAACCATGCTGTTTTGATTATTGTGGGCTAATATATTTCAAAGAGTTATCAGAGCCAAAGACAAAAATCTACATCATCTGGTTAGCTACAGTCTATCTTGGTAAATAGGTTAGGTAGCAAGTCAAACAAAAATCAAAATAAACAACTGCTTTACAAAAATAATCAAAGGAAAGTGAATTCAGATGACTTAATCAAAAGTTCTTACCTAAGATAGCATGAATAAGTTTAAGGACTGATTTTCATAGAAGGATAAACTTGCCAATTAAAATAATCAAAGTATATTAAATTAAAATTTCTTCTGCCATATACATTGAGGATCTTCTGTTCATATTGTTTATCTTTTCTTTAGGCAACATTAATATTCTTGAATATATTTAACATATCAATAAATATTTTAACTTTCATATATCTTATTTCATGAAAAGGGACCAGTAGTTTGTCACTGATTTAAAATATTGAATTAAAATGATAGCATAAAATAATATATATTTACTGTAAACATTTTTTAAACTCCAAACCTGGAAAGATTCATTCATTCACACAATTATTTCTAGCTTTGGCTTTTTAAAAGTGAATCAAAAACTCATACACATTTAAAGCAACCTGCACATAAAATGATTGAGAAATTTTATGTTGATGCTGTTGTTTTCTCAATTTTTTACAGTTTTTGTTTTGAATCCCACATCCAATTCAACAGTGTTTCTTTGCAACTTGCTTTTATGAAGAGTTTTGAAATATTCATTTTAGTTTTCATAGAAATAACAACTCTCATTCTCAAGTTTCATTGGTTTGTATGATGTTTAGCTAAATTGTATTAGTATAATAAATAGGTTGGTAGATAAAAGTGCAACTAACTCTTGATGAGCAACAAATAAAGGTGAAAGCTGCTATGTCACAGTGAACCAGTGAGGAGTTTTCCAGCTAATCAAATATTCTACCGAGTTAATACAGATTACATTATTACAATATCATAGAAAACTCTTTATCAGGTCCCACATTCAATATTTATTGTTGATATTTCACAGTCAACCAAATTTTCCTACGTTGTGTTGATTTACTTGTTGATTCTCAGAAGACAATAATATTCTCTTACTTCTAAGTTCTCCAAAATATACCTGTTCCATGAAAATATAAACAATGGAAAGCTTTTATTTGTTCCAAGACAATCATTGTCAATGCATTATCATTTTTTGTTTTCCTGGGTTTATTTAAAATTTAAATTTAACTGGGTTTTCAAATTGCCAGAATTTGTTTGCTAATGCTGGCCGTCCTATCAGTAAGGCAAGTAATGAAATCTAAAGTGGTCTAGTGTCACTAGAGAGCTAAACCTGGAATGGTAGGTAAGAATCTATACCTGAAAGGCCTTGAATATCATAGTAAGAATTTTAAAAGCAACTAAAAGAATATCACCAATCATGTTTCTAGTAGAAGCAGAAACATAGGAAAGAAGTAACGCACCTGGAAGAATGAGTTTTATTTTGATTTTTTCAGATATTGGCAATGGATGTTTTGTGAATATTATTATACAACTTAACACCTGATATTCTTTATTTGTCAAAGGGCAGGCACAGGATTGCCTCACATACCACCAGGGTATGTGTGAAATGAATCAACTGTCCTTGGAAAACCAATGGCAGGTATATTAATATAGAGCATATTTTACTCTCCATTCTGTAGGTATTGATGATCCAATTTGTAGATTAAGTGCACTCCTAATGTACTTCATTTCCTTCTGTCATTCGACATGATTATCAACCTTCACTAATGCACAGATAGGAAGAGAAATGACAATAAAAATCAAATCTCTCCAGTTCAGTAATTCTATTGAATAACTTGTCTATGACAGACACTGTGTTAGACTGAGGAAATACAAGATTGAGTATAAAAATTCCTGAATTGAAGGATTGCATTGTGTGGTGTAGAAGCTCATAATTATTTATTGCAAACTACAGTGAAAACATTTTATGATAAAGACTATTATCATATGTATATATGTATGTATATGTGTATGTATGTATGTATGCATATATGTATTCCTATATATGTACTTTAATTTTAATGGAAACGAGAATTGCTCTTTCCTTATTCTGATTAAGTTAAGCACACAGTCAACCAACAAGTATTATAGAATTGCCTCTGAGGCATGTTTAATGACCAGTATAAAATATGGTCTGAAAGGCTAACTATATACTGCAATTTTTAACTGCTATGGAGGGAGACAACAAAGCGGTTAGAGTGCTCCAGGTTACTCCTGGAAGAATTCAAGAAGTATGTTGATTTAATGAATAGACATTATTTAAGTAGTACAGTAAAATGAAAGGAATAGGTATTTTTGCCCAGAAGGAAGCATATGAATAAAATTAATGGAGATGAAGGCATAAGCAGATGAAAAACAAAAGTATTCTGGCTAGGCAAGTATATAGAACTCATCTGGGGTGAATAATAAAGCAGACTAGACAGACCGGGTAAGACAAAAATGTGAACGAACATGAGGGTAGGCAGAGAACTTTAATGTTAAGGAAGTTGAAAATAGGTTTTTAGGTTTTTTTTTTTTTTTAAAGAAATCCATGTTAATGATATATTATAAATTATCCCAAACTGAGCTGCTTAAAGCAATACTTATGTGACATCTCAGCATTTTTGTGGGTGGGGAATCTGCCAGGGGCTTAGCTGGATGGTTCTGGCTCAGGGTGTCTTAGGCTGTAGCCAAACCAGAAGCTGGGGTTGCTGTCTCATGGCAAAGCTTGTCTGGGTTGAATGGTCTGCTTCCAAGCTCTCTCAGATGGTTGTTGAGAGATCTCCGTGACTTGACAGGCGGCTACCTGAGTGTCTTCACTAGGTAGTAGCTGACTTCCCCCAGAGGAAGCAGTGAGAGAGAGAGAGAAAGATGGAGGTGGGGAGGGAGGGAGGGAGGGAACAAAAGTACACCCAGGAAGGAAACAATAGTCTTTTAATATCTAATCTCATGAGCACACCATCACTTCTGTTACACGCTGTTGGTTTCACAGAACAAACCCGATCCAATGAGGAAAAAGTCTACACGAGGACAACTCTTCGAAGGTGATGATTGAAGTCCCCCCCACCAGGCCTAAACAATGTCTTCAGTTACTTTTTCATTGTGTGTGTGTGTGTGTGTGTGTGTGAGAGAGAGAGAGAGAGAGAGAGAGAGAGCGCATGCTCACAAAATAGATTTAAAGTGGTGAATCCAGAATCCAGAAGATAAGGTAGGAGCCTGTTGTAAAAAATAATGACCTATAAAGACCGATTAAAGAGCAAATGTAAGAACAAGTCCATATTAATGAATCTAATGCATAAATCAGTAAATCCTATTTTTAACTTGCAAGGTCACAAACTCTGGAAAGAGACTGCGCATATTTTCTTTCAGTGTTTTATTTCATCAGGACAATGAATGTAGGTATCCCTGCACTTAGGCTGAATTTATAGATACTCTTTCTGATTTCATCTGATTTTGTTTTTTTGGGTTTTTCCCCTCAGGTTTCTGTTTCAGTGATTCTCACACCAGCTAAAACTTTCTTGTAGGCCCCCGGAGCAGTCTTTTGAAAGTCCACGTTGTCTTTTATTTACTGTATTTAGCCTAGGAGCATTTTTTTGATACTCCTCAGAGCTTTGAAAGCAACTGGTTTTTCTCCCCAGAGGAAATTTGAATAGTTCACAACAGTTGGTAAAATAGCTCAATTCTTCTTTCTTCTAGAAGATGAAACCAAAGATGAAAGAGTGTAATTTTTTTTTTAAACCGCATTTCAGTGAGGGCTCCTCTACCACCTAAAGATCAATCATATGAAAAACAGAAAGTTCTTCAGCACAATGATGACTCCTCAATAAAGAGCAAAGGAAAAGTGCGGGGGAATTGGAGACAGGAACATGTCCACAATGGGATAAATACATTCTCAAGAAAAAAAAAAAAAAAACAGTCTCCAGCAGCTGATCAAATTCAGTAAAATGTAAAAGAATAGGCATAGAGTTGTGGATATAGCTTTAAAATCTCCCCGAGCATGAAGCATGTGGCTTAAGAACAGAGGTCCATATACTTTCTAGCTTTCAGTGATCTTCGATGAGCAAATCTCAGCTAACCTAATTACTTCAGTAGAATTCCAGACTGAAGTCTGATTACAGAGTTAAGCAGGCATTAGCAGTGAAAATTTAATTTATGTGTTAATTTGTTACGTAACTACAGATTAGTTTAGGTGCAATCGTAGCGATATTTTTGTCTCTCTGGTGTATTGGGAGCTATATTCACAAGATCTACTTTCATGAATAAAACATCACCGGGTCTATTCCAATGTCATTTGGGGTAACTAAAGCAAAAATTGCCTCTGGGACAAAAGATGGCATTGAAGTGAAGACACCGTCACCTTGGGCTGTGGTGTCACATACAACTATAGGGCATAGAAAAGAAAAACTCTCATTAAGGTCATTTTTCAAATGTCACACTAGCTACTCATAAGCCCAGAAACAAGAATCGATTCACCAATGCATGCTTTATATACCTACAGTTCAACCTTAAAGTCATTTCTCACACAACTAACAGAGGTGCGCTTGCACACACACACACACACACACACACACACACACATATGCTTTTCAAACAGCACATCAAAAAAGAAAAAAACAGAATAATGGTCCAAACTGAACATTTAAAGTTCCAAATATGATTCGATGAAATGATAATAAGACAAAAATAGAATATAAGTATTCTAAAGGTTGGGATTGATTGGCTTCAAACATTTGTATTCAAAATTACAACAATGGGTGATTTTTTTTCCAATAGTCTTTCCTTCTTTCATTGATTTATTCATAAATGTCTAGCATATATTTCATTTGGTTTTATTTGGTGTAATGAATATGTATATATCTTGTATTAAACAAGGAAATTATTTTTCTACATGAAACCAACTACATTCTGTTAGATAGTCACATCATACTTACATAACCAGTTAAAGAAAATTTAAGGATTTAACAAATTAATTCCCCCAATATCTAAATGTTGATTACAAACTCATTTAATTCACAACTTCTTGGACATCTGTTGTTGGTTGAACTGTGTCCCCAAATAGATATGCTGAAGTCCTAAACCTAGCACTTAACCTTTGCAGATGTAAACCAGTTAAAATGAGGTCATACTTGATCAGGGTGAGTGGTAATCCAATTACCAGTGTCTTTATAAAGGGAGGGAGATTTGGAGAAACACAAGCACACACAGAGGGAAGAAGCCATGTGAAGCCAGGGGCAGAAACCGGAGTGATGCAGCTGTAAGCCAAGGATTGTAGCAACCACTTGAAGCTGAGAGCAGCAAAGAAGGGTTCTTCTCTACAGCCTTCCCAGGAAGCAGGCATGGCCCTGCTGACACCTTGATTTCAGGCTTTTAGTCTCCAGAACCATAAGAAAACAAATTTCTCTTATTTTAAGTTACGCATTGTGCAGGAATTTGTTAGGGCAGCCCTAGGAAACAAATACACATTGTTTACAAAAAGAAATCTGAATTAATTAGTATCACCATTTCCCTTTATGTAATGTTTCTTTTACCCTGATGACTTCAAGATTGACTCTTTATCTCTGGTTTCCAGAAGCTTGGGAGTGAAGTATTTAAGTTTGATTTGTTTAGTATTCATCCTGATCAATTTGTTTTAAAATTCATGGATTTGTGGTTTGTTGTCTTTGTTTAATTTGGGAAAAATTTTGGCCATTATTTCTTTAATATTTTTGTAATCTAATATTCTAATATCCCTGTCTTCTCTTTCTGTTTGTTTTTCTTTTTCTTATTGTATGTTTCAGTTTGGTTAATTTCTATTGACCTATCCTCAAATTTACTTATTCTCCCCTCGGTGCTATCCAATTGGCGGAATAACCCATCAAAGAGATTCATCTTGGATACCATGTAATTTGTTTCTAGCATTTTCATGTGACTGTTATCTCTGTGCTGAAATTCTCCAGCGTCTGTGCATTTTGTCTACTTTTTCTACTAGATCCCTTAACATATCAATTATTAAAATTACCATCTGAGAGTTCCAATATCTCCGAGTCTGATTTTTTTTATCTGTGTGTGTGTTCTAATCTTTTATCCAGTACCAAATTTTATGTGTAGAATATCAGTAGAGACTGAGGCAATAGTATTTATGCCCAGGAAAAGGCATGAGTGTATGTCTTTCAGTCAAGTTGAAGTTTATGCCTGTGCGTGTATGTGCATGTATGCATGCATGCATGTGTGTGGGGGTGAGGATGGATGGGGAGGGGAGTTTGAGTCCGTCTATTCAGGAGTGAGAGGGGTTTCGATTTCTCCTTGCCATCATTGCCTTCAGTGCATCACAGACTTCATAGTCCTCTTGCAGTGGGCCGCTGTCACCGTCTACCTAAATTAGGACCCAGTGTGCTGGAGAGTTTTTCTCAGGGTTCCTTTTCTCTCTGAGCTTCCAGAAGTTCCTGCATGCTTGCAGAACACAGGGTCTCTCTCCATGCTCTTGCCCCTTTCCTCAATGATAGACCACATATTGTAATCTGGAGCTAGCCTTGCAGTAGAAACGGTAATTCTTGATTCTCCTGGTCCACCCTGTGCACCTGGGTCTTCGATGTATGTTTTTAAAAAATTGTTCTTGCTCTTCCTCTCCATGGCAGCCAAATTCTTTCTTATATCTATGGTAGATTTGGGGAAAGAGAAACTTTTCTGTCCCATCCTCAGAGGTAGCAGAATTCTGCTTTGTATTCCTTGTAGGATCTCGGTCCTATGAGAGTTTCCTGCCTTCTAGCAGTTTTTACTTCTCCTTCTTGCACAAAAGCAGTAGATGTTTCCTTCGGCCATGGGAACAGGAGTGTTTCATGTCTTTTCCTATGAGAGAAGGGTCTAGAGGAGCAGGCAGTGTCTCCTGTCTTCGCCAGTGGCAGACAATCGCCTCCTGGTATGCCTGTGCTACCAAGGGAGGCCTCTTCTGCCTTATCCCAATCTTGAGCACTGGGTGGAAGCCCTTGATAAGACCTTGCAAATAGATACTAACTCCCCTTGCGCCTGCCGCTCCCCACTACACCAAAGGGAAACTCTAGCCCACACTTGGCCTTTAGGAATTTCTTAAAATTTTAGCTGACTGCTTCTTACTGGTTTCTATAGTGGTCCCCTCTTCCTATTGTGCCCTTGAAAAGGTGAAGCAGGTCATGTGCCCATATTCCTTCCGAATGGTGCCACTCTTTGGAATTTCATTCATTTTGTTGCCATGGGATGGACCTCACCAATGTGGTAACCTAAAAATAAAATAGGTATTATCTTGTAAGTTATCCAGCTTTTTCTTATGTCAGATGAGGAGCTCCATTCTCTTGAGGTTTTCTGCATCCTTAGGGGAAGCAGAACTCACAGTGTATTTCACAACTATAGCATTCTGATGCACATTCTTGGTTAAAAGCCACTTTTAATACAATACTTGCTTATTGAAATAGATACATTAAAAATAGTTTAACATCCCTCAAAAATATATAAAAAGTCTATGGGGAAATATTAGAGAGTATAATAATTCTCTGTAGGACAGATGACAGGCTTCCTTAGAAATTATTTCTAGAAAAGGTAAAATTTAAATTTGGTCTCAAAGGATTTAAAGAGATTATTAGGCAGAATAATTTTGATGCACAGCCATGCTTAAGAATTATTGAAATATATTCATGAATAAAGTGCACAAATAGTTGTTATAAAGATAGTGTGACACAGTTGTTTATAACAGCAAAAATCTGGAAAAGACTCAAATGTCTGACAATGTAAGAGGCTCTTTAAATAAATTATAATACATTTATAAAATGGAATGCCATGTAGTCCTATGGGAAAAAAAGTGATTGATTTTTAAGTTTGAAAAAATACTTTATAAAAATACATACAAGAAAATTTAGTTTATATGTATATGTGCATATACACAGGCACACATGTATGTAAGGCAAGAGAGATGCACAGTTGAATTTTTTGTTGATATTTTAACCTTTTTAATTTAAATTTTTCTTTATTGATTGCTCATATTTTAAAAATGTTTCTGTATATGTCTTTAATCTTGATACTAGAAAATAAAGGCATTAAAATAGGTGAGATTAGAATAAAATAGAGAAAAAGTATAGCCAGAAATGAGATTAGTGCACACACACACACATACACACATAAATGGCGCTTTGACTTCCATACCTAATGCTAAAAATGATTTTAGTTCTAAGCTAAATTTGGCTCAAAATCTACACACTTTGTCCTGAGCTTTCCAGCAATCACTGAAGAGATGTAATCATGTTGTACAATTCACAGTGTTCAGAAGATAGAAAAAAAAATAGACTTCCAAGAAGAAACATATTTATTCTTGGTATTAGGATTGGAGAAAAATTTCTGGGTCCTTATGAACAGAAGACAACTGCTAATGGAGTGTGCCACATCCTCAAAAGCACTCTGGTGGTAAAGAAAGACATGATTTGCATAACTCTATTTCTTTGGAAATTATTTGCATGAGAAAAACGTGTTATGGAGATGGGGACAGCAATTTCAGGTGGATAACATAAAATGGCCCAGATGAGTTCTGCGTTCCTTTCTGTTCTGGCTTACATAACAGGTTGAGTTTTAAAGCATAAAGGAATAGACACATCTACCTGGTATTTGTCCATCCAGTGTTTCTCTTCCTTCAGCTTTGGCAAAACACTGATGGCAAGTTTTAGATCCTGTTCTCATATAAGAACCGAAAATGCAGCTCTCCCATACTGACCTCTCCTGAGTGGTGAGGAATGTGATGCAAACAGATGCTTAAGCAGAAGTCACCCTGCTCCTATAAGCAGGAATCCCAGGAACCTGCAAACAGAGTCAGTCATCACCCAGAACTAATTCCAGCTCCACTTTAACAAGCACACCAGTGACCAATCAAGACCTCAATTCTCATCACTATAGCACCCGTGGCAACAACTTAACTCCAGAAAAGTCACTGTGATGCAGGGCAGGCAAGCCCCCAAACTGGGGCTTAGCCAGGGAGGGTTCTTGGCTTTGCCCAGGAAAGAATTCAAGGGTAAGCTGGTGGTGTTAAACAGGTGGGTTAAACAGCAATTTGTATTGAAGCAGCAGTGTACAGCAGCAGCCGTACTGCTTCTTACGACCAGGACTACCCTATAGGCAGTGTGCCTAGAAAAGCAGCTCAGAGGCACTTCAGCAATCCTGTTTATACTCACTTTTATTTATATGCAAATTAATGGGTGGTTTATGCAGAAATTTCTAGGGAAAGGGTGGTAACTTCTGGATTATCATGTTGTTGCCATGGAAAGGGACAGTAACGTCCAAGTGTTGCCATGGCAATGGTAAACTGACATGGCACCCTGGTGGGTGTGTCCATGGAAAGCTGCTTTAGACTTGGCCCTGTGTAAGCTAGTCCTCCCTTTGGTCCCTTGTGAAATCCCCACCTCCAGAGTTGAGTCTGGCCTTTTACCTCAAATGTACGCAAATGATGACGACCTTACATTATTAAAAACAGTAGCAACAACAACAAAAAAAACAAAAACCAAACAAAAGCGAAACTCATTAACAACCAGAGCCTGTCAAACAGTAGGCAATGTAAATTTAAGGTGTCCTTCCGAATTAAAAGGTTTAAAAAATTAATTCAAAGATAGAGGAAAGCTTTCATTGTTTAAGACAGTTGGGGATGCAAATTGGATAAGTAATATGGGACGCCCAAAATGATGAAGCTTTATTTAGAATATTTGGTTGTATTTTATTTTTTCTTGTTAGTAATTAAATAACATGACTAGTTTTCAACTAAATCCGTTCTATTTCATGACAATAAAGCCAGGCCATCTGCATATATAACTGCGCTCTCTTTCTGCTTGCTCTAGTGAGGAAGTCATCATGAGCTACAGTGAAAATGATATAGAGTAATTAAGATAAGTGAAAAAGAAATGATGTCCATGTTTTATCCCTCTGGAAAAATTATCTCTACTCTGAAAGGATTGTTTCTACTGAGCCTGAACTTCAAAACGGGTTCTGTATAAACGTTAATACAGTTCTATGAACTCTTGGATTTTAGCCTTGAGGTTATTACACTCTCAGAAAAAGGCTGAAGAAAGGTCATTCAGAACAACCACAAGTTATATTTTACTCTAACAAGGTGATAAAGAATATAACTGAAAAGCTACCAACGAAATGAAGATCATGAGAAAGTCAAAATTACCTGGAACCTACTCTCATATATTCTTGGTGTTTGGGACTGCTACAAAATGTAAGGAAGCATCATAAATCCAGAAGAAGGTTCAACTTAAAGACAGAAGCCTGAATGTGCCAGTAGGTGAGATTCACCTCTTAAGATTGTCAGATAAACAATAAGATTTTTATTTTAATTTTTTTCAATATCAGCATACCCCAAATACTTCATGGGACATACTCACAGTTAGAAAATATTGTTGTGTATCTGAAATTAAAATGTAACTGGGTGTCCTGTATTTATCTAGTAAATTGGGTAACCCTATCCTCTCTCTTTTGAGATTCACTTAAAATTTCAGAAAAATAGGAAAACAACAAGTAAATCCACAACTGCAAAGAAAGTGTGTGTTGGGGGATTGGTGAAGGCATCAGCAGAGAGAGAAAGTTAAACAAAATGGTCTGAAAGAAAGCAGGTGGAATAATGCTGGCAAAGCAAGATGTAGAAAGTTGGCTGCCCAGAATTCCTGAGACGGAATCGCAATGGAGGCAGCTGGCGTGCCCGGCAGCACCCTGGAAAGGTCTGGTCATAGAGAGGATGAATGGAATTGGAAGAAAAGCTGTACCCCGAAGAGTTGTTCTCCTATGTGTCCCAGCATCACATGCAGAACTGCAGACAGCTAAGCTTTTACACTTCCTGCCAATACAATAAAAACAACCATAGTAACAAACAGCTCTTTCTCAAAGCAATGAAAAGAAGCATTTGGCAGAAATAGGCAGATATGATAGACTGATTGCCCTCCACCTGGGACTGGTTTCTCAACATCTCACCCTAATGCAAAGCCTTCCCAGCATGTACGAAGAGCTCAAAAATATTTAACAATAATAATGACAAAGATACTTAATACTAGGACAGTAAGTCAGGCCAAGCACAAACAATGCTACCTGAATATTGCTAGGTAGCAGCTCAACAAAGGGAAATGGAGATTGCTCAGACTTGCTTCTCCAGGACAGAAAATCAAGCAAGGATTCAAGATAGAGGTTAAATTGAAGAAAGTGTGTGCCTCTGGCTGGAATAACTTCAGTGCTTTATCTCTTGAAAAATTAAAGTTTTCGACAATGAGTCTGAGAAGCAGGAGGAGCCCTGACATATATGGTAGCTGTGTTTTTATTGTGAGCCTCCACAGTAAAGGATTACTGCCTTTTAAGAGGAGAGCCCCTTTACCACTTACGGCACTTTCAGAAGTGAGCTTCTGTATGATTAAAAGCCTTTATCAAAAATATCCCCATTGGTTAACTGAATCTTTCTGTCAAGCGTATTCATAATTAATTTGACACTAACAAAAAGCCTAGAGGTGCCAGTGGCCCTTTACAAGCTATTAATAAGAATGCATTGTATTGGGAGGCCGAGGCAGGTGGATCACAAGGTCAGGAGTTCGAGACCAGCCTGGCCAAGATGGCGAAGCCTCATCTCTATTAAAAACACAAAAATTAGCTGGGTGCGGTGGCAGGTGCCTGTTATCCCGGCTACTTGGGAGGCTGAGGCTGGAGAATTGCTTGCACCTGGGTGGCAGAAGTTGCAGTGAGCCAAGATCACACCACTGCACTCCACCCTGGGCAACAGAGTGAGACTCCATCAAAAAAAAAAAAGCATTGTAATTAAATTAAGGCTTTTCCAGCAGTTTTTTTTTTTTTTGCATAAATATTTGAAAATATGACTGTAGTAACAAAGTATTTAAAGAAAATATGGAAGGCAGAGAGAAAAAAGTGTAGCTTTCTGAACTATACACACACACACACACACACACACACACACACACATCACTTAGGTGAGATTTTCATCTCATTTTTACATACAATTTTTTTTGCTCTGCAACCTATATGGGACCACACTGAAAGAAGTAGATTTTCTCCTGAAAGATAAATGGCAAGTTTCTGGAGAAATGAATGCACAAGCGTTATGCAGAATTGTTTGCTCCTTTAGAAATTGTTCATGTGAAAAATTACACTGCAAGCTACAAAAAGCCTATAGAGGCTAGGGAGGAAAACCAGACACCAACAGACCAGTAAGATGTCTTTATTAGGAGAAGACACTCAAATAGCCAATGAAAAGTGCACACCTGAGGTCTCTGAGAAGAAAATTCACCCTTATTCAAAAGGAGCGATGTCAGTTTCAGTCTAAAACCTGAAGACATTGTTGAGTTCCAGAGAATGGATATTCTAGGTGCTAATCAATTTTTCTTGGCTTTGATGGAAAAAAAATCATCCAGGGTTCTTTAGGCAAAACTTTCTTGCCTTATTAATTAAAGCAACTTAATTAAATGTACACATGAGATAATAAAACTCTCCCATCCAGAATAGACTATTGATGCAAGAAGTGTGAAAACAAGTAACGTTAGTAGAAAGCTTGTTGTTGAAACCAAGCAAGGACTATATTTCTTTACTAGTTTGAAGAAGAATTAGAGGTTTTGTTTGTAAGTTTTTTGTTGTTTTTCAATCTATTTTAATTAAAAGGCATTGCAGAAGCAAAGGTATATTCTGAAGAACTGAAGTCTCAGACTCCACATACCACTTTTCTTTATTATTTTGTCTATTCAAGGGCAGATGTTCCATATTTGTGGGGATATCTAAACAGAAGAATTAGGTGGTAGACTACGTTTTCAAAGATTGACATCTGGTTTGTTAAAACCATTGAACCAAATGCAGTATTGAAAACCAAAAGCCAGTTTAGGATGGTTTTCTTTGTTAAAGCAATAGTAGGGCATGCTCTAGCTTTTCCACACAGAGAAATATGTTCATTGATTTAAAAAAATATTCCTTGTACTTTCTCTCTCCCTCCATTTGCAGTTCCTCCCTTTAAGAGATAGAGTCTGTTTCTCTGCCTTAAGTTGACCTTTGGACTTATTTTGGCCAATAGAATGCAGTGAAAGTAAACATGTGCTGAATCTAAGGCAGACGTCAGTGGCTATGCGAGTTTCCGTGCTCAGAACTCCATCACTGTCCTGTGAACAAATCCAGGCTAGCTTGTGGGAGTGAGACACCATATGAAGAGATCCCAGTTATCACAGCTGGGGCCATCCTAGACTTGTTTGCGGCCAGTAGAACGTGAAAAGGACCAGCCAAGGTCATCAGAGCCACGTTTGCCACACCCACAGATAACTGCAGCTATGTGCCTGGGCCCAGCTGTGACTGGAACTGCTCAGCTAACCTTGAGATTCGTAAGCAATAAAGGATACTTTTGGGTCTATAATCCACTGAAATTTGGTTGGCTTGTTACACAGTAATAGCTAACTGATATAGGACAGCAGTGGTAGATTTAGAGACCAAACAATGAAAATGAGATGTCTTTCATTTTCTTTGTATAGCCAAATATAGCAAAAGTTTTCCAAAGTACTAAAAAAAAATAAAAAGTCAGTCCTGAGAATCAGACAGACCAGAATAAGAAGTTCAGCTACAGAGTTCAGGTGCAAAAATGTATCTCTTAAGAGGAATAAAGCATATCTACTGTAACTCTGGTGATTATATCTTGGAGGCTAAAAGAGCAAGGCAAAAGTGCAATGGTAAGGGCAGGGTCCTCTTTGGAGGACAGGACAGTGATTTAGCAGAAAAGTAAAAACAGAAAAAGGAGTTGGCTTAGCTTTTGGCTCTAAAAACAAAATCTCCTGTAATACCTTCAGTTTTATCAATATACTTCTATTTTAAGATGCATACAAAGAAGAAAGGTTTTAGCTTCTGTTACTCCAGCTTCCTTTTTCTAGGGTCTTCAAACGTGTTTCTATTCAGTTATTTGTGTCCCTACACAGGGCCCAGGTTTTCTAATTTCTATATGAAAGGCTGCTCTTCAGAAAAGGGTATCCAGCCTGGGCAACACAGAGAGATCATGTCTCTACAAAAAATATAAAAATTAGCTGGGCATGGTAATGCACACCTGTAGTCCCAGTTGCTTGAGACACTGAGGCAACAGGATCACTTGAGTCCAGGAGTTCAAAGCTGCAATGAGCTATGACCTTTTTTCCTAGATAATTACTTCTTAAGAGGAAGCAAAATCAAGCCCTACATGAAATCATTCAGCAAGGACATGGCAAATACATGATATTTTCTTGAGAAATGGAAGGAGGTATGGAGGCTGGGACCCATTCTAATTCTATGCAAGTCTAGGCTCTGCATGGCAAAGGGGCATCTAACGGTTGGCCTCCTGTAGAGTGGATACGGGGTAATTGTTCCTGTACTGAGGCTGGTGAAACAACAAGGCCTTGAGCCTTGGTTTCTCACTGATCTTTTGAAGGGCTTACTTTATTTTTGTCAGCATTTCCTAAATGTATCTTAACTCCCTGCCTTAAGGCTCAATGGGATTATTGCTCCCAGAACAAAAAATATATTGAAAGATTAAGAGTGCAACTTAAGAATTCAGTGGCATTCAACACTGGTAGCACTCCTCTGGAAAACAACAGCATGGCCTCTACCTCCTTACTAGAAGAATGCCTGTGACTTCTTGGAAATGACTGAATGGTTCTTTCTACCATCATTTTTCCCAGAAGGATAAGAACACAGGTATTTTATTTCCCTTGTTCTTTTATTAAAGCAATGTTGGATATTATTTATACAACTTAAGACTTGATTACCCTTAACACTGGAGTCGCTATTTGTACCAAAATTCATCTTTCTGACTAGCAGCACTAAAGCTTCTCCAGTACGCCTTCCCCCATGCCCCAACCCCGGGACATTTGTCTCACATTCATGTTACGTTTGCATTACAGCATTCACCACTCTACCTGGCTTGCTTCCTCTTTTTCTTGCTCTTTTCTTCCTTCTCTCTCTCTCTCTCTCTCTTTCTCTGACCTAAAAAGCAATGGAAAATCCTTTTCCATTGGTAATGGTCTCACAGGCAGAGGAGACACCTAAAGGTAAAGAATTGAGAAATTACCCTAGAAGTTCTAGAACATGGATAGGAAGGTGTAGGTCAGTTTTCTATTGCTAATGTAACACATCACCACAAATCTGGTGGTTTAAAGCAACAGAGATTTTTATCTTACAGTTCTGGTGGTCAGAAATCCAAAACTGAGTCTTAAGGGGCTAAAATCAAGGTGTAAATAGAAAGGATATAGAAGGGGTGCTATTTGTTTGCCTTTTCTAGAAGCCACCTGCATCTTTGGGCTCATAACATCTTCCTTCATCTTCTAAGTAACTCACATAGTATCTTCTCTCTCTGATTCTGCTTCTCTCCTCTTTGTCATTACGCAGAATTTTTCTGACTCTGACCCTCCTTCCTTCCTCTTAATAAGGACCCTTGCAACTACATCGGATCCCCCTGGATAATCCAGATTATCTCCCTACCTCAAGGTCCTTGATTTAATCACATCTGTAAAGTCCCTTTTCGCCATGACAGGTTTTGGAAATTAGAACATGGACCTCTGTAGGAGCCATTATTCTGCCTACCACAGAAGAGTAACAAGGAAAATATTTTTTAAGTTTTTCTTTGGGCATGAACTGTGTCCTAGGCAACTATATTTGTTTTCATGCTGCTAATAAAGACATACCCAGGACTGAGTAATTTATAAAGGAAAGAGGTTTAATGGACTCACAGTTCCACATGGCTGGAGAGGCCTCACAACCATGGCAGGAGGCAAATGAGGAGCAAAGGCACATCTTACATGGTGGAGGCAAGAGTGTATGTGCAGGGGAACTGCCCTTTATAAAACCATCATCTTGCATGAGACTTATTTACTACCATGAGAATTGTATGGGGCATTACTCAATTATCTCCACCTGGGTTTTATTACAATTCAAGGTGAAATTTGGGTGGAGACACAGCCAAATCATATCATTTTGCCCTTGGCCCCTCCTGAATCTGATGTCCTCACATTTCAAAAGCAACCATGGCTTCCCGACAGACCCTCAAAGTCTTAACTCATTTCAGCATTAACTCAAAATCCATAGTCCAAAGTCTCATCTGAGATAAGGCAAGTCCCTTCTGCCTATGAGCCTGTAAAATCAAAAGCAAGTCAGTTACTTCCTAGATACAATGGGGATACAGGCATTGGGTAAATACACCAATTTAAAATGGGAGAAATTGGCCAAAACAAAGGGGCTACAGACCCTATGCAAGTCCAAAATCCAACAAGGCAGTCAAATCTTAAAGCTCCAAAATGGTCTACTTTGACTCTGTGTCTCACATTAAGGTCACACTGATGCAAGAGGTGGGTTCCCAGGGTCTTGGGCAGCTCTGCCCCTGTGGCTTTGCAGGGTACATCCTCCTTCCCAGCTGCTTTCATTAGCTGGCATTGAGTGTCTGAAACTTTTCCAGAAGCACGGTGCAAGCTGTCAGTGGATCGACCATTCTTCGGTCTGGAGGACAGTGGCCCTTTCCTCACAGCTCCACTAGGCAATGCCCCAGTGGAGACTCTGTGTTGGGGCTTCAACCCCAAATTTCCCTTCCAAACTTCCCTAGCAGAGGTTTCGCATGAGGGCTTCTCCCCTGCAGCAAACTTCAGCCTGGACATCCAGGCATTTCTGTACATCCTCTGAAATCTTGGCAAAGGTTCCTGAACCTCAATTCTTGACTTCTCTGTACTGGTAGGCTCAACACCACATGGAAGCCACCAAGGCTTGGGGCTTGCATCCTCTGAAGCCGTGGCCTGAGCTGTACCTTGGCCCCTTTTAGCCATGGCTAGAGTGGCTGGGATGCAGGGCACCAAGTCCCTAGGCTGCACACACCAGGGGGGTGCTGGGCTCAGCCCACAAAATCATTTTCCCTCCTAGGCCTCCAGGCCTGTGATGGGAGGGGCTGCTACAAAGGTCTCTGACATGCTGTGGAGACATTTTCCCCATCGTCTTGGTGATTAACATTTGGCTCCTTGTTACTTATGCAAATTTCTGCAGCCAGCTTGAATTTCTCCTTAGAAAATGGGTTTTTCTTTTCTATTGCATCATCAGACTACAAATTTTCTGAACTTTTATGCTGTTTCTTTTTTAAAACTGAGTGCTTTTAACTGCACCCAAGTCACTGCTTGAATGCTTTGCTGCTTAGAAATTTCTTCTGTCTGATACCCTAAATCATCTCTCTCAAGTTCAAAGTTCCACAAATTTCTAGGGCAGGGGCAAAATGCTGCCAGTCTTTTTGCTAAAACATAGCAAGAGTCATCTTTAATCCAGCTCCCAACAAGTTCCTCATCTCCATCTGAGATCACATCAGCCTGGATTTCATTGTCCATATCATTATCAGCATTTTGGTTAAAGCCATTCAACAAGTCTCTAGGAAGTTGCAAACTTTCTCACATTTTCTTGTTTTCTTCTGAGCCCTCCAAACTGTTCCAACCTCTGCCTGTTACTCAGTTCCAAAGTCACTTCCACATTTTTGGCTACCTTTAGAGCAGCACCCCACTCTGTGGGTACCAATTTACTATATTAGTTTGTTTTTATGCTGCTTATAAAGACATACCTAGGACTGAGTAATTTATAAAGTAAAGAGGTTTAATGGACTCACAGTTCAACATGGCTGGGGAGGCCTCACAATCATGGCAGAAAGCGAAGGAGGAGCAAAGGCATGTCTTACATGGTGGCAGGCTGGCAGGCAAGAGCGCATGTGCAGTGGAACTGCCCATTATAAAACAATCAACTCTAGTGAGACTTATTCACTACCACAAGAACAGTATGGGGGAAACTGCCCCCATGATTCAATTATCTCCACCTTTGACACATGGGGATTATTATAATTCAGGGTGAGATTTGGGTTGGGACACAGCCAAGCATATCAGCAACATTTAAGTGCTTCCCCATAAACTACTCAATTTATCCTTATAGAACCCTGTGAGATATGGATTATTTTCCCATTTAATAGAAAATTAAATAAATTATTATCTTATTTAGCAGAACTAAAGTTGTGATAAGTGTACCTCTATAATTGTGTAAAATTCTCAATTAAAAATGAATTGCTTAAATAGATCTATTTTAGGAGACATTTTGAAAACTTTAAAAGATATTCAATGATTTTTGTAGTCATTAACATAAATAAGAACACTTTTTCTACTAATGTTTTGACTTGGGTTGACCCATGACTTAATAAATAATAGCAAGATTGTTTTGAAAATCAATTTCAGATGACACAGATATTTATCTGTGATTTACACTAACAATCAAGAAGGCATAAATCTGAACAATACTTTTGGCTTCCCACATATAAACTGGTATGTAATATCTTCTGGAATTTTAGCTTTTGGATAATGTAAATTCTATAATTTTGGTTGATCATAGGATCAACCTATTGCTCCCTTTTAGACCAAACTTATTGTATCAGTAAACCATAAGAAAAAAATAGATGTTCTGTAAAAACATTTATTCAGAAGCCATTACCTCTTATTTAAGGGAAATGTATAATAGCCTTCAAATATTGACTCTTAAGACTTTTTGACCCTACATTTCTTGTATGTCAAAGACGCAAAAGCAAATTTTCTGAGTGCTTTTTCTGTACTCGTCATTATATCAGAATTGGAAAGTGAGATGGTAAGAGAATCAAGTTACAGAAACATAGTATCAATAACTTTGCTCATTTTAAAATTCAAGAATCCCACTAGAAAGATTTGGGCTCCCAAAATGACGGCATAGTGCTGTAGTCTGAACGTTTCTGCCCTCTAAAATTCATAGGCTGAAATTCTATCTCTCATGGGGATGGTATTAAGAGGTGGGTTTTTGAGAGGTGAGTATGTAATGAAAGTGGAGCCCTCACACATGGTATTAGTGTCCTTATTAAATGAGGCTCAAGGGAGGTTGTTTGCCTCTTCCATCATATGAGGATGCAGCAAGGAGATGCCTTCTATGAACCAAGAAATGAGCCTTCACTTGATAATGAATCTTCCAGTGCCTTGATCTTGCACTTGTCAAACTGTGGACTGTGAGAATAAATTTCTGTTGTTTATAAGCCACCCAGTCTATGGTATTTTGTTATAACAACCAGAATGAGCTAAAACATATAGTCTGCTAATGGTTTTTATGTCTCAGTTCTGTTTCTATGGAAATGTTAACTCACGCTATCTAGCTTTCAACCTCTACATACTAGTATTATTTAAAAGGATCATCAATACACATATTGGTATAAAAGGCCTGAGGATGAACAAGCTCTGAGGGATGGGACAGGGCAATAGAAGTGTCGCTGCCCATGGTGTATGAAGATGGCACTACCCACCAACAAAGGCAGTGCTACCCGATAGCTTCAAGTTGTGTGATCTGGCAGCAGACTTGAGCCATATGTCTGGGACTGGGTTGTACACTGCTGCTGAGTTTCCTCTATCACTAGCCGAGTATATCCTTTCCCTTATGGGAAAAGCCCTCCTTTTCATACCTGGCATTAATATTATTAATTCTATTTGCTTACTGATGAATATTTTCAGGCTAAGTGAAGCTCCTTGCCTTCCAAAAATGAAGAACAAACATTTTGGCTTCTCTGATTAAGTGACCAGGAAACTTAACCCTTTCAGCTGCATCACACAGATAACTTCCTTATCCTGTCTTAATAGTCAAGATAAATATTTTGACAAGGATGGAAAACAGGCTAAATGGTAACAAAACCAGGAATTCTCTGAAGACTCTTATAAACCAGAATAACTAAAACATCAGAAATGTAAATCCTGGTAGTAAAAATCTGTTCTAGTTTAGACTAAGATACATGTGCATGGTAATTCCTAGACCATCAAATATTAAAATTTGGACTCACTGGAGAAGTGAATCAGCAGCAACTGGCAGCACTGGGTCTTGAGGGCGTCACCAAGCTTGGTTCTCCACGGTGCCACCCTCTGGCCTTTTCAATGTATGCAGTCTTCAGCAAGCATTTCCTTGAGAACCTGCAACGAAATTAGCATGTGCTAAACACAGGGAAGGTAGGTATGAAAGGATTTACTCCTGTTCTTTGAGAAAGGCATACAGAGCTTTAAGGTCTATTAGCATCTTGTGGTATCAAAATAGGCAAGTGGCAGGTAAAAAATGTAAATAAAAGAGGATGGGTAAAGGGAAGAAAAAGGAAGGGAAAGAGCAAGGAAGATAATGCACTAATTAGTGAGGTAAAGTATGTATTAAAGAAAGTAAATAATAAGCCAAAACAACATAGGAAAAAATAGGGTAGTATCAAATGAAGCATGGTAAGATTGATAGACGTTTGGGATCATGATCTAGTCAGTTAAGAGACTGCCTGATTCTGGTTACACAAGACATATTGGATAAATATATGCAACTTTTAAAAGAAAACGTGTTCATTTGTGGTGTTTGGAGCTTGTCTTCTGTTTTCTTTTTATCTCTCCTGTTCAGCCCACCCTTTCTGAATTACGAAGCATCCTTGTTACTCAGCATCCCAACGTCCTCCAACGATCACGTGCTTCATTAAGCAGCCGTGACCATCTCTTCTTGCTCGTCAGTGCTCAGTTTAATAATGAGCACATGAGAAATTCTGCTCATTAAAGACACAGAGAAGAATGCTGGAGGCTTCATGGAAAGATGGCTTGCCTCCCCCCACCTCCCATAAAAGCAACACTGGAGAAAGGCACCCTTCTTCTTTTCCTAGAATTTCTCAGGTTTTCACATGAGCAATGGACCTGCAGCAGAAATCACAAGGGGAGCTGCCCTGCAGAGAGAGCCAATCCATGAAGTATGGCAAGAGTATAAAGACAGCACGGTGAAACCCCATCGCTACTAAAAATACAAAAAATTAACTGGGCATGGTGGCGGGCACCTGTAGTCCCAGCTACTCTGGAGGCTGAGGCAGGAGAATGGCCTGAACCCGGGAGGCGGAGCTTGCAGTGAGCCGAGATCGCGCCACTGCACTCCAACCTGGGCGACAGAGCGAGACTCCGTCAAAAAAATTAAAAAAAAGTTTAAAAAAGTAAAAATAAAAGAGTATAAGGACAGAAAGCACTTGGACTCTTGATGAAGTCATTGAGCCACTAAATTCGCCAACTTGGGAGCTGCCCTCTGTTAGTATACCTCCCCCTGTTCAATAATAGATTATCTCCACTATGTAAGATAGTTCGAGTTGAGATTTTTATTGCACGCATACAAATGCATCCAAATTAGTGTATTCTCTAATTTGTTATCCAGCTACCTCATGCTTCATCAATACTTTTACGTGGTGAAACGCTAGGGAAATGAAAATCCATGGAAATGAAGTTAATACATTTCACTCTTTTAAGACGAGAGGGATTGACAATAAAAAAAGAATTGTAAAGATTTCATATAAATTGCATATAGGCATAATATATCTTTTTGTTATTTTTAAAATTCACAAAAATATCTTCAACTGGAACGGTATCAGACAATATAAATCTGGTATTTGGCGCTTTCCTTACAAGTTAACTAAGTCAGATACACATATTCTAAATTCTTGGAACATATACATAAAGATTTGTATAATCTGTAAGGCAAAAGAGGAATGAAACTTTAAAATGCATAATCTCATATTATTTCGATGAGAATTATTTTGAACGTTTAAGCTTGAATTAGAGATGTAACTGTGGCACGAGGATTTTGCAGTCTTTGAACATTTCAATGAAAAACCAAACACATTGTTTAGTTGGTACTATGTAAATCAAATATCTGATAGATATTTAATATTTCTTTATAAAGGATTCAGTGTCACATAGCCATATAACTGACAAATCAAGAGTTTTCTAGGACTTCCTAATTATCTAAATGAAGTTTCATGTGCTAATCGCATAGCCTCCCAGACATAGCTTCTTAGTTTCAATATTCATGTGTATTGAAATGTCTGTATGCGTGCCCTGGACAGAAGCCCATTAATGAATTAAACCTATTTATAATTTGACAGCTGTTAATTCTTCATTAGCTGCACTTTTAAAATGTGTGTCTATTTGGAAAGAAACATGTTTGTCATTTTCCAAGAGAGATGAGTAAAATCTAATCTACTCGATTATTATGAATTTGTGGATTAACAAAAAAATAAAGCAAAATAATAACTACCTAAAAGCTGTTCAACTCTCTGAGACTGCACTACAACCTGTGTGATCCCTATTGCTTCCAGAAATATAAAGATGGTTTTGCCTTTTTATTTTGATTTAAAAAAATAATCAACAGTTTTTTTCCCCAAACTGTCAGAATAAATGACATGTGGTAAGACCCTTGGAGCCATTATGTAAAAGTTAAGCCTGCAAGTTCACTAATTTATGGGAAAAATAAAGAAAAACATGTCAGAGTTATAGAGAGAGTGGCTTTTAATTGGAAGTTTGAACTTACAGTGTAAAATCTTAGTCTCCCAAGGTTGTTACTTTTTGAGTGAATGGGAGAAAATAGAGTAATTGAGAAAAGAAAACTGTAACTGGCTTTCTGTCAGTTTTCTGGCAATGTCCAGTGAATAGAATTGTTGAAATTCAGCAAAGGTACCAAAAGACCCCTTATGTCATGATATAAGCCTCACCCAAGTGAGTTGAATGGACCCATTTTATTCCCTCATTATTTTCCAAGCACATAGTAACGTTAACATTTTGTTCTTGCCTGTTGTTTGATGAAGTTGTGTTGTATTCAACTCTAGCTGGGGTTTTGGCAAAATTATTTTGAGGGATAGCAATTAAATTTTATGTAAGTTGACATTTGTGTCTTTCAAAAGAATTGTTTATTTGAAGGTAATTTTAAAAAATGAAAATTTTTTAAATAAAATTGTTTATTTTAAATAAAAATAAAATTGTTTATTTGAAGATAATTTTTAAAAATATTTTCATGGCAAAATGTAGATAATAAGAGTTGTTTAGATATTCCACTTGTTATTTACGTAATTTTTCATATTTCAACATCTTAGAGTTACAATTAATAACTAATTAATACTCTAATTGACATCTTTCTCCCCATTTACTATTACGTGAATAATGGTACAAATTATTAATGGCATCTAAGCTGACATGAAATACAGTAGCTCACTATTCTAATAATGTCTCATATTCAGAATCTCTCACATTTTAAGCCGTATGGGCTTTTTGTCTACCTGTCTAATTCATGTGGGCTTTGAAATGTGTGTCCTCCTTCCAATTTCATCTTCCATGGCCACCCAGCTCTACATGTCAAAATTTTCAACATTCTGCTCAAAATTCCAAGGCTGAATTCAACTGCTATTCCCTTCTAAAAGCTCTCCTTGTTTCTCCAAACCAGAAATGCCATCTTTAGTCTTTAAACTACCACTCTTGTTTTCTTAACTACAACCATAGTGCTTTTCATACATTGCCTCTTATTAAATGTATGTGTGTATCTATGTAGCAAGAATTTTGAAACAATGTTTTTATATTCAAATGCTTAGCCCTGTGTTCAAGGATTTTCCTCATATGTTCCCCAAATGATTGTACATTCTTACTTCTCACTAGTTCATTAAGATTTTTGTGATACTGTTGTCACAGTGGAGTAGTTGATGTTATTTTAACACTCAGCACATCAGTGCTACCATGATTAGTTCATGATTCTTCCTTGGGCTGTAATATCCTTTCCTAATTCACTTATCACAATAAATCATCTTTTGCGATCCTGCTCAAATATTGTAGATTAAAAATGTCCCTCAAGGCTCTCTACCAGATTTAATTATTTCTTCTTCTATGCACATGAAGTTACATTGCATATGCTTCTCTAATACGTATTATTCACCCTTGCTTTGAAATTTGTTTTCTCCCCTAAAGGATTGTAAACACTTCTAGGACACAATTTTTATCTTACGTATTTTGTTATTTTCAAAGAATCCCAGGCATAAAAGATATTGTTCTTCCTACTGTGTTTTCATTTTTTATGTGACCATCTGTAAGAAACCCTATTCTTCATCTCATCTATAAAGTGACAGTGGCAAGTTCCTCTATGAGGTGAAGATACAACGCCTCACGCCTAGTTAAGCATTGCAAAGTATTTAAGTTGAGAATCAAAACTCAATTGTCTGATTTTCTGCCAATCCTGGGGATGTTATTAGGTCTGTTCTAAGTAGAACCTCATAGGAGAACTTAATTTAATAGTAGTTTATGTTTGTCTAATGATTTGCTGAAGTTATCCATCTACAATCTGATTCAAAACATCATTTCTTCCTAATTCAAGGAAGGGAAAGAAAAACAAATCTCTGCATCTATGAGGAAGTGACTCCCAGGGGCTATTGACTATTATGCCAATGGCAGTTCCCCCCTTACTTATTCCTGATAATTTATAGGGAAAAAAAATGTGCTTAAGGAAGTCATGCTCTTCCCCACAACCCTAAGGATGAACCGTAATTGATGAAAGGAAGGACATGTGACAAAATTATAGACAGCTGCAAATAAAAAGTTGTCCACTAGAGCTTCTTACTTGATTGCAAATAGGCATAAGTTCCATTTATACTGTTGCCAATTAAACGCTGACTCCACTGGCCCTCTCATAAACAGCAAATATTAACTCCAGACAAAACACGAAAAGAAATAGCCTGGAAGTCCCTGAAGTGTAAATAGAACAGGCAAAATCTGGAGGGAAATGGACATAGAGAAGAAGGAAACAACATTGTGTTAGCTCCAATTTTAGCCTTTTAGCCTGCAAGCGTCAGTTAGTATTGCCCATGGTGGCCAAAATTTCAGTAGAAAACTCACAGAATTCCTGGCCTAAAGAACCAAAGGGCAGACTTCATGGTAACCATAGCTTCTAGAATGTGAGGGAGATATCCAGGGAAGAAAAGAGGCATAGAGAAGGGCAGAATCACGTTTTGTGTATAAACTGTACCCAAATTTCCAGCTCGTATCTAAACCACACATATGCAGCTCATATTCAGAGGAATCCAGCTAAGAATAAAATAACTAAACTGAAATTTGACCTGTTGCTGAAAAGACAGAGCTTGCAGTTTGAGTCCAACAAAGTAAACTGAATACCAAAACAACAATAACAGTAAAAACAAAAAAAAACATTTTCTGGAGCAATATAAAAAGATTAAGAGCCTTCAAAACATGATCCAGAAGCGTGCAACATAAAAACAACCAGTAAAATGTCTACTTTCCAAAAGAAGAGACAATTAATATAGAACAATTCCAAGGTATCTCAGATATTGAACTGGCATGAAAAAAAAATGTTTGAATAGCTAGTATAACCAGTTCAATGAGATAAAGGAAATAAGTTTGTAATAAATAAATTAGCTGGGTGTGGTGGTGCACACCTGTAATCCCAGCTACTTGAGAGGCTGAAGCAGGATAATCACTTGAACCAGGGAGGCAGAGGTTGCAGTGAGCCAAGATCGTGCCACTGCACGCCAGCCTGGGCCACAGACTGAGTGAGACTAGATCTCTAAAATAAAATAAAATAAAATAAAATAAAATAAAATAAAATAAAATAAAATAAATAAAATAAAGGATGGTAAATCTCAGCAGTGGAACAGAAAGTATTAAAAAATGAACCAAATAAAAAATTTAGAAATAAAATAGCCAATATTTTAAGAAAAATACTAGATTTGCTGTATTAAAAAATTTTTGAAGTCTAAAATTAAGTGAATTAAGATTTCATCTTAAGAAGGTAGGAAACAAAAGTAATTTCAAAGCAAGTGAAAGGTAGAAAATAACAAATAGCAAAAATCAATGAAATGAAAAACAAATTTTAGAGAAAGCTAACAATGGCAATTTTAATACTTTATAAGATAATACAATTAGAAACCTCTAGTTCTATTAATTTTTAAAAGTGGAATAAATAGAAATTACCAAGATCATTGACAAAAGAGGAGTAATTATTTCAGATCCTACCAACATTAAAAGGATTAAGAGAGAATATTATCATCAGCATTATACCAACAATTTTAATATCTATAATAAATGGCTAAATTCCTTGAAAAATAAAACTACAGAAACAACGAGAGATTTAAAATTCTCTGATTAGCCCTATATCCAGTAATTAAATAAAATGTCTTAAATAAGTCTTCCCACAAAAAAATTCTACAACCAGATGTTCCACTAAGTTATTATAAATCTTAAATGATCAAGTGGCAATAATCTGACACTAACTCATTCAGAAAATGAAAGGAGGTCATGTAAAGATTATTTTACTCCCATGCTCCTTCTCTCAGGCTTCTAGCAGGTATACATACATGTGTTTTGGTGTCGAGTCCACCATCTTTCAAAGATGAGGGAGAATCTTAGAGAATGGGAGAGAAGTTGACCCTAAATCCCTACATCACTAAAACAAAATTATCCCAACCTGAAACTGCTTACTTCTGGACTTCTTATTTGAGATACATTAGTAAATCACAATTCTTTAAGGCAAAATGTTATTTTGAACAAAATCATATTTTAGAAACACTTTCTGTTGTTAAATATTACGTAAGTGCAGAAAGCTGCAAAAAACAAACAACTCAAAGAATTATTATACAATGATAACTGACGTAACTACCACTCATCTCAGGAAATAAGAATATTGCAAGTCATCCCAAAGATATTCACATTTCTTTATCCAACTATAATCCCATTTGGTTAATCTCAAAGATTAACTACTATCCTGACTTTTGTGGATATTACTTTCTTTATTGTTTTGCACTCAAACTATACATCTAAGTCAGACACAATAGTCTTGTTTGTCTTCGATTTTTCTTTAACTTACTGAAATTATTGCTGTTGTTTTTTTTTTAATGTTTTTGAACTTCTTCAAAATTTGTTGACAAAATGGGATCCAAAGTTATTTTATCAAATGAAAAATACTTAACATGGGAACTATAATATTGAGAGCTCCTTTCCTTTCCCACTTCATATTTTAAGTTGAAATATATAGATACTTTAATACATTACTATTTAAAAACATGGTAGTCTGGTACTGTTATTGTTTTGTTTTGTTTTGTAATTTTTGGAAAGAAAATGAGGCATCTTTTATTTGAGACACATACGAACTAGTTTGAGATTTTGCTGAAGATCTGTTGTGGTTGCTAGTGATTTACAGGGCAGAACCACTGGAATGGTGATTAACCACCATCTGAATACCATAAGCATGAAGCCTAGTACTGTAACCATGAAGCCTAATACCATAAGCATGAAGCCTAATACCATAAGCATGAAGCCTAGTACCATAAGCATGAAGCTGAATCATAAGCATGAAGCCTAATACCATAAGCATGAAGCCCAGTACCATAAGCATGAAGCCTAGTACTGTAAGCATGAAGCCTAATACCATAAGCATGAAGCCTAATGCCATAAGTACGAAGCCCAGTGCCAAAAGCACAAAGCCTAATACCATAAGCACAAAGCCTAGTACCATAAGCATGAAGCCCAATACCATAAGCATGAAGCCTAGTACCATAAGCATGAAGCCCAATACCATAAGCACGAAGCCTAATACCATAAGCATGAAGCCTAATACCATAAGCACGAAGCCCAGTACCAAAAGCACAAAGCCTAATATCATAAGCATGAAGCCTAGTACCATAAGCATGAAGCCCAATACCATAAGCATGAAGCCCAATACCATAAGCATGAAGCCTAATACCATAAGCATGAAGCCTAGTACCATAAGCATGAAGCTTAATACCATAAGCATGAAGCTGAATCATAAGCATGAAGCCTAGTACCATAAGCACAAAGCCTAGTACCATAAGCACAAAGCCTAGTACCATAAGCACGAAGCCTAGTACCATAAGCACGAAGCCCAGTACCATAAGCACGAAGCCTAGTACCATAAGCACGAAGCCTAACACCATAAGCATGAAGCCTAGTACTATAAGCACGAAGCCTAGTATCATAAGCACAAAGCCTAGTACCATAAGCACGAAGCCTAGTACCATAAGCACGAAGCCTAGTACCATAAGCACGAAGCCTAGTACCATAAGCATGAAGCCTAACACCATAAGCATGAAGCCTAGCACTATAAGCATGAAGCCTAGTACCATAAGCATGAAGCCTAGTACCATAAGCACGAAGCCTAGTACTATAAGCATGAAGCCTAGTACCATAAGCACGAAGCCTAATACCAGAAGCATGAAGCCTAATATCATGAGCATGAAGCTGAATCATAAGCATGAAGCCTAGTACCATAAGCATGAAGCCTAATACCATAAGCACGAAGCGTAATATCATAAGCATGAAGCTGAAGCATAAACATGAAGCCTAGTACCATAAGTATGAAGCCTAATATCATAAGCATGAAGCCTAGCAAAGAAGAAATAACCCTTGAAGAACAGAAAACTTAAATGTATAGCTTTAAATATCTAGTTATTCTTGTTTCACAAATAGAATATAATATTTTACTTAACCTTGTACTGAGTTGAAGTCAGCAAGGTTAGTGTTAGGTGAAATGCTGCCAGTTGAAAACACTGCTGCATACATGTTCGTGTATATGTGGCATAAAATAGTATTTCACTTGATACCACACATCTATGAGTAGAATAGTAACTTTTCTCTGAAAATTTGTAGCAGTTACAGATTTTTCTGGTGATAGTTTAATTGAAGTAAAGTTGGAAATCACTATTGGAATAAAGTTGTTCTAAAGTAACTTTTGACATTTTCTGTAAAACTAGTAATGACATGGGTTCCTGACTTAGAAACTTGAAGTAGGTAGAGTACAACATTTAGGCTTTCTTAAATTATATTAACATAATAAACTGACATTTGTTTAAAGTTATGTGGAAAATATAAAAATTCAGTATCATCACCTGGCCAATTCTTATGGGGGAAAAAAACTGAATTTCTAAATAGCCAAGTTTCTTCAAGATTGGAGTATAATTTGAGAACTAAATTTCTGAAATCATCTATACCACTACTCATTTGACATCAACTCTGGGACTTCACTAGAACCATGGTAAGTATCACCTAAAACACTGATGTTCTTATTGGCTACCTTCTCCACTTCTATTCTCTCCACTCGTATCGAGCAAGTACTCATTTTCTGTTACTCCTACATTCATATTCCAAATGAGAGGCTTTGCTTAGTTTTAGCACTCACTATCCCACATAAGGTACCCTACAAAGGTTTCACCTTTGGCCACTTCATAGATCATTGGCTAATGTTGAGTCAGTTGTCTATCGTGGTTCAATTGGTTATAACCGGAGGGGTAAAACCATGTGGGACAGAATATGATGTTCTAGGATAAGAGGCTGGCTGGGCTGCTTTTCTCAGCATGACAATATCTGAACATCAGCTTCCCAGAGTACAGCTGTATTATTCAGAATTATAGTCAGATTTTTCATTTTATAAAGTTAGGAAAGCCTTGGTTACTTGAAACCATGATTAATAACAGCTAAAACTTAAATTATGAGGAAATACTGTGGCTGTGAATTTCAAAATTATATATTTCCCAGAGTTTTGATCTAAATGGTAAGCTTTCACAAAAGCATGTGAGTGCTGGAACTCAGGGATCCATTAACATTTACAGATCCTTTATTAATTTTATAACATTCAAAAAAAGCAAGAAGAAAAACTACCACTTATATAACAAAGATATTTTAATTTAACTATGTATTACTAGGCCTACAAAAAGAACTCAATAAATATTTATATTAATAGTAAACAAATGAATGGCTAAATGAACAATTATGGCTTTCCACATTTATTATATTATTTAATCATCACAACCATCATTCATTTATTGTTAAATATCCATTGAGTACCCATTATGTGCCAGACACTTTGCAATAGACATTATTATCGCTGACTTGTTGTTGTGATGCTATTATTATAAGGGTTTTTATCCCAATTTGCAAAGGAAACTAGGAATTAGAGAAATCTCAAAGCATGCAAATGGAAAAGCTGGAATTTTATTTCTCAAACATTGAATCAATTCCCAGAATTTAGAACTAACTCTCCAGTGTGGTAATAGACCAGTGCCTCTTTCAGCTCCAAGGTATTATACGTGCTCATGTTTGTCTTTGTAAGATAGTATCCTTCCCTCACGTACTTAGCCATCTTACTTGGTTCATTATTATTCATCATTTCAGGAAAGTCTTCTCTGCTTCTCAAATTAAGTCCCATGTTGTACACTTTCATTGCATTCTAAAACTCTTCTTCAAAGCACTTATCATAAATGCCGTAACTAACTCATTTTTGCTTTTTATTTATTTTTCTCAAATTATCCTAGTATAATATAGGCCCTATGAAGGCAAAATCTATATGTGTCTTACTCCTAACACAGTGCCTGGAAAATTCTAGGCGCCCAATAAGTAGATGTGAGTTGGGCAAATGAATGTGTTATAAAGAACAGAAACTGAGAGGTCAAATGGATGAGTTCAAATGTGATCTTGAGCAAACTGCTCAGTCCATCTGGGTCTCATTTCCTTTACCTGTATATTCAGGGAAAAAACGAAGTCTACCTGATTATGAGAAAAATACGGAGTTGAATTCTTGATACATAGTTGATAGTCAGTGAATATTTTACTTTCTATAATAGGAAGTGTAAGTTTATCTTGTTTTTACTACTGAGATACAAAACAACAGGACCATTTATTTTAACAAAGCTGTGAAAATCATAAGCATGAAGCCTAGCAAAGAATAAATAACCCTTGAAGAACAGAAAACCTAAATGTATAGCTTTAAATATCTAGTTATTCTTGTTTCACAGATAGAATATAATGTTTTACTTAACCTTGTACTGAGCTTTTAAAATGATACAAATAGTCAAAACACAAAAGTCAGAGAATAAGATTTAATAAAGAAGCCATCCTCCAGTCCCCACCCAAGTGTAGCTCTTCTAATTAAAACCAAAAGCAAAATTTTTTACTAACTCTTAATTTTCTAGAAACCAGCAATTGCTTCAGGCAATTGTGTGTGTGTGGCACCCATGATTGGCGTTGGGTGGGGAGGGGGAGGAGGGGTGCCTTAGGAAATACATACATGATATGATAGCAGTGCTTCTCAAACCTCATTTTATTTTATTTTATTTTTTGAGACAGAGTTTCACTCTTGTTCCCCAGGCTGGAGTGCAGTGGCGCAATCTAGCCTCACCGCAACCTCCACCTCCCGGGTTCAAGTGATTCTCCTGCCTCAGCCTCCCGAGTAGCTGGGATTACAGGCATGTGCCACCACACCCAGCTAATTTTGTATTTTTAGTAGAGTTGGGGTTTATTCATGTTGGTCAGGCTGGTCTTGAACTCCCGAACTCAGGTGGTCCACTTGCCTTGGCCTCCCAAAGTGCTGGGATTACAGGCATGAGCCACCGCACCCGGCCTTCAAACTTACATATGAAAGTCATCTGGGTATCTTGATAAAATGTAGATTCTGGTTCAGTAGGTCTTGATTTGGCCTAAGATTTTGCATTTCTAACAAGTTCCTAGGTGGTGTCATTGCTGTTGCTTCACAGGCCACACTTAGAATATTGAGTTATTAATAAATGAGCCATCTGAGGAAAATTTGGGGAAAAATAAGATTCCACCTCCTTTCATCAGAGTGTGGATGGAAACTAGCTAGAATAACAAATGAAGAAATGAAACTAGCTAGATGAGAAAGAGTTAGGTCTCAAAATTTATTTTGACCCTTATGCTTTGAGAAGTGATTTTGAGAATCTGATATCCAAAATTATTACAAAAGAAGTCAAAAGTATATTTAGCTTTTTAAATTATTTACCTTGTACTTGAGGTTGAATGTAAGAGTAATTCAAATTTAAAAGTATTCTAGGCCGGGCGTGGTGGCTCACGCCTGTAATCCCAGCACTTTGGGAGGCCGAGGCGGGCGGATCACGAGGTCAGGAGATCGAGACCATCCTGGCTAACACGGTGAAACCCCGTCTCTACTAAAAATACAAAAAATTAGCCGGGCGAGGTGGCAGGCGCCTGTAGTCCCAGCTATGCGGGAGGCTGAGGCAGGAGAATGGCGTGAACCCCGGGGGGCGGAGCCTGCAGTGAGCCGAGATCGCGCCACTGCACTCCAGCCTGGGTGAAAGAGCGAGACTCCGTCTCAAAAAAAAAAAATAAAATAAAATAAAATAAATAAAATAAAATAAAATAAAAGTATTCTAAATTCCATGCAGTTTGTTTCAGCACAAACTTGTTTGTGGATACTATGTGCAGAGGATTATGCTGAGCATTTGGGGGGTTTGACTGTATAAATTATACATGGTCCTTGACCTCTTATACTTCACCAAGAGAGAAGCTCTCATAAATAACTCAGTCTCAAGGAAGACTGTGATAAATACTAAATCAGAGAGATAAACAAAGTAGCATATTATTATGGGAAAGAGAGATTCATGTGCCCTTGGGTTGGCTGGGATGAAGTTTCTTAGCAGAGGCAGAATTTGAATTGATCTTTGCAGGACAGGTAGATATGCAAAAAAGGCCTTCTGGCTTAGAAGTGAGAGAACACAGGGTTTATTCAACAACAGTAGGTGAAGAGTAGCCCTCCCATGAAGATTGTGTGGCAGGGGAACCATACTCATGGGCAAGGCTGGAATAAAGGAGGAGCTACGTTGCATTTGCTTTCATTACCACATTGAAATAGCCAAACATCTTCCTGTAGTGAAATATATTTGTTCATTGATGTGATTGAAAGATAAACTGTGCCAATACTGTGAAGAAGAGCTGAGAGACTAGGTTAATGATTGGCAGGATTAATAGAGAATCACATTGGCATGAAGAGGGGAAGATGCCAAAGTATAAACGAAGGAAGATAAAAAGAAAGTTTGTATAATATGACAGGAGTTACTTTTAGACTCTTTTTGAAGTGACCTCATTTTGAAAATCGAACAAAAAGGCCGGGCGCGGTGGTTCACGCCTGTGATCCCAGCACTTTGGGAGGCCGAGGTGGGCGGATCACGAGGTCAGGAGATCGAGACCATCCTGGCTAACACGGTGAAACCCTGTCTCTACTAAAAAAACAAAAAATTAGCCGGGCGTGGTGGCGGGCGCCTGTAGTCCCAGCTACACAGGAGGCTGAGGAAGGAGAATGGCGTGAACTTGGGAGGCAGAGCTTGCAGTGAGCAGAGATTGCGCCACTGCACTCCAGCCTGGGCGACAGAGCCAGACAATGTCTCAAAAAAAAAAAAAAAAGAAAAAAAGAAAAGAAAATAGAACAAAAACCAGGAATTAAATACAAGAAGTGAGTTTTCAAATAGTAGCCCTGTCAACTCGTTCTAGATCTCTGTTTGCCCTGCGTGCAGCATTGCAGCTATCATTTCACAGAAAGGAGGGATGAGACTTGCAACCAAGCAAATTAGAATCTTCAGAGGCTGAGGTGTAATTCAAGTGGGTTTTTCTTGTTTACTCCAGACCCATTTATGTGACAGCCTAGATAGATAGTTAAGCTCAAAATTAATTTCAGGCAAAACTTGCTTGAACAATACTGAGGTTCATTCTCTTGCTGTATGCAAGAACAAAACAGCCACATGACACTTTTAGTGGGATTGTTTTGTTCCTTTGAAAGAGGATCAAAGGCTTTTAACATGTTCTAGCCATGGAGAACAATTATTCCTGGGTTATTAATGTCATTTAGGGGTTTTTCTCTGATCAAAATAAAAATAAAAAGAATTTTTTTGGGGGGCGGAGATGTTGTTTTGTTTTAATTTTGAGGACATTTAAAGAATGTTATCATATAAAACAGATGATTTTAAGGACAAAACAGAAGCAAACAGGACAATTTTGGTGGACCAGAAGACAGAGCAGTCTCTCCTGAGCCTCTGTGATCCTTCAGTTCCCCCATCCTGGCTACTTTCAAAATTATTTTACTATTTTATACTTAAAGCATCAGACTTTTTTTCTTCAGTGACCTTTACTGTGGCCTACATCAAAGAGTTTCTGTCAGAAACTACACTATCCTTCTAGGGTAATTCTGGGGAATCAATTAGGTAGACTATGAAGAGCTCCTTACACGTGGTAAATTCTGCATAAATTTTAGCTTACTTCTCTTGCTTTCAGAACATTAAGAGGTGAGTTTGGAGCTTAACACTCTGTAAGTACTGGTTAATCTCCCTAGAAAGGTTTAGGCTAATATAAAGAATTATATGTGGCTGTGCTCATCAGATGTCTTGTGTAGATAACACCCTCATGCTTTGATCACCTAATTTTATCTTAATATAGACTAATTTGTTAGATTTTTGTAGGAAAATCCGTATCTGGAAACAAAAATTAGCTTTCAGCTAGCTTACTAGTGAAGTACAAAAGATTATTAAGCTGGAACAATTCACTCATTTTACAGATGAAAAAAATAATAAAACAAAAAATGTATAATTATACATAAGAAGAAATACAGTATTAAGCTTAGAAGGCATTAGTGTTAGTATATATATATATATTAAATACAGGAATAACTAATTTTTTCAAACTTACTGAATTAAAAATGTATTCTTTACTATGCAGCCATTAAAAAAAAACAAGATCATGGCTTCTGCAGGAACGTGAATGGAGCTGGAGGTCATTATCCTTAGCAAGTGAACACAGGAACAGGAAATCAAATACCACATGTTCTCACTTATAAGTGGAAGCCAAATGATAAGAACTTATTAACACAAACAAGGAAACTGGGGTCCACTTGAGAGGGAGGGTGGGAGGAAGGAGAGGAGCAGAAAAGAGAACTCTTGGGTACTGGGCTTAATACCTGGGTGATGAAATAATCTGTACAACAAACCCCATGACACACATTTACCTGCGTAACAAACTTTCACATGTACCCCCAAACCTAAACTAACAATAAATAAATAAATAAAATATGTATTCTTTGGTTTTAAAAGTGTAATTCCATAATTTTGTAGTTATTCTCATGGAATGTGCCTAATATAATACAGTTAAAAAATATATGGGCAACGAAAAATGAAATTTTTTTTAGAATCCTGTAGTTACAAAGTATTTTCAAGGGTGATTCAGATATTATCTCTTTAGGTGATTGGCAATGACATTTAATGAGCCGTGTTTTAATAACAAAGTTGAATGTTACAATTATTTTCCAACAGTAATTTGGCTTCTAGAAAACATAAAAGAAGGAAGCTCATCAACTCAGTGGTATGGTTTGCTGAATACTTTACCTTTTCTTTCTTTTTTTTTTTTTTTTTTTTTTAAGATGGAGTCTTGCTCTGTCACCCATGCTGGAGTGCAGTGGCATGACCTCAGCTAACTGCAACCTCTGCCTCCCGAGTTCAAGCGATTCTCCTGCCTCAGCCTCCTGAGTAGCTGAGATTACAGGTGTGCGCCATTATGACCAGCTAATTTTTGTATTTTGAGTAGAGATGGTGTTAGGTAACATGGGGTACCTTAAAACGGCGCCGTACCTTAAGATGGGGCCGGTTCCGGGTTTTTCTCCCCTCCTTGACTGGACACTGTCTGAACCCGCCAAAGGAGGGCCAATCAGAAAGAAGCATCTCCCGCCTTCCCTTGGGCCTGCCCCTAGCCCAATCCACGTAGGCCCAAGGGATATAAAACCCAGCACACCAGCAGCCCTCTCTGTCTTCTCTTCCTTCTCCTTGCGTGGTGCCGCTCGATACCTCCACTGCTCGATACCTCCAATAAAGATCTCTTGACCGCGACCGGTGTAGTTTGGTCTCCGCCCGGCCCCTTTCATTGGTGCCGTGACTCGGATCGGGACTCCCCACCCCCCTCGGTGGGACCCTGATCCCTTTTGGGCTCAGTGCAGACCCCGGCCGGCCTTCACCCATTCTCTTGTTCGCCAAGCTGTTCGCCCAACACCAGCCTCGTCTCGGTAAGTCTTCCCCTCCAGGGTCTACCTCTCTAGGCAGGCAAGAGACCCCACCAAGAGCCTCGCCTCAAGCCCCTAAGTCCACAGTAGACCCCAAATAGCAAAACTGGCCCACATATCCCCTAGACAACCAAAGCAAATGGCTCACTTACGGGTCTCTCGATCCTAACATTCTCCAGAATCTCTACAATTATTGCGAGAGAACAGGAAAATGGGTAGAGATCCCATATATGCACGGCTTCTTTCTCCTACGGGATAGATCTAACCTTTGTCTCCCTTGCAAACCGCAGCAGCTCCTTGACGCTCTTAAACCGCCAACCTCTCCCTCTGCCCCTGACTTCGACCCAGCCAACGAACCCCCCATACCACCACCCTCCGCTGCACTCTCCGGCTGCCACCCAACCGGAAGTCACCCAGCCTCCCGCTGCCCCCGCCCCTCCACGCCCTCAACCGCCTATCCCGTCAGCCCCGGCCTTCAGCCCCCCCACCACTCACTCAAAGTCACACACCCCCCTCCTTGCCCCCCTTAGAGAGGTGGCAGGAGCTGAAGGTATTGTCCGAGTCCACGTCCCCTTTTCTATGGCTGACTTATCACAAATAGAAAAACGCCTAGGCTCCTACACTTCCAATTCTGCTTACCTCATCCAAGCTTATAGCCTTACCTTCTGTGCTCTCTAACACCCTCCTCCCCGAGGAGCGTAGGCGAGTCTAGGAACAAGCTCGAACTTATGCAGATGAGGTTCATCAAACAACCCCAGCCCTACCGCTAGGAGCGCACGCAGTACCTGAGCATGAGCCCAGTTGGGATTATAACACCCAAAATGGAGTATCAGCCCGAGACCATTTCGCTACTTGCATCATAGCCGGTCTACGGAGGGCAGCTCAAAAGGCAGTTGACTTTGAAAAACTTCATGAAGTCATACAGGATAAAAATGAAAACCCGTCCGCTTTTCTAGACCGCCTTACACAGGCACTCCAACAATACACCAACATAGATCCCGAAACCCCAGACGGTAGGCAGAGTTTTCCTGATATCAAAGGTAAACTAAAAAAACTGGACAAAGGCCCCCTCACCCCTCAAACCGAGATCTTAGCGACGGCATTTAAGGTGTATCACAATCGAGATGAGAAGGCAAAGAGGCAAAAGTACCAGTTACTGGCAAAAGCCCTTCATGCCTCCCCTTGATCACACGGCCATAAGTTGTCGTCTGCCCATCCATCCCAACGTCAGCTCCCAGGGCCCTGTTTCAAATGCGGAAAGGAAGGGCACTGGGTCCGAGAGTGCCTAAATCCCAGGCCCCCCAACCGGCCATGTCCTAAATGCCACCAATCTGGCCATTGGGGCGTAGACTGCCCCGGCTCCCGAAGGGGGGCTGGGCCAGCTACCATCCCAACTCCCGATCTTCTAGGATTGGCCATTCAAGACTGACGGGGCCTTGGGACTTCCTTCCTGACACAAATCATCACCACACAGGAGCCCAGGGTCTCTTTAACAGTGGATGGACGTTCCATCACCTTTACCTCCATCAACTTCAACCCAATCACCCTCCCACAATCCACCTCACTCATTGCCTTGGTGGTGAGTTCCATAGATTCGCTCCCAGCCAGCGCCCTTAAAAACCCACATCACTTCCCCAGCCAACCCCAATATCCTCTCCCTGTCTCCAGCCTGAAAGGATTTATTAGCAAAGCCCCTATCTCCCGAGGTACCCCATCTGAGCCTGTAGAGGCCACAGTCAAGCAGCCCTTCCTGTCACTCCAACAGGCACTACTCAAAGCCCCAGCCCTACATCTTCCAGACTTAAAACAACCTTTCATTCTATATGTACACGAGCACAATGGCTTGGCTCTCGGAGTCCTAGGTCAGATGCACGGACCCATCTTTGCGGCAGCTGCATACCTATCCAAACAATTCTGAGAGCGAACCCGGCCTGCAGCGAACTGAGTTTTCTCCTTTCCCTCCTCACTCATCCGGCCTGGGTTTCCTCCCTTCTCTCGCTCAAAAAATCCTGGTACCAGGTAACCCATGGCCCTCGGCCTTACAGAGGCCCATCAGTTCTTTCGTTTCGGTGACGACCGGCTCGAAGGTTCTGACTCGCAACACCGCCATCGGCTAATAGGGGACGCCCTGTTCAGCCAGCCGCCGTATACATATACCCCTTCCTCTCTCACCATGGGAGGCTCTGCATCCCTGCTGGCTGACTAGACCCCACCGTGCGAGGGTGGGCCCCCTGCCTTCGGGCCCCGGCTGCAGCCTACCTACTACTTCGAGAGTCAAAGAAATTAACGTTTAGGGCAGCTGTTGTCATTACCTCCCCCCATCAACTCAAGGAACTCCTGACCTACAAAAGTCTACAAACCCTTCCCCCTTGCCGTGTACTGTCTCTCCTAGTTTCCTTCCTGCACGATTCCGCTGTAACTTTCCAAACATGTGCACCCCTCAATCCCGCCACCCTCCTGCCTGTCTCTCAACATCCTCCCTCACACAACTGTATTGAGATTCTATAGTCCCTGCTACCTTGTCCAACCCACATTATCGAAGGCCCCTTAAACCACCCTGACCACACGTGGTTCACAGACGGTAGCTCCTTCACCTTCAATGGACAACGCCTCGCAGGATACGCGATAGTATCCCTAACCCAAACTATTGAGGCTAAGTCCTTACCACCCAATACCACCAATCAACAAGCTGAATTAATTGCAGCCACTCAGGCATTCCAACTGGCAGCAGATACCTCACTCACGCTTATCACATCCTTCTCTCAAGTTAATTCATCCCCAGTCACACGAGGCAATAACAAAGCGAATCAAGAAGCCAGACGCGCGGCTCTAACAACTCTACCCCCCACCGTCACGCTAACCACAGATAGGACACAACAGTCTGACCCCCCAAAACACGCCCTCTTCTCGTATCTCCATTCCATTTTCCACACAAGCCCTCAAGCGCTCAAAGCTTTTCTCAACGCCTTCTTTACTCTAGACTCCTCTGACCTCCAGTTCCTTAAACATGAACCCACAAACCCCTCTAAAGCCAGGCACGCCCGTACCCCACAACCCTCTCAAAGTTCGCCTACTACTCCTAAGGCGTAAGCTGCCGCTCCGAGCCCGCTCTTCTGGCTCTCCGCCTCTTACATCTTCTTCTATGGACCCTCCTCCACCAACAGGCCCCCTTCACAATCCTACTACCTGTTCACCCTCAAAGAAACCTACAACGCTAACCAGAGGTCACACACCAATGTCATCAGTTACACCCGATGCTCCATCAACGCATCCTCAGTAAACCTTCCCCTCCTTAAACTCACCATAATAAATAGTGGTTAGGACCCTTATTTCCACATGTTCCACTTTGCCATTTGCTTTCCACACCAACAATCCCGCAGCGCCTGTAAAACTGAATGGCCTCAAAACTATGGGTGTCCCTGGACCAGCTGTGTTATGAATTAAATCACCAAGAAAAACAGACAGACAGACCCCATTCATATATTATGTCACCAAAACAAAGCCTCATCTCGAACAATTCACATCACCGACCCAGCCAACGCAATCTAGGGACAGGCAGCCACAGGGGGAAATATACCCAAGCAACGCCTGGTCTTATCCAGCACAAACTATAACCATCACTTGTACCCTAAAAACTGACTCCCAATAGGTTCTAGCCGAAATTAACACACATATTTCTCAAGGAGAGACTGAACTACAATCCCAGCTACACCCACAGGCCGACGCAACCTCCATACAGGCTTCCTGGCTTCTGTTCCTTAATGAAGGATTACTACTATTAAACACCTCTCAGGTCCCTACTTCTGATTGTTTCTTATGTGCAAACATCAACAAACCCCCTCTTGCTGCGGTTCCACTATCTAGCTCCATAAACACAAGCAACTCCTCCCCCCGACCACTGGCTTTGTAATCTCCCATGTCCCCCTCCTTGCCAACCTCAGCGTCCCTATTCCTACCTGTTACAACACCAGCTACCACCCCCCATTGCCCCATAACGTAACATGCAAACAAACTGTCACCCCCCCCAACTTTCCAGCTCCAGACGGCCATTAATTCCTCTATCCCTGGCCCCTGCATACCCACCACACTAGTCCCTCAACTCACATTGCTCTCCTTCTCTGAAGGCCTTCAAGCCTATCAGTTTAATCACCCTAAACCCAACTCTTCTGAGGACGGTAGGAAAAAAAAAGCAATCTTCCTACCTATCATGCTTGGACTCTTTCTAACAACCTCTCTCATAGGTATACAGCATATCCCAATTTTCAGACGGCCATTGAGGAAACGGCTCAGTCTCTAGCCACCCTCCAACGACAAATCACATCTCTAGCTGGTGTCACCCTTCAAAACCGCCACGCCATCGACCTACTCACAGCCGAAAAAGGTGGTACTTGCATCTTCTTACAGGAGAACTGTTGTTATTACATTAATGAGTCCCAAGTAATTGAAACTAGCATTAAAACCTACATCAGATAAAACGTAAACTAATGAATGCTAGCACTACTCCCTCCCTTTGGGAAACCCTCAAAACCCCCCTCTTAGCTTGGCTCCTTCCCTTTTTAGGCCCCCTAATGGATATCCTCGCTTTCTGCGCACTACTCCCCTGCCTCATTAAGTTTATGAAAAACCAAATCTCTTCCATATCCAACCAAACATTTAACCAGCTTCTCCTCAGAAACTACCAACTTTTAGCCACCAGCGAGAATGGGACAGATTCCACAGACGGGCTCACAACCTGCTAACCCAAGCCAGTCATGACAACCGCCAATTGATTCCACAAATTTCTCAACGATCTCCGCACCGACAGCTGGCTCATCACCAACCCATCCCTGCCCCTCAACTGGCTCACGGCACTGGAGGATCTATACCTACAAGGAACATTACCCCATGCACAACCCTGACAGTTCTCCCTGTGCCCCCTCCCCACAGCTCCCCCACTCAGCAGGAAGCAGCCAGATGAACCACGACGCCCATTTTCCCCCATTTAAGAAAACAAAAAGGGAGGAATGTTAGGTAACATGGGGTACCTTAAAATGGCGCCGTACCTTAAGATGGGGCCAGTTCCAGGTTCTTCTCCCCTCCTTGAGCGGGCACTGTCTGAACCCACCAAAGGAGGGCCAATCAGAAAGAAGCATCTCCCGCCTTCCCTTGGGCCCGCCCCTAGCCCAATCCACGTAGGCCCAAGGGATATAAAACCCAGCACACCAGCAGCCCTCTCTCTCTTCTCTTCCTTCTCCTTGTGTGGTGCCGCTCGATACCTCCACTGCTCGATACCTCCAATAAAGATCTCTTGACCGCGACCAGTGTAGTTTGGTCTCCGCCTGGCCCCTTTCAGATGGGATTTCACTATGTTGGCCAGGCTGGTGTCGAACTCCTGACCTTAAGTGATCCACCCACCTCGGCCTCCGAAAGTGCTGGGATTACAGGCGTGAACAACTGCGCCCAGCTGTTAATCATAATTTTGTTCTTAGGCTTAAGGCATCATTTTGTATTAATGTAAGCAGTGGTTGGGGGGACAAGAGACAATTTTTTTTTTTTGGTGATAAGATCTTCCTTTGTCACCCAGGCTGGAGTGCAGTGGCGTGATCTCGGCTCACTGCAACCTCCACCTCTGGAGTTCAAGATTCTCCTCCCTCAGCCCCTGAGTAGCTGGGATTACTGGTGCCCCCTACTAAGCCTGGCTAATTTTTGTATTTTTAGCAGCGATGGGGTTTCACCATGTTGGCCATGCTGGTCTTGAACTCCTGACCTCATGATTCGCCTGCCTCAGCCTCCCAAAGTGCTGGGATTACAGGCATGAGCCACCAGCCTGGCCCACTTTTTCTTTTCATGAGGGATGGGATCAATATACTTAAGTGATGATTCTAAATATCATTCATTTTGCCTATTTTATAATTCAAGATATTACTTTGCTTCCCAGGTATTAGAAAAGTTGGAATAAATTACAGAATAATGACAGACATGTTGGAAGTTACAATCTACAATATTTTTGCTCAAATGATATTTTCACCCAAAACACATTTTAGCATTCACATATTTGTTTTCTTTCACAGTTTGACTGGAAACCAAATTTCACATGGAATCTTCCAGTTTTAATCTGTGGTTAACAAAACAACAACAAAATACCACATGAAGTGACTGCACTTTATAAGAAAACTGCTTCATAGAAAATGGTTTAATATGTTCAAGAAGGGGAGAACCTTAATAACTATGACTTAGATTAATTAAACTTTGTATTTTTTTTCCTTTTTGGTCTGATTTTTCTTGTGGCATAATTAATTTTTTCACTGGACACAACATGGTGCTTAACATAGTTTGGCTATGTCTCCACTCAAATCTTTTTTTTTTTTTTTTTTTTTTTTGAGACGGAGTCTCGCTCTGTCACCCAGGCTGGAGTGCAGTGGCGCGATCTCGGCTCACCGCAAGCTCCGCCTCCCGGGTTCACGCCATTCTCCTGCCTCAGCCTCTCCGAGTAGCTGGGACTACAGGCGCCCGCCACCACGCCCGGCTAAGTTTTTGTATTTTTAGTAGAGACGGGGTTTCACCGTGGTCTCGATCTCCTGACCTCGTGATCCACCCGCCTTGGCCTCCCAAAGTGCTGGGATTACAAGCGTGAGCCACCGCGCCCGGCCTCAAATCTTATTTTGAATTGTAGTTCCCGTAATTCACACGAGTGGTGGGAGGGCCCTGGAGGAAGGTAATTGAATCATGGGGGGCAGTTACCTCCATGCTGTTCTTGTTGGAGTGAGCAAGTTCTCACGAGATCTGATGGTTTTATAAGGGGCTTCTCCCTCCCCCACCCTTCACTCTGCACTTCTCCTTACTGACATCATGTGAAGAAGTATGTGTTTGCTTCCCCTTCCACCATGATTGTAAGTTTCCTGAGGCCTCCCCAGCCATGCTGAACTGTGAGTCAATTAAACCTTTTTCCTTTATAAATTACCCAGTCTCAGGTATGTTTTTATTAGCAGTGTGAGAATGGACTAACACCGTGCCCTCCAAGGAGTCTCTAGTCAGCTGGGTATTGTTAGATGGAGCCATCTGCTCAAACAAGCTCTGTTTTAAAGTTCAAAATATATTGGATTTCTCGTAACACAAAGGATAAATGCTAAGCAGGATGGATATCCCATTCTCCATAATGTGATTATTCCACATTGCATCTCAGGTACCCCATAAGTATATATACCTATTATGAACCCACAAAAATTAAAAATAAAAAAGTTGAAAATATTGTAGCTGTCATCATTTATTTCTTTTCTTACTTGATATTGATTTTAAAGTTTATATAAACGTTGAGATTTTTCCTTTGGTAGTTAATAGACTAGCGTTTCTTCCTTAATCATGTGGCTGCAGCCAAATGGAAAATAAGAATGTATACCTCAGTACCAGATGGGATGGTTTTGATGATAAGCAATAAGAAAACCAAAAAGGAAATTTACTAAATCCCAAAGCAAAAAAATTTAAGTTATAATGGCCCTGAGGTTAGTTATTTCAGTGGCTTCATACACCATCAAGGATCAAATTTCTTGCTGCATCTTAAGCTTTTTGAAATTGCTTCTCTCAAGGAACAATAGAGCCCCAGCTGTTATGTACAGCAAATCACAGACACTGGGCCTAGGAAAAGACCTAAGTAAAAATAAATACAAACATGCCATTCTCTTCATGGTGACTTCATCACAGCCTAGTTTATCTATGTAGAGGGTGGCTGCCACAGTTTAAGGTACAGATAATGGAAAAATCCAAAAGAAGAAGTCTACCTCAGCCAATGTCTTTCTATGAGTAACGCCATCTTTCCCAGAAAATTCATAGCATATATCCTTTATATCTCACTGGCCAGAGTTGAATCTTACACCATTTACTGACTGGCCTATGAATGGGATATTCACAATTACCTTAGACCAGAAGTTCACAGTGTGGGGTCTGAAGATACCTGGGTGTCCTCAAAACCATTCAGGGTCTTGGCAAAATGAAAACTATTACTCTAATAATCCCATGGTGTTATTTGCTCTTTTTGCTTTGTTGAGATTTCCAGCGATAGTGCAAAGGCAATGGTGAGTAAAATGCTTCACACCAGTAAAACGGCACCAAATTGCATAAGCAGTCACTGTGTTATTCACTACCACATATTTTTTTAATTAAATTAGGCAAATAATTTAAAAGGTTGCTTTACTAGAAAAGACCTGATAAATCACTAAAAATTATTAATTTATTAAACTTTGTCCCTTGATTCTTTTTATTATTTTATGTGAAAAAATAGAAAATATATATAAAACACTTCTGTTGCAGACCCAGGAATGGTGATTCTGTTTAGGAAAGCCCTTCTGCAATTCTTTGAGTTAGAAGCTGAATCATCTACTATTTTCCTAGACCATTATTTTCCTTGAATGAAAAACTGATGGACAAATTATGTGATTCAGACTTAAGTATTTGGCACAAATTTTCTCAAAATTGAACGAATTGAGCCCATGACTTTGAGGAAAACAACTGACATTATTTTTGACAATGATAAAATATGAGCTTTCAAGCAAAAATTTGAATCTGGGAAAGTTTTTCTTCTGCCACCATGAGCTGGACAGCTTCCCAATACTAACAGACTTTTCTGATGAGATTGATGATGACATTAATGAGTGTGATTTCTTTTCACATTGTAAATGAAATATGTCAACATTTGGAAGATCTATGTAACTCATTGAGCCAGTATTTTCCAAATGATGAATGCCTATTGTTATAAAATTATGAACAGGTAAAATATCCAATATAGTGCAAGAGATTTTAATGTAACCAAGACTGAAATGTTCATCAATATGTTTTTGACTTTCACAACACTATTGTTAGAAAATGGTCACTTGTTAAATTTTGGTGTTCTGTCAGATAAGAATATTATAATTTTTTTTTTTTTTTTTTGAGATTGAGTCTCGCTCTGTTGCCCAGGCAGGAGTGCAGTGGTGCGACTTGGCTCACTGCAACCTCCACCTCCCGAGTTCACGCCATTTCCCTGTCTCAGCCTCCCAAATAGCTGGGAGTATAGGTGCCCACAACCACGCCTGGCAAATTTTTGTATTTTTGGTAGAGATGGGGTTTCACTATGTTGGGCAGGCTGGTCTTGAACTCCTGACCTCATAATCCGCCCACCTTGGCCTCTCAAAGTGCTGAGATTACAGGCGTAAGCCACCGCGCCTGGCCAAGAATACTATAATTACATTAAAAAGCTATTGAACTATTTCTCCCTTTCCAATAACATAACTGTATAGGCCACAGTTTAGGGGTTTCTTTCCATATTCTTCAACCCAAGCTACACAATACAGTAGATTGAATGCAAGGTAGATACAAGAATCTAGCTATCCTCTATTAAGGCTGCCACTAAAGAGATTTGCAAAAATAGAAAAAATGCCACTTTTTTAGTGGGCAAAGCACATGAACAGACACTTTTCAAAAGAAGACATACATGTGACCAACAAACGTGAAAAAAACAGCTCAACATCACTGATCATTAGAGAAATGCAAATCAAAACCACAGTGAGATACCCTCTCACACCAATCACAATGGCTATTATTAAAAAGTCAAAAAATAACAGATGCTAGTGAGGTTGTAAAGAAAAAGGAAAGCTTCTACACTGTTGGTGGGAGTGTAAATTAGTTCAACTATTGTGGAAGTCACTGTGGTGATTCATCAAAGACCTATTGACAGAAATACCATTCAACTCAGCGATCCCATTGCTGGGTATATACCCAAGGGAATATAAATCATTCTGTTATAAAGACACATTCACATGTCTGTTCATCGCAACACTATTTACAATAGTAAAGATGTGTAATTAAATGCTTATCAATAATAGACTGGCTAAAGAAAATGTGGTACATGTACAACATGGAATACCATGTAGCCAGAAATAACAATGAGGTCACATCCTTTGCAGAGACATGGAAGGAGCTACCGGCCATTATCCTCAGCAAACTAACACAGAAACCAAAAAACCAAATGTTCTCACTTATAAGTGGGAGCTTAATGATGAGAACACACGGACACATAGAGGAACAATACCCACTGGGTTCTATTGAAAGGTGGAAGGTAGATGGAGGGAGAGGATCTGGAAAAATAACTAATGGGTACTAGGCTTAATACCTGGGTTATGAAATAATCTGTATAACACACCCCCATGACACAAGTTTGCCTAAGTAACAAACCTGAGCAAGTACTACTGAACTTAAAATGAAAATTAAAAGGAAGAGAAAGCAATGCCACTTTTTAAACTAATTGTATTTGTTTTGGAAAATATGTCAGTTTTTATAAAATGTTATTTATGTTAATGTAATAATGACTTTATTTTTGTTATTAAATATTTAATGAATATTTTCAACATTTCTGTTTTCGTTTCAAATATGTTAAATATTAGATATAATCTAAAAGCTGTCTGGGGAGTCCTCAGTTTTTGTGAGTGGCAAGGAGTCTTAGGACAAAGAGTTTGAGAATCTATGGTTTTGTCCAATCAGGACTCACTTGTCTGTTTTGGAGACAAAGCAGCCTCTCCTGAGGCCCATGACCACCTGGAGGAGGAAGGACCTGAAGACCAGGCACTGTTAGAAAGGTGGAAGATGGCAGAGAGGATGCTGGGAAGGCAATCTGCAGTGTTTTCTGAAATTTGCTAGAGTATCACAGCATTCCTTCTGTGATGTCTTGAATTGTTAATGAAATCAGTGGTTTTCAAACTGTGCTTTTTGGAGGTTTTTCAAATGAAGGATGTTGGCAGGTGGAAATCAGACAGAGTTTCACCCCCTACTGCTCCAATCAGAACCACTGTAAATATATCTCTTTTACTTATTAGGCTTTCTCTGAAGATTTTATTTGAGAAATAGTTCTAAGGGAGAAAAATGTTTGAACATCACTGATTTAACATTTCTATTGTGAAAAATCTAAACTTTGGATATCTAAATTCACAAACTAGGTTAAACTTCTTAAAACTTAGATTACAGTATTATTCATTATTCACCATCGTATGTAAAATATCAGAGCATGGTGCTTTATACTTAATAACAATGCTGGTTAATTTTAAATAACTTTTAAAGTTACAATTTTCCCCTGTTTTTGCAGGTCATCCCCCATACATTGATGAACTCTATAGTGGAAATCTTTGTGTCTTGGACATGGGGAAGGATGTTGTCTGGTCAGTACATATTAGAGGGTCATGATTTTTATAATGAAGTGGTTGTAAGTCATAATAGTTTAGGGAAGTATTTCTGGGATTTCTAATAACAATATTGATTTTGAGAAAACATTTAATATTAAAAGATATTTCCAAAGGCAGTAGGTAATTGATCTCCACAAGTCCATTGAAGTGGACAACTATCTGTATTTCTATTCTCCAGTAAGACTCTTGAGACTTTACAAGGCCCCTAGGAAGAGGTCAATGTAAAATTCACTTAAATTCTTTTCGGACTATTCTTGGGGGAGATGACTGTTACACTAGTCTACAGGGCAGGCATGCATTAAGGCAAAAACGCCTGTGCTAAACAAATTAGATAGAAACATTGCATTAGCCCTGAGAACAACGACCAATAGTACAACAGGGTTGAATAATTCACTTCTGTGCTAAATTATTTTCTTGGCAACTTGGTAGGACTCAGAGCTTTTCCAAAGCATGATTCTGAGTTTGCCCCCATCCTTTGCCATCTCCCCACTTTTTTTTTTAAACCACAGCAGATAGCCGGATAACAGGATATTGAACTCTTTTGCCACCAAATGCTCATGTCCATTATTATTATTTTCTAAGTACTCATTTCCGAAAGGAAAGTGACTTTCAGCTTGGTAAATCATGATATAGATGCTAGGGAGAGAATATCAGTTATTTTTTTAAAAATCATAAATATCCCTTGGGGTAGGGACAATAGTTATGTACTCCACAGCACCTAGGATCTTCACATAGTTTACACTCATCCTAATATTCAAATACTACTTACTGCGAGCCAGGCACTATTCTCAGCACTTTACAAGATATTAACTTATTTGGTTCTTACAACAGCCAAGTTCAGCCTACTGCTTCATTTGCATCTTATGAATACAGAAGCTGAGGCTAGGTCACTTTTCCAGGTCACACAGTTAGGAAAGGGCAGAGCAGGGACTCAAAGCCAAGCATTTTGGCTCCAAAGTCCACTAAATAATACTACTTTGAGTTACGTTTAGAATGGAAGCCGTCTGGGATAGTAAAAGGAAAATATGATTTTGCTTTTGGTTGGTTGTTGTTCTACGCAGCTCTCACTTAATGAATAAAGCTTCTTTTTGTCCTCTCACCTCAAATCAAAGAACCATGAGAGCTATTCACTAGATGAACATCTGGCCCATGGATTCCATTTCTGTGTCCCAAGACAACCTTGATTTTTACTTAGATTTGCAAAACATTATTAATCAACATGCATGGTAATGTTAAAAGAGCACTGGGTACCAAGACTCTTTTAGCTGATTTATATGGAGGATTGCTGTCAGAGTATATGCTTCAAAATGCTTTCAGATTCACATGTTGATACGAGAATGGTCTAGTTTTAAATGTCCTGCTTTATGACTGTGACCACTCTCTGCTACACTGATCTTTTCCATGCCTCAATAATGCAGAGATATGTGACTTTTGTAGTGGGGTGATGAAGATATCCAGCCACCACATGATCCCCATGAAACATCTCTAATATTATCAGCACCACCACAGATAAGTTGAGATAGCTCTGAAGATATTTATCTTTAATCATTTTATGTCCAGATTTATGCCAGCATGTGAACAATTTCTAAAGATTATACCATGAAGTGCCAAAAATAGCACACAAGGACAATTTCCAAAGTTTCAAAAAATTAAGATTTTCTACAATTAAGGCTTACCCATAGCTTGCAGCTTGCAAGGATCTCAGGTCACAAGTATGAGACTGATGGTAGAGAGGCCTGTGTTTTTATCCTAATTCTCCCACTCCTTGGCATAATGACCTTATGCTATTGACTTAATATTCCTTCCCTTTAGTTTCTTAACTATGAAAAGATAACACTGCTTATCTCTCAGGGGCGATATGGGCATTTAATGAGAGCATGAACTTAGAGTATCTAAAATATATTGCATTTTATTCACGTTATTCAATTTCTAAAAAGAAAAAAGAAAACTACCCTTCTGACAGTATAATCTTTTCTCCATCGAGACCATGCGCTATGATGGTAAATTTCAAAGGCACGGAGGATACCAGATGTGAATTTATATTAATACTAATCCTCCTCTATTCCCATCCCGCATTTTCAAGGGTTAATTAACATCATTATAATTATAGATAGGTTAGCTATTATCTCATTTGCCAGCTGTGAAATGGAGAAAATATCACTTTATTTAGTCCTCAGACCTAGTTTGCTATCAGAGTCTTCCAGGAAATGTTTTCTTTTAAAAAATAGAGCTTTATCAAGATCTGCTAATTGGAGCATGTGGCATAGGGTCCAGGCATCTGTATTTTTATGTGTCCCCAGATGATTATGACATAGCCACACCTTCCACGGTCCTCTTGTTCCCAGACCAAACTGAGGGTTGGGCTGCTTATTCTCACGGCCCAATAATGAGATGCAGATGAACTGTGGAAGAAGAGAGTCTTTATTTCGGTAACCGGGTACAGAGAGGCGGCCTGGAAAATATCGCCAGACCAACTCAAAATAACAATGTTTTCCAGAGCTTATATACCTTCTAAGCTATATATCTATGTGTAAATGTGCATTCATCTGAAGACATAAGTGTGGACAAACTGGGACCAAATCAAGCCCCCGCCTTCTTCAGAGTCGCTGGTGGTTGTGCTCTCCCCCACGAATTCGCCCTCGCTCACCCTCGACTCGCTGTCCCCGAAGCAGTTGGTGGTGTAATTGCTCTGCTCGTCCTCACTGGTGTCCACCACGGTGGAGTGGAACAGGGACTCGCACTCGGCCGAGTACTGGGAGTCGCTAGCCACGTAGGCGTAGGGGCTGGCGTAAGGCAGCGGCACGGGGCCGGGGTACAGCCCCACATTCTCCTGGCGACCCCGCCGGGCCCTCCTCAGGACCTCTTCGTAGGAAATCCCGGCCGAAGACTTCCACCGCGGGTAGTCAGTTCGCTTGTGCTTAGGTTTGGCCACCACCGCCTCCCGTCCGTGGCCATGCGCCCTGCTCCCTGACCCGTGGCCCCCGCTCGCGGGCCTGCCGGGAAGACTAGCCTCGGGCCTGCCCCCGCTTTTCCTCCCCTTAGAGGAGGCTTTCTTGAGTTTCTTATTTGTATCCAAGTCATCCAGGAAGCGACACTTCTTGCTCCCGGCCCGCGTTTTCTCCCTGACGGTGGGCAAGCCGTTCTCCAGCCCCTGGAGGGCTGGGCCGCGGTGCTTCAGGCTGGAGCTCTTCGCGACGCCCACGTTCCTGTGGCCCCGGTGGAGCCAGTTTGCCCAGACTCTGCCCATTCAAACGGTAACTGCCCCATACCTTCACACCTACCCCGCCAAAACCTTTGTCAAAATTAAGGCCTCACATAACCTCAAAAAGAAGACTCTCCGCTTTCGGTCTGGCTCTTTGAAACTGATGACGACGGTTAGAGTGACATCTTTGGTGTAGAAAGCGTCTTTTTTTTTCTTCTCCCTAGCTGCCAAAATAAAAAAGGTGGTGCTTTCATTTTTGTATAATACTTTAATGGAATGCTTTTTTGAAAAATATAAAACCAAGGTAAATTATTATTTCATCTTCATGTATGGACGCTAGTGCCTTTAATGGAAGGTAAAGAACGTTTTGCTAGTTAGAAGTAAATATTGAGGTTTTAATGGTGGTGATAGTGAGTTTTGTGGTACCAGCTGTTTTTTATTTTAAACTTTCTGAGCATCCGGCAAGGTACAAGTTTTGATGTTCAAGTTTTATTGGGATAAGATCTTTTGATCCCAAGGTCAGGTGGATGGAATTTTTGGATTTATATTTGCTCCTTGAGTCTTCAGGGCAGTGCCTCCATGAGGGTTTTCCTGTCGAGGGGCACCACATACAATAGTGTGAAGTAGGTATGAGGGGCAGTCATTGTATTCTATAGTTTTTTATATAGTCTACATTTCTCAGATGTATCCCCATTCGGTTTTATTCTCAGAACTGTTCTTTTTACTAGACTCATGACTTGGAGGCCAGACCTTAAATCCAGAGATGGCAGCCTGGATAGGGACCTTAAAAGGATTCACAAAAACTTTTGCCACACTTGGTGCCTAGGCCCTGTTCCTAATAACCCCTTCTAGGGCCGTTTATCCAACATTTTGATGCCTTCTTTTCCCTCCCTGATTTGTAGCCAGTCCAACCTTTCATTCCTTGGAGGATTTAGTTTTGGGATAAAATTTTGGTCCTTGGGCACAGAGACATTCGCTATTAATAAAGTAACCCTTGAGCATGACTCCAATCCCAGAATTGCTCACTGAGCGCTATGCCACCGAAGCATTGACCTGAACATATTAGTGCAATCCAGTCCAGATTGGACCGCTGATCCTATGTGGAAGGGCTGTTTTTTTAAGAAAAAAATTTTGGTAAACAGTATTGTGTAAAATTGCTTTTTGTATACCAATATATGCATGTTTTGTGCATGAGTAGTACTTGTGTTGATATTCCTGTTGATGTTAAATTACTATATAATATAAACAGTATGTGTTTTTATATATCATTGTGTAAATTTAACATAACACATATGCAGTAATAAGTGGTTTGTTTTACTGCTAAAAAAAAAAAAAAAAAGACATAAGTGATTCACTTCTTTCCATCTATAACAGGTCTGAGTCCTGAAGACCTTCCTCTGGAGCCTCAATAAATGTACTTAATCTAAATGGGTCCAGGTGCTAGGGTGATTACCCTTATCTTGTCTCCTGTTAAATCATAGAGGTTTGGGGAGTTCCTCCAGACCCCCAGTAAACTTGTTTGTGGAGGCCTAGGGAGTGTCTTCAGACTCTCAATAAAATTTGTTTAACCCTAAATGGGTCCTGTTAAGAATTCCTTTGTTACCTTGTCATGCTTCAAGACCCATGAAAGACGTAGGCAAAACTCTTGGTGGACTTCTGTTACATTCCACCCTTTGTATAAGCACTCTGGCTCTTTCAGCTTTTAGTATTTAACTTAACCACTCAGACAGGGCTGAATCAGTTGTCATGGAGCACCACGTTAGTGAGACCTGGCCTGCCACACTCGGACTTTCTTTGGAAATTCTTTACCTTAGATTTTGCTACCAAGAGTTGTCCATAGACTAATAGCATCAGCAGCACCTGGGAGCTTAATAGAAATGCATAATCTCGCCGGGCATGGTGGCTCACGCCTGTAATCCCAGCATTTTCAGGGGCCAAGGCGGGCAGATCACGAGGTCAGGAGTTTGAGACTAGCGTGGCCAACATGGTGAAACCCCTTCTCTACTAAAAATACAAAAATTAGCCGGGCATGGTGGCATATGCCTGTAGTCCCAGCTACTAGGGAAGCCGAGGCAGGAGAATCGCTTGAACCTGGGAGGCGGAGGTTGCAGTGAGCCAAGATCACACCACTGCACTCCAGCCTGGGCAACAGAGCAAGACTCCATCTCAAAAAAAAAAAAAAAGAGAGAGAATCTCAGGCCATCCCATCCTTGACCAACTCAATCAGAACCTGTGTTATAACAAGATCCTCAGGGATTTGTGTGCATGTTAACGTCTGAGAGTAGTACTTTCGATTTTGTTCTCTGACTTTTCCCTCCACAGCCCTCACCCTATGCAATTTATCTTGGATCTAAAAAGCCAGTCACCTCAGAAAAGTTGCCAAATCCTGACAAAGAATCTTGATTCTATAGGTTTTTATTTTAAATACCTACTTATTTATTTTTAGGCTTTACAGTATAGGGTCTTCTTTCTGTTACCAGAAAGGGGGTGCTGATCCAGACCCCAAGACAGGGTTCTTGCATCTCACACAAGGGAGAATTTGGGGCAAGTCCACAGAGTGAAGTGAAAGCAAGTTTATTAAGAAAGTAAAGAAATTTTAAAAATGGCTATTCCATAGGCAGAGCAGCCCCTAGGGCGGCTGGTTGGCTATTTTTATAGTTATTTCTTGATTATATACTAAACAAGGGGTGGATTATTCCTGAGTATTCCAGGAAAGGGGTGGCAATTCCAACAAATGAAGGTTCCTCCCCTTTCCGATGTTGCTATGGCATTTGCAAACGGTCATGGCACTGGGAAGGGTGTTTTTTAGCATGCTAATGTATTATAATTAGCATATAATGAGCAGTGAGGATGACTAGAGGTCACTTTCATTGCCATCTTGGTTTTGGTGGGTTTTGGCCAGCTTCTTTGCTGCATCCTGTTTTATCATCAAGTTCTTTATGACCTGAAACTTGTGTCAGCCTCCTGTTTTATTTTGTGACTTAGAATACTAACCTCCTGGGAATGCAGCCCAGTAGGTCTTAGCTTTATTTTACCCAGTTGCTATTCAAGATGGAGTCACTCTGGTTTCAATGCCTCTGACACTTGAAGTATAGGATCTTACCGTTATGGACTTGCCTGTATGGATTTTTCACTTCTCCACTGTTGAGCCTTTTAATACTTGCTATTCTGGAGGAGGAATTTATTGATATTCCTCTTGGGATTAATATTCCAGTGTGTCATAGCAAACATGGGTGAGAAAGATGCATTTTGATAGCTTAGTGAGTTGAATGTGGCAGCAAAAATATATATATTTCAAAACAGTTCAACTGTCACTTTAAGAAACTCTAAATAGCGTGTCAAAGAGGAAAGCACTGTACAAAAGTAGTTTAATATTAGATGCATATGTCTGTAATTTAATTTGCAGCACGTGGAGAATAAAATGCTATGGAAAGAGTATTTTCCTACACTTTATAATTATTGCTAGTACATTAGTATTGATTATATTTGAGTCCTTAGTGAGTGAAGGGATTTTCCTGCATCTATGGTCTAATTTCTGTACTTTCCCAAGACACTCTGGAGTTCTCATGTAAATGCATATAAGAGATCTAAACCAACTATAATAAACAACAAAGTTCTTTCAGCTCTGACATACGCCTCTATCTTGATTCATCTGAAAGTTTACATACACTTCAATATCCAAGCTAGTGCAGGTATCTAATCTAAACATATTCATTCTTTCAAACACATTCTTTCAAACTGTTTCTTTTCAGTGGTGAATTTTGTGTTATTGAAGAATAAGGTGGCTACTTAACCATGTAATAAGCAAATGCATGGTATGCATTCTCAATAAAAAGTTATGGCTAGAGCACTGGAAACCAAATGCCTATGTGTGTTTTGTAAGAGGGGCTGCCTTTGGTACCTCTGGTAATCCCAGACCCAGCTAAGTACAGATCTAAATTGAAATCACTTCACATGTTTCATTTCACACACCACTTTCCTATAACCTCCTAAACTGTCCTTATTAAATTTGCCCTTGAAAAGAAAGGCTGCCTGTAAACACAAACAACTGAGAAATTAAATAGAGGGACAGGGTTCAGTTCATTATGCATGGCTAAATTGATTTTCTTCATCTGGAAATTGAGTATGCATATGTTTTCATTTAAAATGATGGGAGGCACTTTAGATCTCTAAGATTAGCAAGCACCTTAACACAGCTTCTTTTATTTGGAAAGTAAGAAAAAAAAAGATCATCTTGTGTTTGACAAGTGTCAAGTTCTGAATTTAAATGAGAGGTAGTTGGATATGATGGTTGACTTCTTACAAAAGAACTGCCATACTAGTCATTTTAGATTTTGATGAGTTATCTAAAGCTGATGACCTTTCACATTAAAATTAACCTTGTTCCCCAGTAGCTTATTCCCATAGCCCTCAGCAACACCCTCCTACCCCCATTAATTTTGTTCTTATAGCACAACACTGACATCAAATGGTAAGTAAACTTAACCTCAAAGAGTTAATTTCCTCTCTCTTAAGTTATACTGGACCTTGCGGGCAATGTGATAATATTAAAACTCCACTTACTCTTGAGTGGCATTCATAAATTCTTTTGAAGGAAGGATATAAGGCATTAAAAAGAAACACAAAGTAATGGTGGAATAATATTGTTTTTACTAAATTCTAATTACTTCAGACAGACACATTCACATACACATACATACCCATACACACAGACACAAATGTCTTTGGGGCTATTTTGCTCTTTTGTTAGTTTCAGAAATGGTGAATGTATTTTAAAAATGCCTCCAAAGATGTAGAGACTTGAAAAATATGGTCTAGGTCTAGATATTTGTCAGACATGGCATCTAGGTCTAGATATTTGTCAAACAAACCACGTGTCACACTATGAAGTAAGCTGTACCCTGAATAGAATAAATGCCATATGTGTTTCAAACAGCTGGAGATAAAATATCTGCAGACTTCATAATTGGTTTTTGTGTTTTGGCTTGATAAAGAGAATTTGCCAACCTGCAATAGCAGGATGGTCAGCTACCAAGGAGACCATTGTGATTCTCCCTACCCCTCCAGATGCTGCTAGGAAAACTCAAATGGGAAGCACAGATAACTGAAAAATAACAGATGTGGAACAGGTCTTTTGGATGCTCAGTAAAAAAAATATGTGGTAAAACAAATATGTACTCTTTCTTCACTTTTTTCCTACATATTCAAAAAAGTATAAGTCAATACTATTCACAAAACAGTTAAATGTTTCTTATTTTTCCCTGTTTAGAAATTTATATAAAGACATAAGTAGTCTTTAATAGTTTTATTAAAACTACCAATTCCATTGCCCCAAAGTGATATTACGTTTTTAAAAAAGACAAAAACAAAATGTCCAAAGGCAATCTGTCAAATGATAGTGATTTCTAACTCACTCGGCCATAGATAATTTTCACCTTTCACTCATTGTCTCTATTTAGGAAAATGATCTTCTTTATTAACATACTAGCTGGTTGCTCAAGAAGCACCAATGATAGTGATTAAAATAATTGTTTTAGAAAGCTACCATCCAAAGGTTATGGACCAAGATAAAGGCATAAAATGACAGGAAAAGATGCCCAAAATTACATCTAATAAGCAAAATTTTAATATTACATTTGCTTTGCAGGATAATCTTGCAAGATGATGATAATGGCTCTTTGCTCCTAGTAGTGAGAGTTATCAAATAGTCATAGATTCTAGTATTATCAGAATCCATTCAAAATTAAGGGATAGTGGCTTCCATCAAAATTCTTTGGGTATAATATAAAAGCTACGAAGGCAATTCTGTGCCAGAGTTTACTTGTACTCTGCAGTATTTGCTCAAAAAAATAGGCATTTTTCTTCCATAATCAATCCTGGTTATCTTCAAATTAGAATATTCCTGATTTGACATTTATAATGTTTGTTCTCTTACCAGGCAGGCCAGGAAAATTCTCATAAAGTCAGAAAAATACACAGAGTTTCCAAGATGACTGAAGAGTACATGTCTCATCCTTTCCATACTCACCTCCTTATTCCATTTCTTACCCCCTCACATCAGGCTACATTTATAGAAAAATAAAACTATTTTAATCATCTCTAGATGGATTAAGTTTTGCTCATCTACTTTCTAGTAGTAGCTGTATGCTGTAATATTTTAAATAATAAAAACAATATGTCCATTTTTTTCTGCCATCTTAATTCCAGCAAATCAAATCTTTTCTTAATATGTTCTGTACCTGTTATTCTGACAAAACTCAGGTATTTTTTTTTATCATCTCTGTACAGTCATCTCAAGCATTTACCTATTTGAATTTATTTTTTCAGCTTCATTTTTTTCCAGTTTAATGATGATGATGATGATGATGATGATTTTTAATAGAGATAGGATCTCACTATGTTGCCCAGTCTGGTCTCGAGCTCCTAGTCTCAAGTGATCTTCATGCCTTGGCCTCTCAAAGTGCTGGATTAGGTATGAGCCACCACTCTCGGCCTAAGCTTTATTTTTTAAAAAGCTTTTACTTGCTTCATTTAGTTTGGAAATGATCGAATAGGCATATGAGATATTCCAGTTGCTTCACCTTCTTTTCAGGGGTCATGTCCGCTAACAGTCCAAAGCCTTCCCTGAGAAAGCAGACGGAATTGTCATGGATAAAACACTGGTCTATCTCAGTCTCTTCCTTTTCACCTTCTGATTTCTAGAACATCTAAATCTTCAATGTTTCCAAGAAATTAACTACATTTATACGTATATATGTATCTTCTTGGTTTTAGTGGAGGACTCTGGGATAAATCTGTCCTCAAAGTCCACTGTGGAAAACAACAATATGAAAAAAGTGGGAAATTAGAATATCACAAAAAGAAAGCCATTTGAGTGCCCTCTTGTGGAATAAAGCAGCACTGCAGCTATTGAAATTAGTGACTTTTAGTACTCTTAGGTTAAAATATTATTGGGAAAGTAAAGAATGCTGAGACAAAAGAGAGAGGGAAAACAAGAAGGAAGGGGGATGTTTATTTTAGGCAACTATTGAAAAATAGCAAGAAGGTTTGTAACTTCTATAATGGTCAATTTAAGGAAAAGGGGCAAAACATACTGGTTTATAATAAACACTATAAACTACATTTTTGCACTTTACTTCAAGATTATGATGTCACATAAGCCTTTGGCTACTTGTTAAAAAATTAATTTACTCCTGATTAACCACTGTCGATAATAAATAAGCCTGGAGAGTATTTTCCTTTGTAAATTAGTGGTGATGGCCATTTCTATGGAAATGGAAAAATAATGAAGCTCTCCCTGCAGTGTGAATTGTCAAGCATATATATGAAATGCAGCTTACATAACAAAATGTAACTGCTAATAGAGAAGTCAAAATAACGGTGAATTTAAGACAACTGGGAGTCTGTCTTGTTCCCAAGAAGACCATGCCATTGTTGGGTATTACTGGGAAAGGTAAGGATAGTTGGTATGAGCTCAATGATTAATGTAAAAAATAAGAAACTAAAGCTATTATGGCATCACAGTGGAAATATGTATAGATTCCAAGAACCACTGAACCCTAATTAATGAAGCAGCTATGCTTATTCGACTAAGTGAGCTGAATATGGTCAACGAAAAGCGATAAATACAAGGAACTAAAGAGTTGGTAGAAATACACGGAACTCCAAAAATCCACTGCATAAAAGCAAAAAGGCCACTATAGAACTTTATCGAAATCAAGTATTTGGGAGCTGTAGAAATTATCCAAATGTTTGCAACACTATGAGAAGCTTTATTCAAGAAAAACAGCTTAATGTTATAAATAACAGTGAGCTCTGTGAGGTTTGCACTTGCTCTATTCCTCTCTTCCTAATTCCATGAAAGCCCTGAAAACCAGAATCCTCGCAATCATGGTAGCTACGAAAAATAACAGTAACAGGGTGAGTGCGAGTTAGAATGAGCTTGAAGCTCCCAAAAGCCCCATCTCCAGAAAATCAACACTATTTGCACGCTTCTTGCAAAGGCCCCGTTCACGGAGTTGGTCTATACTTGACCTGAGCTTGATCAGTGACAAAAGTTTTATCTGAGGGAATTTGTTTAAAAAAAAAAATCCATCAGCAGTTGCTTAACATTGCAGCTGCCTAATGCAGTGATGCCAGCTGGGCAAAGAGGCTGGACAAAGATTCTCTGTATTCCTGGAAATCTCAAAGCCCACGCACATGTGCCCAGGAAGTCATGTGCAGTAATCTCCCACCTCTGGCTGATCTTGAGGCTCTGAACAAGTAGAAAGTAAAAATCAAGATAAAATTGAAAACTGATAAAGATGAAAATGTGTTCAAACACTGTCAGCATATGGGTGCCTCAGCAATGGGTAGTAAACATACCGGTTCAAGGCATTTGGAAAAATTCTATCTAATAAAATTATCTGACCTCTATGCTGAGCAGAGTCCTCAGGGGCTGCACATGACAAGGAATACAGACTTTATATAATTAGTCCTGGAAAATGACTAAACAAACAAACAGCAACAATGGAAAACCTTGGATAGGGAGGAAAATTTGATTTCTAAAGTTACCAGTTTATGATATTAAAAATGTTCAGCTTTTAACATGATAAAAACTTGTATGTGACATGTGAAAAAAACCCAGGAAACTGTAGTCCATAAATGAGTTTTAAAAAACAGATAATAGAAACTGCCTTGAAGAAGTCCACCTTTTGAAACTGATAAATAAAATCTTTAAATCAGATAGTACATGTTCCAAAAACTGCATCTAAAGAATTAAAGGAGTGTATGAGCATAAGGTCTCACAAAAAAGAGAATATCAATAAAAAGGCAAAATATAAAAAAGAACTGAATAGAAATCCTTGAGTTGAAAAGTACAATAAAGGAAATGGAAAATTCATTGAAGGGTCTCAACAACATATTTGAGCCAGCAAAGAATCAACAAAAGTGAAGATATGTCAATTGAAATTGTCTGGTGGGACGTACAGAAAAAAAAAAAATGAAGAAAAATGAAAAGACCTTTTGAGAGCTGTGAAACCCCATCAATTTTACCAAAATATGCATAATAGAAATAGAAATCTCAGAAGGGAAACAGAGAGCAAATAAGGGACACAAAGAATATTTAAAGAAACAATTACCAAAATCATCCCAACTTTAATGAAAAATATTAATCTGTCCATTCAATGAATTCAAATTGGATGAATTCAAATCCATACCTAGACACATCATAGTCAAACTGATGAAAGACGAAGAGACAATCTTGAAAGAAACAAGGCAAAACTGATTTATCACATACAAGGAATCCTCAATAAGATTCCTTGACTTCTTCCACTGATTTCTTCCCACAAATGATGGAGGCCAAAAGACAGTGGGATGACATATTGAAAGGGCAGACCCCAAAATCCTGTCAATCATAGACAGCAAAGCTATCCTTCAAAAATGAATGGAAAATAAGATATTACCAGAAAAACAAAAACTGAGAATTTGCTGCAAGCAGTCCTACCCAATAAGAAGTTTGAAAAGGAGTCCTTTAGTCTGAAATAAAAAGAGATTAGATAGTAAATCTAAACTACCTAAAGAAATAAATAGCACTGATGAAAGCAACTATATAAGTACATATAAAACAGTATAAATATACGTTTGTCCTTTCTCAGGAAATCATTAAGAAAATAACTAAAAATATAATTTTTTAAAAAACAGAGAATTTAAAAAGCATACCAGAAGATATCTTGTTAATATGAAGAGGGAAATAAGGAAAGAATGGAAGAACACAAAATGACTTAAGACATGGAAATCAACTAACAATATGGAAGATGGAAATCCTATCTTATCAGCATTAACATTAAATATTAATGAGTTAAATGCTCTCATCATAAGGCAAAAATTATCAGAAAGTATTGAAAAAGTGTTACCGAACTATAGGTAGCTTGGGGGGTTGGGGGTTGTGCTATCACTGCCTGTTATGCTATCTCTTCTCCTTGCCTATTCCCACCAATTTATGTATTATTGTGGGTCATTGATGGTGGAGCTGAGGACTGACTGAGTCTTCCTTGCCACCTCCTGTAACCAGTTCTCCTGTAATTAATAAGTTCTAGTGGAAGCATCAAAGAAGTTGACACAAGAATGAAGTGGAATCTCTACCTCATACCTTGCACAAAAATTAGTTCAAAAATATTATAGAGCTAAGTATAAGAGCCAACAACTATAATACTCCTTAGAAGAAAAAATAGGCATAAATTTCTGTAACCTTGGGTTAGGTGATGGTCTCTTCAAGATGACACCAAAACCACACGTGACAAAAGAGAAAAGTTGATATATGAGAATGTATCTTTTGTTTGTTGGTTTGTTTGTTTGTTTTTGTAAGACGGAGTCTCTCTCTGTCACCCAGGCGGGAATGCAGTGATGCCATCTCGGCTCACTGCAAGCTCCACCTCCTGAGTTCATGCCATTCTCCTACCTCAGCCTCCAGAGTAGCTGGGACTAGAGGCACCCACCACCACACCTGGCTAATTTTTTGTACTTTTAGTAGAGACGCGGTTTCACCGTGTTAGCCAGGATGGTCTCGATCTCCTGACCTCGCGATCTGCCCACCTCAGCCTCCCAAAGTACTGGGATTACACGCGTGAGCCACCAAGAATTTGTCAAAACTAAAAGCATTGTGCTTTCAAGGACATTATCAAGAAAGAAAAATATAGCCCACAGAATCTGGAGAAGATATTTGAAAAAGATACAGGACTTGTATGTGGAATGTATGAAGAACTCTCACAGTTCAGCAATTAAAAAAAAACAATTTAGCACTAAGCCATTTATATCATTAGTTATCGCTACCTAAATATGTATCGAAAGGTATAGGTTAACATTAATAACTCCAATTCTAAATCAAATACAAAGGATTCATTCTAACTTTCCCCATTTCTGTATTTTTAATCTATTCCCAACAGTGAAAAACTGGCTCCTGTTTACCTTCTAATACCAATTTACTATAAGAATTGTCTTTGGGTGTAACCAATCTACCATTGATCTGTCATATCCCTCCCAACAGGTGTCCTCTGGTCCTTACTCACAATCTCGACAACTTGCTGGGGACCGCTGTTGGCTCCCTAAGTGGGAGGGATATGCCGCCCTTAATTCAGCATTTGGTAGTCTATGCCCAAGCTCCTAACTACAGCTGCCCCCACCTAGCTTTGACCTGCCCCCTACACTTCACCACCTGCTGCAAGCCCTTTCTCAAATGCCCCCCTTACCACAATAAGGCTCAAATCACCCTGATGTAGCTTAGCTGTTCCTCCTTCTGTGGACCAAGCTACCCTGTCCTCACCTTCCTGTAGATGCTCTCTTCTTTCCACTTCTGATTGGCCATCTTCATTACCACACCCTGCACCCCAACTTTCCACAGATGCCCTTCTTGTCATACTCATATCCTGCACCCCCAACAGACTGCTGTGCCTTCCTTTCTTCCTTCCTCTTGTGTCAATGGCCATTGTGTTCATTCCCATGCAATGGCTTTTCCACTGAATATTGAAGAAGAATTTATGGAAGAAAGAGAAGAATGAAAGGAAAAAAAAGGGAGAAGGGGAAGAAAAGGAAAATGGGAGAGGGAGGGATGGATAAAGAGAGCTAGGGAGGAGGAAGGAAAAGAGGGAGGGGATCATTTGAAATCAATAAACATTTATAGCAAAGTCCTCACCTGCCTTCCTCTTCTCTTTTTCCTTCCATCATTTCATTCACAAGAACCCATCCTATGACGCATGTATTTAGCTTCTTTATCATGGTTGTCTGGAGGCATAATCAGCAAATTCAAGGAAATAAATGTTATTCTTACTTGCTATCAGATTTTATCCTTTAAAAAAGGACTTAAATGAAGGAACTTTACTTCAGCCCCGGGAGTAGTATGGGTGATATTCTGCAGCGAAGGGGCATTCTGAATCTTTCAAATGCACCACATGAGTCACTGCCTTTGTGCTTTCACATGAGAAGGGTGTTGTTGGGGGGCTCCATGCTACTCCAACCCAGGAAGAACAGGCTGTTTCTGTCTATGGGGGCTCTGACTTCTTTAAATTGGGCTTTCATCTAAAAATGAGGACTAATTTCTTTTTATAAGTTAAGAAAGTATCTCTGAGCATGTTGAGGAGAAAGTACATAGATAACAAAAATTAAAACTATCTAAAGTATTTAGGAAATTGAAAATTTGTTAAAAATGCATTATGCTTGCAAAAAGAGAAAATATTAACTATTTTGTAAAAATAAATTTTCCCTTTCTTGTCTTTTTTCTGTAAGTTCTGTTGTAGATGGTCTAGGTTGCTTTTCCCCCATCTTTCTCTCTTTATTTTTATTTTATCATGGACTCTATTCTCCCTCTCTGCTAAAGTTCTTCAGTCTTCCAAGGATCAGAGGGTGACAGAACTACAAATGTTGTAACACCTAACAAGTGGAGAGAAAGAAATCAGCTAACATCATCTTGTTTCCAAATCATATTTGGGAATGAGCAAAAGCAGGTGATTCTGCTTCCTATAAAAGGAAAAAGAGGCCGAGCGCAGTGGCTCACGCCTGTAATTCCAGCACTTTGGGAGGTCCAGGCGGGCGGATCACGAGGTCAGGAGATCGAGACCATCCTGGCTAACACAGTGAAACCCCGTCTCTACTAAAAATACAAAAAAATTAGCCGGGTGCGGTGGCAGGTGCCGGTAGTCCCAGTTACTCGGGAGGCTGAGGCAGGAGAATTGCTTGAACCCGGGAGGCAAAGCTTGCAGTGAGCTGAGATCGTTCCACTGCACTCCAGCCTGGGCAACAGAGTGAGACTCCATCTCAAAAAAAATAAATAAATAAATAAGGAAAAAGAAAGAAAATCCATCAATTTCATCAATCAGTTCAGTAACTGGTGTTTTTTGTCCTGCTTCCCTATCTTTGTATCCCTCATCTCTATGTGCTTGTGTCTTTGATTTTGTGAATGGTTAACGGGAGATAATTGGCATCTTTTGGTCCATGGGAGAGGATTGCCAGAAGTCATTTCTATTCGCCTTTTGACCACAGGAGAGTTAATTAATGAAGCATTGGCTGAGTAACACATGGAAAGGTTATTTTTCTGAAACACTTGAAAAAGATTTAGATATTGCAGACCTCAAATCAAAGTAAGCAACAAGACATTCAAATGCTGAACTGAATGAGGAAGTTGTTTATTAAAATGCATTTCAGCCTGTGATTTACTAAATCACCCATTCTGTTGCGCTCCATGGACAAACAAGCTCCACTTGTCAATTATTCTACATTCACCAGAAGTCTGGGAAAGTCACCAAAAGCTTTCCTGGACATAATAGATTTTGAATTTTGCTTGAAGTGTTGTTTTTCCAAGTGAAATAAATTGTTTTGATATCTCTCATATTTTCTAGGTCTAACTAATCTGACCAATATAACATGTGGCCTTGGTCTTAGAATTAAATTTAAAAGGACAGGATAAGGATACCAGTGGGAAATTCAAGGAGCTGCCTGAATAAAGACGAATGAAGAGATCTGAGTGGCTGCTGATAAGAAAGGAGAAGTGGCCCACCTCATATTGCTTTAGAGCAGGCGCCAGCAACACTTGGCCGCATACTGACGACCTGGTTTCACTAAATCAACCTGTGATCTGCTTTGAGAAAGAGCCATTAGAAAGACACTTTATTTCAACTTCTCTAATAATCATAGATATTAGTCCTCTAGTGGGTGAGAGACAGCGACTAGTTTCCACTAAATACAGTTCAAAACTCTAAGATGTATATGGTGGGAGAACTGCAGATGGCATTTCCTGTATTCATCACACACTTCTGTATTTTTAAAATGTTTTTATTCTAGTATTTACATAAAATATATGACAGGCAGGAAAGTTAAAATCATTTATAGATAGCAGAATCATTCTGTAAATGTTTTAACATGTATTATATATACATATATAATATGCATATATATACATTATAAATACATATATATATTAATCCTCTAGCAAAAAAAAAAAAAAAAAATTGAGGCAGGCTCAGGGATGCTGGGAGGTCTGAAGGGAATCCAGATAGAGAAATGCTGAATTAAGGGCGGCAATCGCGAATACTGGATGAAAAGAAGAATAAAAAGACATTCTGCAATGTTATGGGCAGAGCTAGAATTTGATGAATGTTTTCTGAACTATTGAATGAGCAAGGGTAAGAACAGCGATGGTTGGGGTTCTGGATTATAAGGTGTTTTCTTATTTAGTTACCCGCTTGCTCTGAAGAATATGCAATGTGTATGACATGACAAAGGGTAGCACAAGGATTTAAATCAAAGGTATGCAAACTATGGCCCCTAAGGCTGTTTTTAAAAACAGTGTATTAAAAACAAAAAATTAGCCAGTCGTGGTGGCGGGCGCCTGTAGTCCCAGCTACTCCGGAGGCTGAGGCAGGAGAATGACGTGAACCCGGGAGGCGGAGCTTACAGTGAGCCGAGATTGGGCCACCGCACTCCAGCCTGGGCGACCGAGCAAGATTCTGTCTCAAAAAAAAAAAAAAAAGCAGTTGTATTAAAACACATGCTCATGGGTTCACATATTGTCTATGATTACATTTGTGTTACAACAGCAGAGCTCAGTAGTGGTCCTAGAGAAAGCATGACCCATTAAACCTAAAACACTTGCTATCTGGCCCTTTACAGAAAAAACTCTCGGATTTAAGTGGAGGTGATTGAGGCATCCCCAAACTCAGTATCATTAAAAACTCTACTTGAGATTTTTTCCCTTAAGAGTCAGAAGAAATAATATTCTCTCCATGTGTTTTTTTACATTATCTTTTTTTGTGGTTAAATATTAACAAGAAATAACATGGGTGAATTTTCTTAAGAAATAGCATTTAGCATACTGTGATTTTTAACACATTAAACAGATTTTATAATGTTCTTAGGGGAGAACAAATATTCCAGATAAGGGACCAGAGCAATATAGACTGGGCTAAGAAGTTACCCTCGTCATGAGCCCTTATATGAGTTCTAATTCACAGTTATATGCTGGTGGCTTTCAGTGAAAAATACAATACAATACATTGTAAGAAATTGTGAAAGAATTAGCTTTTGTGCACAAAAAGAGAAGGCAGTCGAAGGCAAGGGTCCTCCAGCTTTCCCTGCATCTGCTATTTACCCCCTTGCCCATTAGACACACTCACTACGTTGACATCCGTTTCTTCCACTCAGGGGGTTTGTAGATTTATTTGATGGCATTAATTTTTTAAAGATTTTATGTTTTAGGGCAGTTTTGGGTTCACAGCAAAATTGAGCAGAAAGTACAGAGGGTTGCCATGTACTCCTTCCTCCCCCTACCCCCCACAGCCTCCCTCACAATCAACATTCTGCACCAGAGTGCTACATTTATTGCAATCAATGAACCTGCATTGATACATAATTATTACCTTAGGTCCATAGCTTACATTAGGGTTCACTCTAGGTGTTGTACAACTTATGAGTTTTGACAAATGTGTAATAACATGTATCAACCAAGTTACTGCTTTTGTTTTCATTTATTAGACCTAGCACAGAGTGTAATGCCTGGTCTTTTAAGGCAGTTTAATCTTGCTAAGTTTTCAATTGTGTTTTTCATTGTTTGTTCTGTTAGTAAGTTCAAGAGAGGTGATTAATGAAGCTTTTGTTGAATGCTTTCAGAGAATCCAGATTTTTGTGTGTGTGTTTGTTCAGTTAGAGAGTTCTTACATTACTAAGAAGAGGTGGACATTATCTTTTTCTTACATTTGGAAAAGGGAAGGGAAGGAGAGGGGAGCGGAGGGGAGAGAAAGGAAGTGGAGGGAAGGGAAAGAGGAAGGAAGGAAGGAGAAGGGAAGGGAAGGGAAAAGAGGGGAAGGGAGGGGAGGAGAGGAGAGGAGAGGAGAAAGGAGAGGAGAGGAGAAAGGAGAGGAGAGGAGAAAGGAGAGGAGAGGAGAAAGGAGAGGAGAGGAGGAGGGAAGGAGGGAAGATTCTGTGACTCAGAAAAATAAAGCAACTTGTTCAAAATCCTGCTACTAGTTTGTTGCAGAGTCCAGAGGCAAACAGAAATGTATGACCCCCAAATCCCCTTCTCTCTCAAACCTACCAAACTGGTGGTGTGTAGGACAGGGCTTCCCAGCCCTGGGGTACAGCAAATGAGAAACACTGTCCTAAAGAAGAAGAAGGTCTTAGTACTTAGATTCAAGCTTAGTCCCGGAGTGAAGGCTGCAGCCAATGACAACTAATAAGCAGTGTACAGTAAGATGGGGCCTGGCAGTGCCATGGCTGAGAGATGGACAAAAGAGGCAGGGAGCCGAAGTTAGTGGTGGGATCCATCCTTTCATCCTGCTCAGCCCTGAAGACATGAAAGGTTGGGGCCTTACTGGAGAGGCAAAAGAAGCCACACATCAGGGGTATTCTCTCTTGACAATTGAGATTCAGATGAGGCAGTTGACAAGTGATTAGTTTCCTACTGCTGGCAAAACAAATCACCACAAACTCAGTGGCTTAAAAACAACACAAATTGATTAACTTATAGGAGTATGGTATTGATAACTATATAAGTATATATCAGTTTCAAGGTGTTCCCTCTGGAGGCTGTCAGGGAAATCCCTTTTCTTTGCCTTTTCCAGTGAAAGTCTAGCTTTAAGTCAGTATGTTCAACACCAACCCAGTTCAATTTCTGGCCTGGTCCAATAACAATTTCCTTGTTTGCCTAAGTGAGAATTCCTTGATTACTTGCCTAAGAAATTTAAGTCTAACATTTAAGTCTAACCTGCTATACAAATGTTGAACTTGTTGGCAATATGGAGATCAAAATAGAAAGAAGGCGAATAAATATTGATAGCAGCAGGAGGCAAACAAATCCCTAGGTAGATAGGACTAAGTCCCTGGTGAAACTCTACCTTCAAACCAAAGACAGTTTATAGCCTGAAAGTCAAGCTATGAGTCCCAAGTAAAGCCCTGGACCAGACTGAGAACCTCCCTTTCCATTTGGCCCACCCTCCTCTGATTGATCCTCACCTTTCAGCTATTTTATATATATCTACCCCTCCCACAATTGGTTTTTTTACAATGTCATGCCCGTCTTTGAGTGGTGCCTTTGTTTTAGCCTTTTTTGCTTACTCACAAACCAATCAGCATGCACTCCCCCATTCTGAGCCTTGAAAGCCCTGGATGCAGCCATACTATGGGACAGATCACCTGACTTTGGGTGGGGAACCACTCTTTCATCCCCTCCCCACTGAGAGCTGTTCCATCGCTCAGTAAAATTCTTCTCCCCACTCTTCACTTTTTGATTGTCATCATAGCCTCATTCTTCTTGGAGGTGGGACAAAAACTTGGGAACTTCCAAACTCAGGTACGAGCTGCAAACTGAGTGCGGACACCGCAGTGAGTGTAGGATGCGGGCCAGTATGCAAGCCAGGCATAGCCCAGGAGGCTGAGTGGACAGGGTGCCTCCTGTGGCAGGCCTGTTGTCGAGTAAGTCTTAGGTGGAGACATCGCCAGCCATGGATGTCCTCAACTGGCAAAGTGGCCGAGAAAAATCCTGCATCAATATGAATGTAGAAATACACTGACATTATTTGAGACTCTTTCAAATACAGGTGATAAAATCCTACTCAAATTAACATAAGCAAAAGACTCAATTATCAGCCCACAACAATAATTTGGGAAAGGATGTCAAAGAGAAAGGAAGCTATAGGAAGGCAGGTTTCAGGAATTCCCTAAGATTCTTATACATCTCTGCTTGACTTTCCTCCTAGTTATTTATTTCTTCTCTTGCAATAGATCCTCTCCACAAAGTAAACGATATTACTGCTAACAGCCCCATCTTGGAATCCCCAGTAGAGAAAGAAATTTCAGTCTCAGGGAAGACTTGGGATTGGCTTTTCTCAAGTCACATGACCACTGATTGGCACAAATGCTGTTGCCAGGAGGATGACATACGTTGTGAAGATGGTGAGGCCAGGATCACCTCCTCTCCTGAACTGCAGTGAGTGGTCAGGGCCAGAACCAGAGAACTTGGGAAGAGTTATCATGCCAATCGGAAAAAAATAACCAATTACTGACACAAAATGACACTGTATCAGTTACTCTGTGGTTTAGAGGTGCGGAGGAGGGTAGCTATGTGTGTACAAGTACATAAATATGTATCTATTTTTCTATCTTTATATCTATATCTATATTCATCTGTATATACTTACAGTATATATCCATGAAAATGTCATAATCCATGAATATATATACAATGTATACACACACACACACACACATGCACATACACACATATATATATAAAGAGAGAGAGAGAGAGATTTACTAAATGAAGATTGTGGAGTTTTATTTTTTCCCTCACCTTTGCAACTAAGATATTTTAAGCTTGATTGATCATACTTCAGTACATCGTTTTAGAGGCAGAAAAGAAGTACTAAGATAAGAACAAGCTAAATATCTTTCCAGGAAGTGCAGCAAATAAGGAAGAGGAAAGCTCTATTAGAAATGACCTTACATTCTGGCCATGTGTGGTGGTGGCTCACGACTATAATGCCAGCACTTTGGGAGGCCGACGTGGGTGGATCGCCTAAGATCGGGAGTTCGAGACCAGCCTGGCCAACATAGTGAAACCCCGTTTCTACTAAAAATACAAAACATTAGCCGGGTGTGGTGGCAGGCACCTGTAATCCCAGCTACTTGGGAGACTGAGGCAGGAGAATCCCTTGAACTTGGGAGGTGGAGGTTGCAGTGAGCCGAGATCGCACCACTGCACTCCAGCCTGGGTGACAGTGAGACTCCGTGTCCAAAAAAAAAAGAAAAGAAAAAAAAAAAGAAAGAAATGACCTTACATTTTACTATTTAGGACATAGGATTGCAAGTCTATAGCATTGCAAGTCTATATCTAATGCTTTTCTATATTTCACAAATTCACGTAAACGATACTAAAAAAAAAAATAAAAGGGAGCAATTGGCTGTCAAATGGAGAGGCTGATAGATTGGAGAAGCTCTGCCTAAAAGCAGGGTCAAGGTGAGCCATGCTAAAGTTCAGGCCCGTGCTGAAGAAAATAAAAGTATAACTGCTAACCCCTCAGTGGGAAGCATATTTGGTTGAGAAATCTGGATGAAAGAAAGAATGAAGGTGTGAAAAATATCTCATCAAAGGAGGCGGCAGGAATGAATTAGAACAGACCTGGAGCCTAATATAAAAAACTGTTACTTATCAGGAAGCTCACGCCGGTATGCTTTGACCTCAGTTGCTCTTTAAGGAAAAAGAAATCCCTTTTATTGGTTGCTTCAGAACAAAGATTCTTCAGCTGAGAGACGGTTGGAGGTCTGCAAGATGTCTGCCACAGGCTTCAGCACACACAAGCTGAAATCCATGAAAATCGAAGATCCTTGGAATTAATACGGACACTGAATATATCATGATTCAGTTTGTGACATATGTTCTGTAACTGACACTCAGCAAGGGCTTCTCAAACTTTGATCTGCACACTAACCACCTGGAGATCTTGTTGAAATGCAGAATCTGATTCAGCAGGTCTAGGGTGAGGCCTGAGAATGTGCATTTGTAACAAGCTTCCAGGAGATGCCCTTGTTTCTAGTCCCCCCATCACACTTGAATAGTAAAGACTCTAAATGGTTTCAGAAGTTCAATGGAGTTTGTAATAAATTTTAGTGCCATCTCCCCAATGTTCCAAACAGGTGCGCATCATAGTTAAATGCCCAACGTGGACATATTCCTGCCATCCAATGTCATGTGAATGACACTAAAATTTACTTTGAAGTGACATCTGATTATGATGGAAGGGGTTTTTGGAAACTGGAAAGATGTTCCTCAACTGAGTTAAGAAAGGCAACTCACATTCACATTCACATCAACAGAAGAAAGTTCTTAGATTAACTTCCTGGACAGGAAATTACAAAGGCTAAAATGGCTAATGTCCAATGCAATGGGAGGCAAAAAGAACGGGGAGTGTGCCTGCTGCAGTGGTGCTCAGCCTTTCCGGACTTAACCATCATCTTGGTAGCTTTAAAGATACTAATGCTCTGACCCCACCCCACACAAACTTATTTAATTGGTCTGGAGTTAGCCTGAATATTAGAATTTCTAAAACACAAGCAGTTGATTCCCAGGTTCACCCAGGGGTGAGAATCACTGCTGGAAAACAGAAGTCCACATGAACACAATGGCTTCGAGCTGTATTAGCAAATTTTCCATTAGAGAAGATCTTCTCATGGACTATACTATGGTTTGAACATGTTCACCAAATTTTATGTGTTGGAGACTTTTTCTCCAAATTCATATGTTGATTGGAAGTGGGGTCTTTGGGAGGTTGTTAGGATGAGATAAGGTCATCAGTGTGGGGCCTCCATGATGGCATTGGTAGTTTTATGAGAAGAGGGAAGCAGACTTGAGATGACACACGTGCTCTTGCCCTCTTGCCATGTGATGCCCTCCAGCATGTTACAATGCAGCAAGAAGGCCCTCGCTGGGTGCCAGTACCATGCTCTGCTCTTGAACTTTCTAGCCTCCAGAACTGTGAGATATAACTTTCTTTTCTTTATAATTTGTCCAGTCAATTGTATTATGTTATAGCAACAGAAAATGTCTTAGACAGACTGCATTAAAATAAACAAAACCAAAGAATAAACATGATCAAATACCTCTTTACCCCTACATTAGAATTGCTACTGGGTTAGTGGTTTTGGAACATTTCTTTTTGTTGTTGATGTTGTTATTTGGCTATATGATTGGGTGTTTAAGATAACAAAGTTGATTCTAACAAAGTGAGGACAAATTGTAATACATCGAGCATACCAATCGCTGTAAGAATGGCAGAAATGTTACAGGCAATAAGCCTCGCTTTTTCCAACCTCCCTTCTATTCTTCTTCACTGACCATCATTTGCAACAACTTCATTCTGATTCATAGTGATATGAATTGGAAAGGATATTTTGGGGTTTTATGTGTGGAAATTATTGAAAGGGAAGACAGGTCCTGGTTTTAGTAAGACTATGTAGCATATGTTCATTGGTGAAAACTGCCTAATAAAATAGCAGAAAAGGGCTAACCCTCTTAAATATCACTCGGAATCTGAGATTGTCCCAGGTAATAGTACCCACTAGAATATAAACTTCATAAGGGCAGAGATTTTTGTTTTTATTCACAACAACACCCCCAGCACCTGGCACCATGCCTAAAAACTAACATATATTTATTAAATATAGAATAAGTGAATAATAAGTAGGAAACATCTGTCAAGATGACAGCCCATATTACAGAGAAAACATAGGGACAGATAGGTTCTGACAACTAGAACTGATAATCTAGAGACCTCACTACACTACAGCAGCTACTGGACACGTGGCTATTGAATACTTGAAATGTGGCTAATCTGAATTAAGATATGCTGTAAATAGAAAAAGTATGTTGTATTTTGAAGACTTTGTACAAAAGTAGAGTGTAAAACATCTCAGAAACTATTTTATTGACATTTTAAAGTAGTATTTTGGGTATATTGGGTTAAATATTGTATTAAAATTAATTCCACCTGCTACCTCTTACTTTTTTTAAAGGTGGCTACTTAAAAATTTAACATTCCATAATGTGTCTCACCTTCAGGATTCACATCTTATTTTTATTGTACAGTACTGATCTAGATTTCTCTTATGTATTTCAGGCTTTGTCTAATAGAGGGCATAATTCTCAACACAAGTCACAAATTACTTTTACTTCATAATTTTGAAATCTTGAAATAAAAGATAAGTTATTTTCTCTACACATTTATCTACCTGTGTATTTTCTTCATGCATACTTACCTACTCTATATTCCTATCTCCTCCACTATTTTGCAGGTCTCTGGGGAGTAAACGCTATTCATTTATTACTACTGTCCTAGTACCTAGAACACTGCCTTAGCTTCTGCTAGGCATCAAACATGTCTTAAATGGGTAAATGAATAAATATTCATTTTTATTGTTCATCTACAAAGAAAATTTTCTATGACTCATCAAATTATCACCAAATCATTCTTGGAGTGCCAAGGACCCAAGAAGTGAGTGGTCTTGTTTTTCCTCCCACCCTCTCCTCTCCCCATCCCTTACTTCCCCACCTTCCCCCACCATGCCCCTCTCCACCCTAAACACATATTCTTTTTTAGTAAATAGAGGAAGAGCGAGGAATAAGAAGCTGCTTTAAAAATTGCAGATGTCTGCCTTTGACTTTTCTTCCTTAGTAGCCTCGGGGTAAAATGTTTGGCTACGAAAGAAACAATAAGAAACCTTAATTAGTTTTTTGAAATGCAAGCTCATCATAATTAAAACCTGGAAACTGTTACAAAATGTCACTTGTAATACAAGAAGGTACACCAATTTGATTATCAGCATTTCTCCAAATTGGACCAATTAGTCCTTTCCTAATTAATGGTTTTTTTTTACTTCACAGTCAAACACTGATAATCAGTTTGGAACAAAAAGAAACATAATAGGCATGTATGAAAAACACATGAGACATAAAATGAAATGTTTTTAGGTGGGTAAAATTAAGCTACTACTAATAGGATATTCCTGGTGTCATTCCTGTTAGCATTTTGACAAACAGCAGAAATTCTTATACATGTTGAAGGCAGAACACAATGACATGTGGTCCTTCAGATACAGGAAAAGATCATTTGTGTTTTGCATCCCTGAAGTGAGAGCCTGGCTACAGTCAGAATTAAGGCTTCATTTACAACCGAAATATAAAATGTTCCAGATTGGATGACTTGACTTTTCCTTGAGGAAGATAGCGTTTTGATTGACTCTTAAGCATTTAAAGTGTTTGGCACAAACCACGGAGAAAACCATTGCAGATGGAATCAAAATAGTCAATAAATCACTGAGAAAAGACAAGGTCTGCAGTGTGGGATTTCTCAGCTGACTTTGCTTCAGAAAAAAAAAAAGGCAAATCAACTGTGGAACTTTGCTCAGATCGCAGTTAGAATTTCCAATTTCAGCTTCAAAGATATGGACGGACTCCAGAAGATAAGCTTCCAAGCTTCAAAAATAAAATTATGAATTGAAGAAAATGCTGTAATCATACCCATCCAGAACCATTGCCTGAACTGTTTAAACAAACAAACAATGGGGAGGTTACTGTAATTTGTTTTAACGTGTCCATCCCTACTTCTGGCCCTAGGCACACAGATACTTCCTTCTCCTATTCCTGACCTCCATATTAATTGCTTCTCTGTGTCATAAGTCTTCAAGGTCCTGTTCTCTGCTAGTTGACAGCTTGTTTAGATTAATCTGTATTAAAATCTTATCTCACAAGTAACCCTAAAATATTTTAATTGATGCCTTTGAGATACATGACTTAGCTGCACAGGTACAGAGGGTTAGATCTGTAGGTTTGACAATGCACAGTGTAAATATAACAGATCTCTCTGGAGCATGAGCCTTGTCTGAATGATGCACCCCTTCGGCAAAAGTGGCTGCTTTGACCCAGGTAGTGGTTTAGGTACTTGTTGTGCATCTGTAAAACACCAATGACTACCTTTGCCCTTTGGAGTTCAGGTGCAGTTGGGAGTAGGGAGAGAAGAAAATAAATACCAAACAGGCATTTGTTCAGAAATGCTTTTAATGTAAAACTTATTCAATAGAATGTAAAATTTAGATTGAAAAAAATAAAGCTGAATTTTTTTTAAGGAATCTGTTTATTTGAAGTGGATTTACTTCAAATAAGAAGTATGGAGTGTGTGCAGAGGGGCTTATTACATAATCCCTTTCTTTTGCTTTCTGAAGTGATTTTAGAGCATTTTTGAAGAACCAAATGAAAAGAAATGACATTCCTGGTAGAAATTTGCAGCTGGGTCAGTGAGGCTGTGTCACCCTCTACAACTGTAGCCAGCAGCTTTGATTCACTGCCTGGTTTATGTAGTAGTCCCCGTCTGCAAGGTGGTATTTAGAATAATGCCTTAGCCCAAAGGGGTCAAGCACCCAAGATAAATGGCTAAAGGAAAATATACATAAATAAAGCAAGTAAACAGGCATAAAAGGTTAAATTTTTTATCAGAAAAAATAGGAGCATTTATTTTTTTCTCAGAATCCTGTAATTTTCTTGCTGTGGCTTCAACCCAGCACCCTGACCTTCCTTACATTGAATTTAAAGTGTAGAATCTATTCATTTAAAACACGCTCTTCCTAAGTGCCAAAGGCACAAGGACCTACCCTCTTACTTGCAGGGAGATGAAAAGAAAGTTGAGAGAGCAGCAGAGGTGGCATCTTGAAAGAAATCCAGCTTGGGTTTAATCCTTAGAAACCCCTGTGACTAGAGCTTGTTGGGTATTTCTTACAATTGTTGTCACTGCAACACTTTCTGTCTGTCTAATTAGAACTGGTCCACACTGATCCTTGAAATATCACCTAATGTTATTACCCAGATGGAAGCTGAAATCTAAAAGATGCAAGAATTTTGAGCCGAGGTGGATGTGCCATGTAACAGTGAAGCTTATGTTTCAGGACCCTTCCCTTCCACTAACCCTAGCCAGGACCTGGGGAAGCCCAAGCAATGTGCTCTCAAGATCAGAAGTCTTTGTATATTTTGCAAGAGTGAGATATGTTAACTGCAATTCCTTAAGTTTGTCAATTTTATTCAATTCCAACTTTGTTGTATTATACTTCCCCTTGTGGTTGGTGACTTTGGAATAGTAATCAACATTTTCATAGTTACACAAAATGAAATTAATGTAGAAATACATTTAGGTTAGTGGGATATATTATTGTGATTGGCAATAAAGAGACAGACAATAAAGGGGTCCCCCGGGAACCTCTGACTGGTTTGTGCACTAGAAGGAGGACGTACTGGGGTGGAGCTAAGGAAGTTCACCCCATTCGCAGCCAGGAGGAGTCTGGCCTCTCCTCTTCCTTGGTGGAACCTGGGATTCAATCTGTGAGGCAGGAAGCATGTATAACAGGACCCTCATTCTGCTGAGAGTCCCTGTTTCCCTTTTTGACCAAAAAATTCATTTTTCTCACCCTTTAAAGTGTTTGCAAGCCTAATATTTCATGGCTGTGTGACAAGGACCTGGCTCTTGGCTGAACTACGGAGAAAGTTCTACAACAATAACATACATGTACAGTTATGTGATTGCTAATTTACCCAGAACAGAAGATAACTCACTTCTGGGAACATTCCTGCCATCCACTGTGCTAATTCTCTTAGCATTCCTTCATGAATATCAGAACCAGAAGGTGTATTGTGATATTAATATGTCCTCTGACACACACCAGTGGTAGTATGTCAGCAGTAGAGGAAAAATAAGATTTTGAAAAATGCATATCCAGAAAGTAGGCTGTGGGCAACTCTTCCACATCAGAAATATAAAATTGTTAACTGTAAGATTTGTTTCTTGTTGGTATCTAGTCATAATAGAAGTTCTTTCCCATCAGAAATATTATTAACAAACATGGCGGCATACACAATTACAAATGCACCATACTTTGTTTTTCTTTTTTGAACAGAAAAGCAACACTAAAATTTGTCAGAATCTCCATGTTTGCAAGATATAAACCTATGGAATACTAAAAAATTCAAATATAGCTGTAAGTAGAATCACATGTTTTATGCATCCTAAGAGTTTTGAATTATGTTTCAGAATCTCTGATGCTTCTTGTCCTGGAAAAATCTGGTAGTTCCTGGTAAAATCTGTCACTATGACAATAAAATTGGCCAAAGAAACAAGTGTTAGAGTGACAAAGCTATTAATTATGTAAATAATCAGCAGTGTAAGTTGTGTAAAAATGATGAGTACACAACTATGTAACCTAACACAAGCAGTGGCAATTTAAAATCATTTAAATTTCTCTTGTGTATGCTTTAACTTCAGATTAATTTTATATTTTTTCAGAACTATTGATTATTATCTCAAAATTCAGATATGGCAGGAAGAAAATATCCTAATGGAAGCTAAAAACATAACCTGAAAGAAAAAAGACTGGGTGAAACTTCTACATATTAAAGATCCTTCATACATAAGTACCGAAGATTAAAAACTCTGGTCAAAATAATAATAACCAGTAATAGAATTACAGTAATCTAGAAAATATAGATAATGAAAATGACAAGAAGAAACAGGAGAATTAGAAGAATCAGGGCATTATCAAACAGGAAAAAACATGCAGAAGATAAAATTCTTATGAAATAAATCAGTTTGTATGGACATCAGACATTAGAGCATACATGAGATCAACAGTGCCTTCATTTTGATGAATTCATTGACTTAAATAAGAACCATGCCTGTTACAATGAGGAATAATTTCATTCAACACTGTTTAAAGAAAGTCAGATGAATTTCAATAATATCAAACAGATCTATCAGTCAAACAGAACTTATAATGGCCAGAAGAGATGTTTCTCAAACAAAAAATTAAGAAAATTAAAAATGGCTAAACTCATTTATGATATCCTAATCTAACTGGAGGTTGCATATGTTATTTTATTATTATTATTATTATCATTTTTTTAAGTCACAGTCTCGCTCTGTGGCCCAGGCTAGAGTGCAGTGGTTGTGATCTCAGCTCACCTCCTGAGTTCAAGCAATTCTCCTGCCTCAGCCTCCCAAGTAGCTGGAATTATAGGCATGCAACATCATGCCTGGCTAATTTTTGTATTTTTAGTAGAGATGGGGTTTCACCTTGTTGGCCAGGCTGGTTATTTTATTTTTAAATCACTCTTAGCAAGACCAACATTACTTAATAATGCATATTTTTCTGGAAGAATATGTTGAAAGCCCTCGAGACTACTTCACAAAGACTAAGCAGGTTGTTTATTTGAATGTCATGTAAATAAATAAAAATGTACCAGGACAATGTATTAAACACATAATAAAAAATAATGTTTTTTTCAATTGCTTTAGACAATACTTACAATTACTATATTTCTAAGCAAGAGAAGTTTGTCTTTCAAAATTCTTTGTCATAAAGTTACAGTCTTAGAATAATAAAACTTCATGGTTAACTTCAAACTGATTGTTAAACTGATTTGTTTTTGCACATGAACTTGGGAAAATGTCAAGATGGATAAAATGTAACAGATTTGCCCACCAAAGTTGGTCAAAATAACTGGAAATATCTGTAAAACGAAATAGCAAATAAAATAAATAATCAGACATCAAATATCACTTCATTGCTGTAGATTCCACAATAGATGCATGTTATGACTGATAGATTATAACTGATAAATTACAGAATATTGATATGTATTGGGTGTTCTATTATAGCAGAAAACCAAGCAAGTGACTTTTACCTTTTTCACCATTGTAAGACCATGTATCTGTGATGTTATTCAACAAAATGAAATTAGTTCTAGAGAGATGTAACCAGCCATTGAACAACATTTTAAAGTTTGTAGAACATGATCTATGAAGAAAGACCTCCCTCACATGATCTTTGAAGAAAGACCTGCCTGACGTTGTTGACTACTTCATGTTTTGCAACATTTATACGTTTTTTCTCAAGAGATTTAACTTGTAAAATATCCTTGCCAGATCTTTGGAGCCTTTTTTTCTTTTCTTTTCTTTTCCTTCTTTTTTTTTTTTTTTGGAGGCAGAGTCTTGCTCTGTCACCCAGGCTGGAGTGCAGGAGCGTGATCTCGGCTCACTGCAACCTCTGCTTCCCGGGTTCCAGCTATTCTCCTGCCTCAGCCTCCCGAGTAGCTGGGATTACAGGCGCCCACCATCACGCCCTGCTAATATTTGTATTTTTAGTAGTGACAGAATTTCACCATGTTAACCAGGCTGGTCTTGAACTCCTGATCTCAGGCAATCCGCCAGCCTCGGCCTCCCAAAGTGCTGGGATTACAGGCATGAGTCACCGTGCTTGGTCTCTTTGGAATCTTTTTGTGTGTGGTTGGTTGGCTGATCTTTCATTTTGCTCTGTTTTTGAGTCTAAATATAATAAAATGGTCTACCCTTTAAGGAGTTGTTGTAAAACTTAAAGGGCTCTAAATATGTTCTGGATATTTGAAAGAAAAGCTTGAACAAACCAAGATGCAAAAGTTTATTCAAAAGTTGATAAAGTTCAAATACATTCTTTGCATTTGGAAAGTTGTATTGGAATATTTCAATTACAAAGTGTGAAATGACAGATCCTTGAATTGGATGCATATGAAAAGTACTTTCTTTTGTCTTTTAAAATTTCTTTATTAAAGCACTGGAGAAAACTCATATAACATGAATCCAATATGAAATGAAAGCACTAAGATGATTAATGTAAATTATGTTGATATAAAGAAAAACCTGAGCGAAAAAATGCTCAGATCATATCAAAGAATTAACCAAAGTAATTAGAAGTTTTAAACAGAAGTAATGAATAACTCTTGCATTGTTTGATAAGCTAGGTAATGATGATTGTGGATTTGACATGAAATGTCGACACATCAATGTCAGTATAAAACTCTTAATATGCCACTGCAATGAGGACATTGATGATTAACTGTTTCATGTATATCATTGATTCAAAACACTAGTCAATGCAGAAGGGTATCTGAAATCATATATCTCATATAAGAAGAAAACTGGACTGAGCTTTTTGCAAATTTGATCAAAATTCAAAAAATTTAAATAATGTTTCCCATAACAAGTTGTTAAAGTGAAATAAAATTTTCTAATAAAATCTGGGCATGGTGGCTCACACTTGTAATCCCAGCACTTTGGGAGGCCTAGGAGGGAGGATAGCTTGAGGCCAGGAATTCAAGACCAGCCTGGCCAACACAGAGATCCCATCTCTACCAAAAAAATGAAAATAAAAATAAAACAAATTTCAATCAGTTGTGCTAGGCGAAACAAAATTGTCTTTCTATTCTTTCCATAGAAAATGATATGGCAATATCATTGTCATATGTAAAGAGAATAAAAAAAATAGTAGCCAGATTATGTAGAGAGAAAGTATTAAACACGTGAGTTGGGAATTTAATTAATAAAACATATTCTGGTTATTGGGGGAGGAAATTTGCTATATTTTTGGTAGTAGCTTTTTATATTTGTAATTTGTCATAATTTACTTTATTATTCTAAGAAAGCACTTAATTCTATTCATAATTTTGTATTATTTTTCTTAGAGCGTCTCATATCGTAAATTTTTAGGCTTTACAAAAACTTGGATCTTATCTCAATTCTGAGAACTTTGGGAGCCTTAGTCTATATTTGGGCATTTCAGATTATTATCCATTTTGGTTCCAAACTACAGGGAAACAGTTTTCAGTACTGAAGGTTTTTCTCAAGGGTGTTTTACATGGTGTCTTAGTTCATTCAAGGTAATGTAACAAAAAAACCCACAGACTGGAGGACTTATAAAAAACAGACACTTATTTCTTATAGTTGTGGAAGCTGGAAAGTGCAAGATCCAGGTGCCGACAGATTTGGTGTCTGGTGAGGGTCCCCTCTCTGGATAGACAGCTGTCTTCTCATTACAATCTCACATGGCAGAAGAGGCAAGGGACCTTTCTGGGATCTCTTTTACAAGCACACTAATTCCATTCAGGAGGACTCTGGCCTCTGGAACTAATCCCCTCTCAAAGACCCCACCTCTTAATATCATCACTTTGGGGGTTAGGATTTTAACACATGAATTTTGAGGGAACTCAGACATTCAGGCCATAGCACATGGGAAAATGTGGAAGTCACTAATTGACAGATCAGTCGCTTCTTCAAGGTATGACCATGATCCTTGCTGACCACCTTCCCACAGTGGGTCAAGAGAGGTCATGGTTTCCTTTAATAGGAAGTTTGTGATGTTTCCACCTGGATGGAAGCACTATTTTTAATCTGTATGGTCTGCTGAACCTCCACCTCAATTATGAAATGCCTGCCTTTATTCTTTCCTTCTTTTATTGTGCATCAGCCATAGGGTTCCTGAGTTCTCTACCCCTAGGGCAAATGGCTATTATCAGTATGGGTTGCAAAAATAACATGAAGATAAAGTTAGAAAGCAGTGAGAAGACTTTGAAACCCAAATCCTCATTCATTCACTCATGAATTCATTCACCCAACCAATAGATGTATGTTAAGAACCTATTATATTCTAGGTCTCATCTAGGACAGATGTGAGACAACCAAAAATAGTATCAAGTTTTTAATCCTTGATAATAACCAATAACTGTAGCAGTCTATGGTTTAAAACTGGCCTAGTGTGACTGACTGGTGAAAGTAAAACCAAGAGCTCTTTTTTTTTTTCCTGTTTCCCCTCTTTTCATTCACCTGCCTACTTCAGTCCTTCAGAGACCACTGTGGCCAATGACTCAGAATGACAATGTGCTGGATTGTACTAAAGTCAACTTGGATAATCTTGAACAACACTTTCCAATTTCTGCTTCTCTCTTCTGTGCTGTTTTCCAGATATTGATCTTGACTGCTGTCTCAGCTGAATAACAGCAATTCTGAAATCACCATAAAATTTTTGGCTACAGACCCAGAGGCAACAGTCAAAGAGAGGCAATAGCTTCCCACAGACCTCTCCATGAGCTCCCTTTCTGCAGTTACACCGTGGGTGCCCTACAGTCTTGAAATGCATTTCAGCATCTCCTCCAACTCATCCCTGGTTCAGCATTTCAGGAGGAATGGCTAGTGGCTTTTATGTGATTCTCCAACTTCCCTTTCTGGACTTTCACTTAACTGCTCTGTTCACAACTGTGGTAAGTCCAACTCACATAATAGATCCATATCTCATAATACTCATATGGCTCTGCTTCCCTTACTGAATTCTAACTGACACAGTGACTCGTACCAGAAGTGGTTTCAGGAAAATAGAAACTTAAAGATGGGAATCTGGTATTGATTCTCTCATTTGACTAGATATAAATTGCCTTATTGCCATGGTGAATAAGACACTGGCAGTCCATGGCATGCAGTGGCAAACAACACCGAAATTATCACCTGTAGGCATCTAAGGTCAGGAGCAAGTGCTCTTGGAGGACAAGGTGCTGGCTGATCAAGTGGCTGCAGATATAAAATATTTTAGAAAAACTGAAGGGTATAAAGACTGTGGGTTTTGTTGGCAGCTTTTAAATATGCTAGAGACCTAACGAAAAGAAGTTGATTAGCTCAGGACTTTAACTGTCTATATCAAGGTCCAATTATAAACCATGAAGTGCCTAGGGCTACCCTGAGAAATCCCCATTTCCTGGTGCTACAAAGTCAAGAATTCTCAAAACTAACCTCATGGAATCTCATCTATTAAAATGGAAAGAAGTGAGACTATTAAAAATACGGGAATAGGGTCATATAGGCAGTTTCTTATGAGTTTAGAGACTTTAACTCCCAATCTGATCAAGTCTCCTTTGCCAGTGAAAGCAATTTTTTCTTTCCTTTCTGATGAGATTAGCCTCTCCTTGTCTGAGAAACCTGTAATGCCTTGCCAGGAAACTTCCTTAATACCCACCCTCACCAACTTTTAAATGTAACAGCTTTATTAAGTTATAATTCACATACTGTACAATTCACCCATTTAAAGTGTATTTCAGTGGCTTTTAGTATATTCACAGGATTCTGCAATCATCACCACAATCAATTTTAAAATATTTCCATGATCCCATCTCTTAGCAATCACTCCTCTGATCCTTCCCTCCCTACCATCCTGCCTCCAGCCCCAGCATTAGGCAACTGCTACTATTCTATTTTCGGTCTTTATAGGTTTTCCAATTATGGACATTTTATATAAATTCAATAATGAGTATGTGATTCTTTTTGACTGAATTATTTCACTCAGCATAATGTTTTCACGACTGTTTCATGTTGCAGCGTGTATCAGTCCTTTGTTTCTTTTTGTTGCTGAATGATATTCCATTTATAGATATACCTCATTTTGTGTACCCATTTTTGTTCAGTTAACAGCCATTTCAATTGTTTCAACTTATTGGCTATCATGAATAATGTTGTTATAAGTATTTGTGTGTACAAGTATTTGTATGGACCTATATTTCCAATTATCTTGGAAATCTAAGAGATTTGTAATAATGTTATAAACATTTGCATACAAGTTTTGTATGGACCTATATTTCTGTTTCTGTTGAAAATGTATATGCCTAGATATGGAATCTAATTCTAATCTAATTCCACTTATAAGTATATATATAATATATATACCCACACATATATATGCCCTATACATAATATCTTATGTGTACGTGTGTGTGTGTGTGTGTGTGTGTGTGTGTGTATATATCCTATATAAAGAAAGAATATATATACCTAGAACATATCATATATATATTTGGAATTTCTGGGTCACATGTTATCCAAAGGCTTCAGGAGATGAGAATACTGGAGTGGGTTTATTGTGAGAACTGCTCACCCGTACCCTAATCTTGTTCTGGAGGATATTTCAGAGGACACTATCTTCACCACAGCCTTAGGAAATACACTGGGAAGGGAGCATCCGCCTCCTTGAAAAGCTGTGTGGTAACTATTCTTTATCAGCCAGAATGAGAGGATAAATTGCTTCCATCAAACTAAGCTTTCTAAATTCAATGGAGATAACAGATCTTGGAATAGCAGAGGCCAAGTGTTCGTACTCAATTGCCAAGGCCAAGGTGGACATGGTTAACGGGTTGAGAAACAAAGCAAAGTTAGTAATCAGAATATAAATCAAAGAAAATATATGAAAGTGAGCTGATTAATGGAGTTTTGGCTTGGTTATATTTCTCAGTATGCCAAATGGGTCCCCAAACTCAACCCATAATTATATCCCAGTTCTGGAATCAGAGTGATATGACTTATAAAAAATATTAATCTTAGTTATCATTGTGTCCCCAAGAAGAAATTGTAGTCAGATTATTTAACGTTTTACTTAATCTGAACACGTTAAAAACTATAGTTCTGGCCCGGCCTGATGGCTCATGCCTGTAATTCCAGCACTTTGGAAGGCCAAGGAGTTGGCGCTCAGCCTGGCCAACACAGTGAAACCGTGTCTCTACTAAAACTGGAAAAAATTAGCTGGGCATGGTGGCACATGCTTGTAATCGCAGACACTCAGGAGGCTGAGGCATGAGAATCTCTTGAACCCAGGAGGCAGAGGTTGCAGTGAGCCAAGATCGCACCACTGCACTCCAGCCTGGGTGACAAAGACTCTGTCTCAGAAACAAAACAGAAACTATAGATCTGAGGGAAAGAGGACTGATACAAATCACCACAATAGAGTGGTGATTTATTCCAAGTCTTGGGTCAGTTCATAGTTCCAGAGTCCCTTAAACAAAGAGGAAATTGGGTTGTCCTAAGGAAGGACCCTACTGTATCAACAAAATCCTATGCTACAAATCTTCCCTCTCATGCTCCCCAATGTTACCTGCACACATTCAGCAGAGTGACTATGCATGGTGGGTGGGGAGGGAGACAAAATAACTAGACTTTTGGTGATATTGGCCATTGGCTCTGAACCACTAATTCTTAGAGACCTGAAATCTCATAGTAATCTGCCAGTCAGAAAGGGAATGTATGAAAGTGAGCTGATTAATGGAATTTTGGCTTAGTTATATTTCTCAGTGTGCCAAATGGGTCCCCAACTCAACCGATAGTTACATTCCAGTTCTGGAATGCATAGTTCGAATAGACATACCCAGCAACTGGTAGAATGGCCACACTGATTTCTTGACCTATAGAGTGAGATCTATGAAGATTAGAAAGGCCAAGTGTTCCTGTAATTACAGCTACTCGGAGGCTGAGGCAGGAGAATCGTTTGAACCCGGGAGGCAGAGGTTGCAGTGAGCTGAGATCGCGCCATTGCACTCCAGCCTGGGTGACAGGGCCATACTCCTTCTAAAAAAAAAAAAAAAAAAAAAAAAAAGCCAAGTGGAAGCCACCGGAACAGACTCTACATAAAGCATAGTAAATTGAAAGCAATCTTGCATTACTGGGGAAATCTTCAATATTCAGGCCACTATCAAGAACTTGAAAGATTCAGAGGTGATGATTCCTATGCCATCCCTGTTCAACTGCCTATTTGGCTTAGGCAGAAGACTGATGGATTATTCTTGTAGAATATGATATGTTATTCTAAACGCGATCAGGTGGTGATTTCAATGCAATTTTTCTTCCAGATCTGGTTTTGCTGATGGAGCGAATGAACATTTCCTCTAGCACCTGATAGGGACCTATTGATTTAATGAATGATTTTTCTGTTTGTAAGAGACCAATGGAACAGTTTGCTTCCTTCTAGCAGGATCAGCAATACACCATCACCATCCTACCTCAGCTATACTCCCTCCAGCCTTCTGTTATAGCCTGTTGTACAGGAATTCCCTTTCTCTTTCACTGGACATCACTCCAGTCCCTCACACTGGCCGTGTGAATAGACCTGTTGAACAAGAATCTGCCATTTCACTGGACAGCTTGGCATAGTTATTTGTCTAGATGCCTGCTTAGTTTGGCAGTGGCAAGAGGTACTAATTTTAAAAGACTCTTATATCAGAACACATGTTTTAGTTACTAGGTTAAATCAAAAGTTTCTGACCACAGCTCAGTGAAAGTACATTCTTCCCTAGTGTTTTATTTTACTAATATATTTTATATCGGAGATGCCAGAAGTTTTACTTTGACCACAGATTTACCCAAAATTTCCTCTTCAGAGTCAATTTTAATCTCAATGTTTGGAAAGTTCAAGAGCTTGATATGTATTTTAATGACATTTCTGATCTGTCTGAACTGACCTTTCCCGTGAATAATAATATATCACAGTATGCCTGATCACCAAATCTTTATCAGAAAAAAAGCATCATTTTATTTAGATTTACTAGTAATATCTATTCCCATGCAACTTTAATAAACATTTTAGTTATAACCTACAGTTTGAAAACTCCTATTTTTGTTTACATTGAGTCTCCCAGTCTTAAAGTACAATGATCATTTATTATTGTAAAAGAAAATTAATGATTATGGTGAATACTGATGTTTGAATAAACTACATTGAATAAAGTACATTCAAATCATTAAATATGGGAAAAAATGATAGTTATTACACAAATTAAAAATGAATTCGTAAATAACCTTAAGAATAATACATTTATAATTCTTTATTTAAAAAATTTAAAGAAAGAAAACATTATTTTTGAGCTAACAAATATATAAAATTTAAATAATAATACAAGATAGATAAATAAAGACTAGGCATAATCATATTCTCATTTTATAAACTTGCTATACTAGTATTCCTAAGGTTAAATAATATAAACTTTAAGAACTCTTTATTTTAAAAATTATTTTATGCTACTTAAATCTTTAAACTTAAGAGTCCTGTGGAAATTTTTTTACATTTCATGAAGATGAATTAGAAGCATAATATCACCTTTTCTATATATAAAATTTATAAGCAGAAAAATCCTCCAAAATGATACCTAAACATCTTCCATAAGTCATCTTTTAAATAAATAGCACTAAGACTACAAAGAATGTAAAAAAACCTGAAATACCAAAAATCCATTTTATTCTCACTGATCCAACTTCAGAAACCAGATTTCATAAAAGCAGTTTATAAAGATAATTCATCATAGTTTAGAGTCTGTGGAGGCCAAGTTTTCAAACAGAAAGCTTGCCAACATTACTGTCATCAGCTGCCAATAATTCAGTAATTGAAAAATTGAAAACTATTTCTTTTACATTTTCCTAAGCTAATAATTATAGGCACAATGTTCTTCCTAAAAAAGTATCTTACTCTGCAAAGATCCCATTCAGAATTTTTCAGTATTTCAGATGATCTCTTTGTCTTCTGGCTATGCAATTTGCCTCTCCAAGCCGCAAGTGATGATGTCTTCATAAGGACAGTTATCTGCAATGATAAATACTAAAAGTTGTAGGTCAAGTCCATTGTGTTAACTTTCCTTCTGCTGGGGACACTGAGATTTCCTCCTGCATCACAAATATGTGCACTGTTAGAAGTGCTGCTTTTCCTGAATTGAGGCCAACTCCACATATGCCTTTGCCTATGAATGTCACAGCAGGAGAGTTTATTGTCTTCCTTGGCTCTTGCTGGGAAAATAATCTCTTCTCCACTGAGTCTAGCATCAGAACTTGCTGCCATTGCAGAAAAGCGCTTTTCCCTTTTGGTTATTTTCTATCTGACAGTATTAAAAGTCCCCCTCGCTACGTCTCTTGTTAATAAAACTTGTCCATTGATTGCAAGCAAAAAATAAAAAATAAAGTTCACCAATAATTTGACCTTAATTTTTGGATGAGTTATATATATGTTTGCATTTACTTCTATATTTAATAGTAACAGCATGCCTATGTTCATTCAACATTCATTAATTCAACAAGTTCATTGAACACCTGCTATGTACCAACCATGCTCCTATTTGCGGTGAGACAGGTTTGCTTTTCTCCCTATGACAGATAAAGAAACTGAGTCAAGAAATCTCCCAAAACTATTTATTCCAGAGCACAGACTATAACCCAAACTTGGGCCTTGCTTTTTTATCCAGTTCAATGGTCCCTGCCTTTTAATTAGAGTGTCTCAGCCCTTTGCATCTAACATAATTACTGATATCATTGGTTTAAGTTTCTCAGATTGCTATTTGTTTTCTACTTACTCTATTGGTTCTTCATTCCCTGGGCTTTTAATTACAATCTTAAAAAACATTGTTCTAGGGATTTAAATACACATCATTGCCTTCTCCTATTTGACCTTAAATTGTTATAGTACCACTCCACAGTGTAATTCAACACTTCAGACTTTAACAGTGTAATTTCATCCTCCCATTACTCAATTTTAACATATTTTACTTATGTAGTGACTCCACACTATGCTATGTTAAATGCCAATTGTCTTTTAAATAAATTAAGAAAAGGAGTAGTTGCTTACCCACATAATGAACATTTCCAGTGATCTTAATTTTTCCCTATAGATTAGAGTTGAGGTATACTTCTCACTTACCTTGAAGAACTTCATTTAGTGCTTTCTGTAATGAAGGTATGCTGTCATTTTGAAAAGCTCTTTCTCTGGACACAGAACAAAATTCTGTGATGAAATCTTTTTTCTCTTTCTTTTTATTGTATTCCATCATCTTTCAGTTTCCATAATTTCTGGTGAGAAGTTCCTGATATCTCTTGTAATTGCTTTACTCTACTTTTATTTTCTTTTTTCCTCCTCTCAGGCTGTTTTTATGATAGATAGTCTCTTTTTCTTTAACTTCAGAGGTTGGACTACAATATTGCCCAATATAGTTTTCTTTGTAGTTATCCAGATTGCTAGTTGATGTCTTTCTTACATATATGGGTTGATTATTTTTCACCAAGTTTAGAAAAATGTTGGCTGTAATTTCTTTATATTTTTCTGCCCTTTCATCTCTTTTTCTATGACTCCAATTGTACATATGTTTACTCATTTGATATGGTACCACAGGTCACTGACACACTGATCATTTTTTTAGTTTTCTGTTGTTGTTTCTCTGTGCTTTTGTTCATAGTGTTTCTGTTGATCCGCCTTCAAATGTACAACCCTTTGTTTAACAATGTTCAAGTTTCTGTTAAGATGTTTAACGAATATTTTTATTTCATTTACTATATTTTTAAATTTCCAAATTTTTGCTTGGCTAATTTTAGAGTTTCTGTTTTTTTTTCTAAACATTCATCTCTTCTCTTGTTATATGCATGTTTTCCCATTAATAACTTAGCATGTTTGTGATGAATATTTTAAATTATTTGTCTGATGGTCTTAATACACAAGTTATATGTGGGTTTCCTTCTGTTAACTCTCTTAACTCTTGATTATGGGTGATATTTTTCAGCTTCTCCACATTTCCAAGTTTTCTTGTATTCCAGATTTTTAACTGTTGGTATTGTTTTCCCAAAGAATTCAAGCCTTTCTCTCTGTATATTGGGAAAGGTCAGGGAATTCTCACTTAGATTCTCTCAAGTATGAGAAGAAATGGTGCTTGACTACAATTTTAATCACATTAATTTCACTAATCTGCCACAATTTTCATTGGATTAAGTTCTTAATGCTGCCACTGAGGGACTGAAGTCTGATTTTCCAGGCTTTTGATCTGAGAGGAGTTTTGGCAACAATTTCAGATGGTTTTGGTTCAATTTTTTAAGTGAATTATTTTAAGGATATGAAACCCCTGAACGGGGTGTAAAGTCAGTAATTGTGGTAATCTTATGTTTTTGCTTTCCTTTCCATTCTAATTTTTAATGTGAACCCAGGTCCTTCTAAATTTGAATTGATATTTTTTCTTTTCTAAGTATGTTTGTCTTTTAGTCTTCCTGTGATAATAGGTATATTTTAATAAAATTTGCATTTTTAAGCATACATGTGGATTTAATTAAAAGTGAACTAGAATAGTTTCATCTTTTAAAGAAGGCAAAATTTTAAAATACACAAAGATCAATAAAGGTGTCATTATTCAAACTGCAGAATACTTATTATGTCTAATCATACTGATGGAGAAGACAATTGGATACATCAAATAAAAATAACTTTAGAGTAAGAGCAGCAAAAAAAATTAATTACAACGTACCAAGATAATTACAAATAAAATAATCCGTACATTAAAAAATCAATCTTATATGAAAAAAATCCACTAAGAAAGACTGATTCAATTCATAAAAATCTAGGAATTTTTGTAATATGTTATTTTGATAATGAACACTCCTCTAAAATTTAGTTACATGAGAGAAGAAAAAAGAATTAACACGGAAATTTATATGAATTATTAAGATTTAGAGAAAGAACCTCACAAATACGAAGAAGAGATGAGTCTTGAATTTTGCACTAAAGTGGATGTGTCAGCTCAGTCATTTAGAAAACTAAATCTGTCCTCAAGCTTCTGACTATAGAAGTATACATATTTGCCATGATTCAAAACCAGATGAACTATGAATAGCAGTCACCACTTTTAAAATTTATCAAAACATGAGTAAATAAGTAGAAATCCAAAATATAATATTGGAGATTGCTTTCTCAAGATCTATTATAATTGAGAAGTTATTATTTGTCAGTATGAGAAAATATAAATGTTTACATAAGACTTTATTAACAGTGACTCCAACAATACTTAGATTTTATACAGTGGATTATGATACTGAAATAGGTAGAATGCAGATGAAATCCTTTAGAACGATGATGTTCAAAGTGGAGGCTGTGCAGTCATTTTGGCTCAAAGAGCATGTACTGTCAATAATGTAAGTACAGAGAGAGGTAGTAGCAACGTCATGATTAAGGGCTTAAACTCAGGAGTCAGACTGCCTGGGTTCAAATAAAGGCTGAATTATTATTTTTATTTTATTTTATTTTATTTTATTTTTTGGAGACAGTCTCTCACTCTGTTGCCCAGGCTGGAGTCTATGTAGTGGTGTGATCTCAGCTCACTGCAACCTTCGTCTCCTGGGCTCAAACAATCCTCTCTCCTCAGCCTCATGAGTAGCTGGAATTACAGGCATGTGCCTCCACAGCTGTCTAATTTTTTGTATTTTTTCATAGAGTCAGGGTTTTGCCATGTTGCCCAGGCTGGTCTCCAACTCCTGGGCTTAAGTGGTCCACCCACCTCAGCCTCTCAAAGTGCTAGGATTATAGGAGTGAGCCACCATGCCCAGGATGTATTATTTAGTGAATGTGTGATTTGGGCACCTTGCCTATCTGAGCTTCAGTTTCCTCATTTGTAAGATAAAGATCAACCTCACAGAGTTATATTCAAGATTAAATAAGTTAATCTAGTATATGCAAAGCATTAGAAATAGTGCCTGCAATACAAGAAGCACTACATGTTAACTATTACTATTATTATTATATTGTACCTAAATCCCATATATAGCAAAATACATTATAAAGAAAGTTTTATTGCTTGTATTTTTGGTAAGTTCCAAAGTTTCTTTACTCCACAGAAAATAGAACTATCGTGTTTATTCTAGTCAGGTACCGGGGACAGACACAATCTTTTATTAATTTTTAAGGTACTTCTGTAAGAAGTAGGTAAGAATTGTGAGTTCTCCACTTAGACATCAAGCTTCCATATTTAACCCAAAAGGAGTCCTCTTGGGTTAAGGGATGAGAAAGTTTCAAGGACCATATTGTATTATCAATTAAAGAAGCCAATCAGTGATATACATCCTTTGCTTTGAATTTTTACATCTTTCCAAGTAGATACGTAAGGCCTATGCTTTTTGGAGTATTTTAAAATTAACATATTGATCTCAGATGGAGTAAGAAACAAAAAGGCTAAGGAAAGCCCCATCCTTAATGGATTATGGGCAGAGAACTGCAAGATGCCTAGAGTCAAAGAAGCTGGAAGCTCTCCTCTAGGGATAAAGAAGTGGGAGCCTGGGACAAGCTAATTCATTCCATCTTCCCTGATGAAGCTGTTCTCACCACTGCTCTGATAAGGAGAAAGGGAGAAGGGTTTTGTCCAGCTTTTATAATTGTTGGTCAAATAAAGCATACTCTCCTGGAGAATCTTTAAGCTACCTTCTTGTCTTCTATCAGTTCTTTATCCAAGTCAGCGATTGATCTATCTAAAATTACCAAAATCCAACAGGGTCTCTAAACTTACAAGTTATCCCAATATACCATCCCTGCCCCCACGCCTCTGCCAACCACACCAGCTCTTACTAATAGAAGCAAATTCTGGCAAAGCTAATAATGACATTCTTTTTCTTGACGAGAAACTGTGAGAAATCCCTTCCTGACCACCTCCTCAATAAACAGCTATACTAGTTTAAAATGCAACATATATTCTTTCATTTATATTATGTAATAGGGAAAATATATGAAGTCTTGGGATACTGTAGCACAACAGAAAAAGTGGGTTTTAATTTATGGTCCTTCACTTGGAATGTTAAAAAATATCTCTACCAGCCATGAGCCTACTTTCTGTATTTCAGTCTTAACAGGCAGGTTTGGTATTAGTAGAAGAAAGTCTGCTTTTTTTTTTTTTTTTTTTTTGAGAAAGGCAAACACAGTACATAGCCTGAGCATGCATGCAACAAAAGCCAAAATTGACAAATGGGACCTAATTAAACTAAAGAGCTTCTGCACAGCAAAAGAAACTACCATCAGAGTGAATAGGCAACCTACAGAATGGGAGAAAATTTTTGCAATCTACTCATCTGACAAAGGGCTAATATCCAGAATCTACAATGAACTCAAACAAATTTACAAGAAAAAAACAAACAACCCCATCAAAAAGTGGGCAAAGGGTATGAACAGACACTTCTCAAAAGAAGACATTTATGCAGCCAAAAGACACATGAGAAAATGCTTACCATCACTGGCCATCAGAGAAATGCAAATCAAAACCACAATGAGATACCATCTCACACCAGTTAGAATGGCGATCATTAAAAAGTCAGGAAACAACAGGTGCTGGAGAGGATGTGGAGAAATAGGAACACTTTTACGCTGTTGGTGGGACTGTAAACCAGTTCAACCATTGTGGAAGTCAGTGTGGCAATTCCTCAGGGATCTCGAACTAGAAATACCATTTGACCCAGCCATCCCATTACTGGGTATATACCCAAAGGATTATAAATCATGCTGTTATAAAGACATATGCACACGTATGTTTCTTGCAGCACTATTCACAATAGCAAAGACTTGGAACCAACCCAAATGTCCAACAATGATAGACTGGATAAAGAAAATGTGGCACATATACACCATGGAATACTATGCAGCCATAAAAAATGATGAGTTCATGTCCTTTGTAGGGACATGGATGAAGCTGGAAACCATCATTCTCAGCAAACTATTGCAAGGACAAAAATCCAAACACCGCATGTTCTCACTCATAGGTGGGAATTGAACAATGAGAACACATGGACACAGGAAGGGGAACATCACACTCCGGGGCCTGTTGTGGGGGTGAGGGGAGGGGGGAGGGATAGCATTTGGAGATACACCTAACGTTAAATGATGAGTTAATGGGTGCAGCACACCAACATGGCACATGTATACATATGTAACTAACCTGCACGTTGTGCACATGTGCCCTAAAACTTAAAGTAGAATAATTAAAAAAAAGAAATTACATCTCATATTTGAAAAGAAAAATCAAAAACACCAATGTTGGCCATATTTACCTAAGCAACGCAAACCATGAAATGGAATTTGAGAATGCACAAAGTTTAATTCGATGGCCATTGATACAGACTACTTTTTTTTTTTTGCCTAATTAGTGTAAATAACTTACAGTCACTCAATATGTGTTAGAGATCTTCCAGATCATTTTGACTCCCTCTGTGTTACTGTACGAAGGAGAGGAAGGGATGGAGAGATCATGAGGGCATCTTCAGGCAGAATGTTATAGCATTCTGTGTTTTCTTCCTCCTTTAATGTAACAAGAGTATGTAGGTGGCTTTCATTTTGAAATTATCAATACCTGGGAAGGAGAACTGCTCATGTAGATAAAGAAAGGAGTCCTCATTATAGACGTGATTACATATCACACAGAATGCCAGTCAGAGAAACAGTTAAAATCTCAGCAGACTAATAATATTTTACTTTTTTGCACCCCCCTACGCTAACAAATAGTATGACTCCTATGGCAAACCTCATGTCAGTCTTCTCATTTGTAACAAAATTTTTGACTATCAGTACAAAGCTCCCCTTCTCCCTCTTGGCCCCTTACACCCTTAAAAAATACAGCAAGGTCTTCCTTATCTGAGGGTCTGAGGTCTCACAAGCCATGAGTGTCACAAGTGTCTTCATCCCTGCTGACAACAAATTCTTGGAAAAGATCTTGGGTTGCTTTCATATATAAAAGGAAAAGTGAAATTCAGATGTATGAAGAAGAAATTGAAGAACTTGAAGCTGTCTGCATTTGAGATGTGCTTCTCTTTTTCCTGAAGTCAGTTGTCAATAAACAAGGACATCATTTTAAAGTTCTGGGTCTGAATTTTCCATAAGAGTATGTAACATATTAAGAAACAGTAGTTGATGCTTTCAAACGTTAGTTTAAAACAGAAAAAATGGAATTTAAATACCTAAGATTTTATGTTTTTAAAAAAAAAATGCATTGATAAGTTTCCAGTTAAGTCTACATTTTTGTGAGATACTTATTAGTAGTGATTAACATGCCCTCAAATATTTTTTAGTACTCCATAATGGTAATGTCACTTTTAAGTTATTTTCTTCCAAAGTCCACAATAAGGACGTCCGCATAGGTAGGGTTCAAACTGGCTTCTGCTTATATCAACCCTCCCACTGAAGAGAAAACTGAAGTCCTGTTTGATAGCTCAAGCTAGATAGAAAGAAATCATTTGTATTTCTTATGCTGGTTTTTTTGTTTTGTTTTGTTTTGTTTTTTGAGACATAGTCTCACTCTGTCCCCAGGCTGGAGTGCAGTAGCGCAATCTTGGCTCACTGCAACCTCCACTTCCCGGGTTCAAGTAATTCCCCTGCCTCAGCCTCCCAAGTAGCTGGGACTACAGGCAAGCACCATCATACCCGGCTTTTTGTATTTTAGTAGAGACAGGGTTTCACCATGTTGGCCAGGATGGTCTCTATCTCCTGACCTTGTGATCCACCCGTCTTGGCCTCCCAAAGTGCCAGGATTACAGGCCTGAGTCACTGCGCCTGGCCTTATGCTGGTATTTTATTTCCAATAATGTTCATATTTTATTGGACCTTCTGAATAGAAATAAATTTAGTTTGTAGGAAACTCCAGTTTATAAAAGAATCTCCCTCTTGTCATTTGTGGCCTACTGAATTGTCACTCCCACCTCCACTCATTCTTTCCTTTTTAATATTAAGAACTAAAAGTATAGTTAATTTTGAGTTTATTGCAAACCATACAGAGCCCTGGAGATTCCTCTTATTTATGGATAAAAAACATGTGCCATGCTTGTGGCTGCACCGCGAGACTCATGCAGAGATTCACAAAGGAGCTCTTTGGTCAGCAGATACCACAGCAGAGATGAGGCGATTATCTCCACACCATGTGGGCAGGGACCACATTTCTTTTAAGTGGTTTGAACCACTAAGCTTTTTTTTTGATAACTGTTATGGAAAATAAAGTCCATTTCCCAAGGCCCTGAATACTCTGGTTTAGAGCATTTTAAAGTGACAGGTCACCCTCTCTGCCCAAGGAGCTCTGATAGAGAATCTTCCAATGAAAAGGTCTTTCCAACATGTGGAAAACATGGAACTCTAGGAGTGGAAACACAACAAAATGAGAGTCAGACAGGATAGGCTTAAAGATGAAAAAGAAGGCTAGAAGGTGTAAAATGCGTCTTCTGCAACCTAGATATAAAATTATAATACATATATACCATACAAGTCACAAAAATTTCTAAGCACAAGATGCCTCAGTGATATTGGCAGAAGTAACCTGTAGCTACCTGCTGTCTTCATGTTACTATGGAGTTTAGCTAGCCATCTTATAGAGAAGCATCTCCATAAAATACAATAGTGGTTGGTGATTAAGAATTCAATCCAGGGCTAGACATTTTTGATGACTGACAGCTATAGTCTGAATATTTGTGACCCACCCAACCCCAAATTCATCTTAAAATTCTAACCCTCAAGGTGAGAATATTAGGAGGTGGGACTTCTGGGAGGTGATAAGGTCATGACATTAGAGCCTTCATAAATGGGATTAGTGCCCTTATAAAGGAGGCTCACTGGAGTTCATTTGCCCCTTCTACCATGTGATGACACAGTCAGAAGGCACCATCTATGAAGCAGGAAGCAAGTTTTCACCAGACACCACATCTGCTGGTGCCTTGATGCTGAGCTTCTCAGTCCAGAACTGTGAGAAATTAATTTCTGTTGCTTATAAACCACCCCCTCTATGTTTATGTTATAAACACCCCCCAAGGTGTTATAGCACCTTCAATAGACTAAGACTGTCACTGTGGGCAAGTACTTCACCTCTCTGATCGTCTCTTCCCCTTACATAGGGCTGTTGTCAGAGTAAATGCATCAATATGTATTAGCTCTTAGAAGAGGGTCTAGCATAGAGTAAGTGCTTAAGAACAATACATGTTATGCTATATATAGAACATCTATTATTATGCTTAACACTTCTACAAATCATTATTGTGATTTTTCTCCATATTTATTATTTTTATTTTCATTTTTAATTTAGACAGAGTTTCACTCTTTTCGCCCAGGCTGGAGTGCAGTGGTGTGATCTTGGCTTACTGCAACCTCCGCCTCCCTGGTTCAAGCGATTCTCTGGCCTCAGCCTCCTGAGTAGCTGGGATTACAGGTGCCTGCCACCACACCTGGCTATTTTTTTTTTTGTATTTTTAGTAGAGATGGGGTTTCACCATGTTGGCCAGGCTGGTCTCGAACTCCTGACTTGAGATGATCCACCTGCCTCGGACTCCCAAAGTGCTGGGATTACAGGTGTGAGCCACCGTGTCCAACCATATTGCTTATTATTCCTTTTTTCAGTATCTTTTCTGCATAGGTAAATAAGCTCAATCCCTGAATCTTTCAATAGATTCCAGCAATCTCAACTGCAGAGTACACTGTAGGCCTCTGTAAATACGTATTATTCAACCCTAAATATATCTTTCCTCTTAGTCTCTGTTTTCAGCTGTTAGTGGTTTGGATGACCTTTTTCACTTTAAGGCTGAAAATCTTGCATCTCATTCCCATGGTTAATGAGCATTTATAATTCAATGCGAGAAGAATTCAGAAAGTAGGAATACCTCGTGAATATTACAATATGAATTTGGGATTTGAAGTCTAATTACATCATCTTATTTTTATATTGTTGTCTCAAATTATTTATTCTACAGAGGGGGAGAAATAATTTTTGAAGTTTAGACTCCATTTAGAAATTGTGGATTTGGCTTTGGGGATCAAATCTGAACTAATTGATTTGTGTGAACATTTGTCTTTAGTAAATTTCACTTCCAATTAATTTTAAATGATCTTATTTCAAGAAATTTTTAGACATCAAAGAACTTTTTAAAAAACTGATCATTAACGCCTCTCAAAACCTTATGTTCTGGCTATGAATAGAGTCAGTATGATTGCTTTAAAGAGAAATACTTAATGAAGTACATTTTGGGTTTTAGAATGAACCCTAATGCCAATGGAGTTTGATCCCTGACAGATGCACTTGTGGCAGGGTTTGCCAACTCTGATTTAAAAACATCTCATCCTCAAAGAAGTAATCAGAGTTTAATCTTGTCTGTTTCCAGCTGTTCATATCAGAACTGATTTGGGGCCACTGGGGAGGAGATGCTGACCTTCTAACTGTAATCCAATTGCAGGCAACTATTCTAAAGAAGATGAAAGCATTTTTCACCTCTTTGTTGTGTAATAAATACAGTCTTTATATTTTGTTGCATCTTAAGTTTGATTTTATAATGATCTGTGAAACAAAATTGTTTTCAATAAACAGACTTAGTCGTTGGTTACTTTCTTAAATATTCTGCATCAATCAAACTTACAAACTATTTTCCAGCACTTAAATATGAGAGATAAATTAATGATAATTTTCTATATAACCCTTTTTTTGGCTTATGAAGGCACATTTGAAATAAAAGAGGAGGAAGGAGAAGAAAATGAAGAGGAAGAACGGAAGGTGAGGGAAGGGAAGGAGCAAAAGAGCAACCAATACTTTTTTAGTATATAATAAATGTGTCTTTTTCTTCCCCATTCTCATTCCTTTCCATTATTATTATTTTTTGTTTATTTGTCGACTATTTCACCTGATAGACCTGTAGGGCATTGTGAAATGAAAATAAGTAATTAAAAAAACAGAATAAAACAATGTTAAAGAATTGCATACATTTATGGAAGCAAAAGATTTTTTTAATGCTTCACAAATATGTTCCTTATTTTCAGAAAAGACCAGTCCAGAAAGGTAAACTTAAACTCTCTAGGGAATATCGTCACTTTCATGCTCTGTAGGTGACTGACTCCCTCTTTTTTTTTAAATAAAACATTTTAAAATTACTAATTTTGTATTGAAAACTGTCTCATTAGTAAAGCTACTCAATGTTTCAACACTACCTTAACTGAGACTTTGAAAAAAACCATAGACTATTTATAAATGTCACAAAGATATTCTTTGTTGAAATCTGTTCAACTGTGAGAATACAGTAATATTCCTGCAGAATATTGCTTTGGAGCACAATATTCACATCTCAATATATTTTGCAGTTGTAGTTGAGCATGACAGAAGATTTAGTGGTGTTAGAATATAGCATTGTCTCGTCTATTTTATTCATATTCACGTGTGCCTATGTATGTATGTGTGTGAAGAGAAAAGACAGCTGTTTATTATTTTATTTATCTTCATTGTTTTCTATGGGATTTTTCTTCTGCTATTTTGTTCTGATTTTATTGTAGCATGTTAGATTTTTAATATTAGCCATTGTTCCATTGCTAAATGAAATCAAAATACTTAATATGTATCAGGATGTGTCTGCCTGAAAAATGTTGTAACATATGTTCACGTTTGACTGTAAACACTTTTTAGAAGAGGGGCTTTATCTTATTCACCACTATTCTTCGTGATCTGCACAGTGATACATGGAAAGCATTCAATACATATTTGTTAAATGTGTGGTTGAATGGATTAGGAATACAAATAAGAGTTTGTATACATGCAGCCTATGGCTGGATGAGTTTTATAATGTTTTTAAAAACTGAAACAACTTCTAAAATTCAGAGATTTTACATTTAAAAAGTCAACTTTCTTGTTTGTTTACTTATAATACAAACATCTGGCAACAATGAGCCTTGCATTTCTACAGAACAATAATTGACTGGAGCTGAGAAATACTGCTCCTTGGCACATTCTGCAGGTGGCAACAGCCGCTCCCATTGTTGCAATGTAGGCGTACTGCATTACAATTGGCTGATTTAGTCACTAAATTACCAACCTGACCACCATGGACATTTGGATCTACAATCCCCTGTGTAAATGCATAAAAAGACAATTAACAACAATAGCTACATAACTCCAAAAAAATATAGATTAAACTATCTAATAGGTCATTTGATATGAACTAGATTTCAGACATTATAGACAAGGAGCCAACATGGAAAGACTTTGACAGAGTTAAATGTGACTTGAGCTAACTCTTTATAATAGATACGATTGGACTAGAATCCCTTATGGAAGCATTTCCAGGCATGGGAAATGACGTGAGCAAAAGCATAGCATTTGGACAAAAGCTTTTCAATAAACATTCTACCGGGGATGCATATTCGTTGAGAGGGATGTCACGAAAGAAAGCAAAAGTGCTCGGCTATAGTCAGAATGGGAAAGTTCATAACGGTCAGTCTTAGGAATGGAAATTTAACACCTCAATAGTGGATGAGTTATAGGAAAGAGCATTATAAAATCATATTTTAAAAAGTTGATTACAAAATTCAGATACGCACACAAATTACTCTTGTGAAGGTCTGGCAATGGTTGAAAAAACAGAAATATGTGGAAACTAAAAAATCGAAAATAGGTTGAACAACTGAGCTGTAATTTTGTTTTCCTCATTAATTAGTGACTCACATAGTAGACATTTATGTATTCTTCTTATAATTAGAGAAGCGTCTTAGAAGTCTTAATAACGTGTCCTGAGAAGAGCATTGTTTTCAGTCTAGATAACAACAAAAAAGTTAAAACAAAAACAAAAGGTTTACTTTGCTAAATACATATAATCGGCACTTAGAGTTATTGAAAATTTTACACATGGGTGCTAACTTCCAAATTTATTCTTCACCCATACTGTCTTCACCATACTGGAATTGTGTCCGGAATTGGTGGGTTCTTGGTCTCACTGACTTCAAGAATGAAGCCGCGGACCCTCGCGGTGAGTGTTACAGTTCTTAAAGGTGGCATGTCCGGAGTTTGTTCCTTCTGATGTTCAGATGTGTTCAGAGTTTCTTCTTTCTGGTGGGTTCGTGGTCTCGCTGGCTCAGGAGTGAAGCTGCAGACCTTCATGGTGAGTGTTATGGGTCTTAAGGTAGCGCATCTGGAGTTGTTCGTTCCTCTCGGTGGGCGCGTGGTCTCGCTGGCTTCAGAAGTGAAGCTGCAGACCTTCGTGGTGAGTGTTACAGCTCTTAAGGCGGCACGCCTGGAGTTGTTCATTCCACCTGGTGGGCTCGTGGGCTCGCTGGCTTCAGGAGTGAAGCTGCAGACCTTCGCGGTGAGTGTTACAGCTCATAAAAGCAGTGTGGACCCAAAGAGCAAGCAGTAGCAAGATTTATTGCAAAGAGCAAAAGAACAAAGCTTCCACAGTGTGGAAGGGGATCCGAGCGGGTTGCCACTGCTCGCTGGGGCAGCCTGCTTTTATTCTCTTATCTGGCCCCACCCACGTCCTGCTGATTGGTAGAGCCCAGCGGTCTGTTTTGACAGGGCGCTGATTGGTGCATTTACAATCCCTGAGCTACACATAAAAGTCCTCCACGTCCCCATCAGATCAGTTAGATACAGAGTATGGACACAAAGGTTCTCCAAGGCTCCACCAGAGCAGCCAGACACAGTGTTGATTGGTGCATCCACAAACCTCGAGCTAGACACAGGGTGCTGATTGGTGTATTTACAATCCCTGAGCTAGACATAAAGGTTCTCCACATCTCCACCAGACTCAGGAGCCCAGCTGGCTTCACCCAGTAGATCCTGCACCCGGGCTGCAGGTGGAGCTGCCTGCCAGTTCCGTGCCGTGCGCTCGCACTCCTCACTCCTTGAGTGGTCGATGGGACTGGGCCCCGTGGAGCAGGGGGTGGCGCTCGTCGGGGAGGCTCGGGCCGCACGGGAGCCCATGGAGGGGGTGGGAGGCTCAGGCATGGCGGGCTGCAGGTCCCGAGCCCTGCCCCGTGGGAAGGCAGCTAAGGCCCGGTGAGAAATCGAGCGCAGCGCCGGTGGGCTGGCACTGCTGGGGGACCCAGTACACCCTCCGCAGCTGCTGGCCTGGGTGCTAAGCCCCTCATTGCCCGGGGCCGGCAGGGCCGGCCAGCTGCTCTGAGTGAGGGGCGCGCCAAGCCCACGCCCACCCGGAACTTCAGCTGGCCCGCAAGCGCCGCGCGCAGCCGCGGTTCCCGCTCGCGCCACTCCCTCTACACTCCCTGCAAGCTGAGGGAGCCGGCTCCCGCCTTGGCCAGCCCAGAAAGGGGCTCTCACAGTGCAGCGGTGGGCTGAAGGGCTCCTCAAGTGCCACCAAAGTGGGAGCCCAGGCAGAGGAAGTGGCGAGAGCAAGTGAGAGCTATGAGGACTGCCAGCACGCTGTCACCTCTCAGAATTACCAGAGGAAGTTTCTGCAGCTACCTCAATTCTTGCCTCTTCAGAAGAAAGAATTCGACTGAGGAGTATAAGGCAGAAGAAGAGACCCAGGTGAGTTTCAGAGCAAGAGTGGAGGTTTATTTTAAAAGCCTTTAGAACAGGAAAGAAAGGAAGATATGCTTGGAAGAGACCCAAGCAGGCATCTGAAGGTTAAGTGTCTGAAGGTCAAGTGCCTCGTTTAACTGTCATTCTAGGACTTTATAGGCTCTCCTGTTTCCCATGATTCTTCCCTTAGGCTGGGCCGCCCGCATGCACACTGCCCTTCTTACCATTGGGAAGTGACAGCATGCAAGTGAGAGCCTCCCAAGTAACTGGGATTACAGGTGTGTGCCACGCTTGGCTTATTTATTTATTTATATTTATTTATTAGTATTTTCAGTAGAGACAGGGTTTCACCATGTTGGCCAGACTGGTCTGGAACTTCTGACCTCAAGTAATCCACCCACCTCAGCCTCCCAGAGTGCTGGAAATACAGATGCGAGCCACCGTTCCTGGCCGCCATTTTGTCTCCTAATGCACATGACCAGGAAGTTGCTTCTCTCTGGCATCTCCGCTCAGTTAACACTTTTATGTTTATAGCTGTGGATTATCAGGAGACTGTCTTTCCCTGGCGCCTTTGTGGCGGCTGCTGAATTATTATTTTTGGAGAGACAGTGTGATAATTGTCAAACCATCACCTGACATTCCTAGTGGGTAGGGGAGAAGAGCCTTCTCCCCCTGCTCGTGCCTGTCTAACTACCTGTAACAATGCATTGGGGAGTATAGACACAGACTAACATGACATTAATGTCAGTTCTTTAACTTATTTGTAGGATACAATAATTGCAGCATTTGTCTCTATTTGATTTTCTACATTTTAAAAATGATGGCACTCTTCTTTAAGTGCTGGGCATGAAATATTTAATATTATGTTCCATTGCTCATATTTACGATTATGCTGAACAAAAACAGAGTATGTGGTAAGGAAGGCAGCATTAGACGCAGTTTACCTTGGAGATGTTACTAATAAGCAGGTCCGTTCTTCTTTCAGAGAAATTATCCATCTTAGGTAATAACAAAGCTGTGTTTTAGTAAAACTTGTGGGGGAAAAACACTTAGAAGTGCATTGGTATCTCAGACATATCATTATTGTAAACAACTCGGTGCATATCTCATTTAATGACACATTATAATCGTCTATAGCTTTCTATCTTTCTGTTGAGGTCTGAACACAATGTCCTGTGCTAAAGTAGAGGCTATATAAGCTTGGGGACCCCTGTCGTTCAATCCTAATGTTAATATAATACAGTATTACTATCATTACCGTATCTTCATCTCCCTCTCTTTTCAGATCCCTCCCCAGTATAATCTTTTAATCTTCTTTTTTTAATTTGCTTCTATCTGCAATTTTCTATAATTCCAAAATAAGCCTAAGTAGACAATTTTATTCAGAGGGGCTTAGGAAATTACTTAGGATAACATTGCTTAAAAGGAAAAAAATGAAACAAATTAAATTATTTTGAAAAATTATTCCATACTTCTTATTTTAAAGCATCTTAAGTATAAGAGAAAGTAAGTGAATGTATATTAGTCAATATCTAAGTTTAAATAGAAAACATCAAAACTGGAAATGTTAAAATAATTAAAATCAATATGATTTAGACCTATGCATTACATAATCTATTAGTCTACTTTGAAATAGCCATTTTGTAACATATGGCTTTAATAATACACAGAGAAGTTCTCATGCATAAAACTAGCTGAGAAAATTTGAAATATGTGCTTTTATTCAGTTACTAGAGGAAAGAGAATGTGAGCTGCCACAATTTATTTTAGGAGATAAGTGGCACTTGGAGATTTATCACATAAATGTGTTTAACAAAGATTTCACATTAAACACTCAGATGGAGTAATAGAAGTCTATTAGAAGATGATTATATGTTAATCATCTAAGTTTAAAAATTTTATCAAGTTTAAAATCCATTTCTTATCTAGGCCAATAAATTGCTGTTTTGAAAAGCAGGCCATTCTTCACTTTTTTTGTTCTCATTACTTCTTAAAATGTGTCACATCAAGTGCTTCCTCAAAGACTTGGAATTTTTTTTTAAAAAAGGTAATGGTTACTTTTCACAAACTTTAAAATAAGTTCAAAGGGCACTCTGATAACATAATAGACTTTTCTATTTGAATGCATTTCATAAAATGTGGTCTTAAATTTACTGGAATTCGCTTATAATAATGTCAATGAAGCAAAGCCAATTTGATTTATTCAGTAAACATCCATTCAAATTAGAGAGAAACATTTGCTAAAGAAAATATCTTAAAGATGTATATAAAAATAAGTTGAAAATAAAAACTTTCTCACTTTTTTATGACATTTTATATTTTTGAAAAATTGTGAGAATATTTTATAATACTATTTGAATCTGTATGAATGTATACAGAATAATGTGAAAAATTTTAAAGTATACTAATTATTCATGTTTTCAAAACCAAAGCTTTTCTTTGTGCTCTTTTAAGGTAATGCAGGGGGATAGTTTTTATTCTCTAGTTTTGGTTAAATGGGCTGTATTTCTTTTTGTAACAATCCCCCATTTAAAATAAATGTCCAAGGCCTTCCAGGAAAAGATTTCTAAAAGAAAAATCTGAGGGAGGTTTAGACAGCAGATTTCTAGCCCTATCTTTTTTTTTTTTTTTTTTTTTTACTTAATTTGCTAAACATTTATCCAATTTTTCATGGATGCTCATATGAAAAAAAATTAATGCTATTTAAAGAAAAGTGAGAAGCATTTACATGGGATTGATTTTGTTTTCTTTCTACAAATGGAAAAGTGTAAAAGACAGAAGTTATGTATAAAGCAATGATAATAAATAAAGACGTTTTTATTGAGAGCTCTTCTTTGAAGGAATTGTTGTGTAGCTGTTAGTAGATACATTGTATGGGATATGAAAGGGTAAACAAAAATAAACATAGGAGAGGAAAATTACCAGAAGAGGAAACAAGATAGACTTCTTTTTTTTTTTTTTTTTTTTTTTTTTGAGACGGAGTCTCGCTCTGTCGCCCAGGCTGGAGTGCAGTGGCGCAATCTCGGCTCACTGCAAGCTCCGCCTCCCGGGTTCACGCCATTCTCCTGCCTCAGCCTCTCCGAGTAGCTGGGACTACAGGCGCCCGCCACCACGCCCGGCTAATTTTTTGTATTTTTAGTAGAGACAGGGTTTCACCATGGTCTCGATCTCCTGACCTCGTGATCCACCCGCCTCGGCCTCCCAAAGTGCTGGGATTACAAGCGTGAGCCACCGCGCCCAGCCAGACTTCTACAAGAAGAGAGATAAATAATGAAGAGCAAACCAAGAAAGGTAACGAATGAAATCAAAAAGAGAGAGAGAGGGGGGTAAATAATTCACTTTACACGCAAGAATAACAAAATAGGTCACTACAAAATAGAAATTAGGATACTTTCTAATATTTAAAAGAGAGGTTGGCAGAGGATGAAAAAGAAGCAATGAAAGAAAGGCTGATAGCCAAAGTGGAAAGTTATATGTGTTTTGACCACAAAATAAAAAATCTGAGAATGTGCAGTGCTTATAATTGGGGAGAATATGAGTATCTAGAACAAAAGGCAGGAATAATGAGCAAAACTAATAGGAGGTGTGATAGAATGCCGTTGGGAAATGACATGTGAGTAAGTAAAAGTGGGCACAAGAGACTAGATTAGACAGAGATAACCAAAGTATACTTTCCTTACAGGTTAAATACTGCCAGTTATTACATTTTTAAAGGATTTTAAACAATTTTCCTTTTATGAAGACAAGAAAAGAGAAATAGAAAAGAATATGCATGCCTCAAAGTCTGCACTGGGCTTACACAGCTTAATATAGTATCTGTTTCTTTACAAAAAAAAAAGTTTGCCAATCCTTGGACTAGCAGTGAAGGAAGTGGTGTTAAAAGCAGGTGAGAAATAAAGTAAGGTTGTCAGGACGTGATTGCAGTTGATGAGTAGTCAGACAATGATTAGATATATGTTGTTCAAATGATTTTTATCTTGTAGGAGAATATTACACTGGCTGTTTTGCCTTTTGAAAATGCAAAAGAAAATGGCTCATGCATACTACACACACTTGAAAGCAAAGTTTGTTCTAGACTTGAACATTTTTATAAAATAAGTAAATTGTAATTAAATTACCACTCTTTCCTCCATAAATACCCTGCACATTAGAAAGGAGGGAAGGAGGGTGTGGTTTTGTTTTTTTGTTTTGCTAATGTTCCTTTCTTTAGTTTTTAAAATTTTAAACACATTTATTACCTACCTCATTGTTCTGGAAAAATCAATGAACTACACCATGCCATATAGGGCATCTAATTATTCCAAAGTTGACAAGTCTATATATAAAATCAACTCTTCAGATTCCCACATGGATAGGTATGTGACACAATCCTAAAAGAGCTAGTTATTTGTGATATGTCATTTCTTTCTTATAAAGGTGATTGTACTTGCTTTATATAATCAATCACTTATATATTCTCTGTATTTACCATGAATGGTTCAATTCTGAAAACTAGTCTAAGAAGCTTGGATTAGGATTGTGGGACACTTAGGTTTTTAAAAGCCCTGATTTGTAACGGTTGCCAAACTCTACAGTGGTAATACTTCTATCACAACCAATATCAAGCATAGTGTCCCTGAATATAAAGTGGGGAAAAGATTTGCACAATCACTTTTGCAACCCAATAGGAACCAGCCCAGCACAGTACTGGTTTAAGGTCTTCATACTTTTTAAGCATTGATTTTAAAAATCTGAGCCTATTCCTAGAAAGTAGTGGTTTGGTCATCTTGTTTTTGTCAGAATGGAGTCATATCTATGGGATCAATTTGCCCTACCATGATATAGGCTTGAGGCTAACTACGTTGTATGGAGAAATTGAGTTAAAATGTGAAATAGTTTCCAAAAGAAATTTCAGTTTTCTGAGATATTAGATTGGGAGTTGAACTTCAAACACAAATAGCAAGCTTACTACTGGTCGTTTAGACCCTGATAAATGTGATCATTGCACTCAGTTATCAATTCTTGTAAAGCTTCTCTTTGATCTGAATGAATATGCTCATCATAAATGTGAATTTTGTATGTTTCATAAATATTCAATATTGAATAGTTCACAATATTTACACTCAATTTCACGTGTAGTAGGGGAACAACTTCGCAGCAAAAAAAAGGTTCCAATACATTTATGTTTTCTTAAAATATAAAAATAGATGACAGGCACCATTTTACTGAAATTTGAACAGTTTAAAGTGCCTGTGTTCAAACAAGAACAAAACATGATAGTAACAGAGCTATTGATATACACGCCAGGTAACATTTTGGAAATCAAAACGATAAGAGAAAAATGAATAAATCTTTGCTGTAGACAGCTGAACAAGTTTCGGATATATGTGATTTCTTGTGCAGAAACCATGTAATATCATGAAATTTCTGTATTTAAATAAATTGTTAATAAAAACAGTGGAAGCATTATATGGCATATATATAATAGTTAATTGAAATTATCTTAGTGAAAGCATTATATGGCATATATATAATAGTTATTTCAAATTATCTTAGTTAAAAAACCTTTTGCCAATATCACATTATCATGCACATATAAAGTTTTATGTCCAGTGAGAGAAATTAAAGACATAGTTACTGTCCAGGGATGAAAAATACACTTGACAGGGAATATTACAGTTCCATGGAATAACAAAACTACAAGGAAAGCACTATATATTTCTGATATTCAAAGATCAGCTCTGTTGTTGAGTAGTGCATAGTGTAAGTAGAGACATAATACAAATTGGGTAGTTGTTCACTGCAAAAGTGACCAATTTTCACTGATAATCTTGTATGCCTCAAACGTTTTCAGAAGAGAGAAAACTTATGGCGATTATGTGAGCTACACGTCAGGCCTAACTAATTATTGGAATTACAATACAAAAATTACTTGAGTTATCTATACGGTAGTACCCGATGAAGTACAGAATAATTAGATCAAGGGATTTTTACCTATTTATTTGTAACCTTTTCCTATTGTGCAAATATTTGCAGCCATGTCAGCAACTGCAGAATTATCATTAATTAATATTGATCCTGATGCTGATTTTGATGATATTGATGTTCTCTATTCATCATTATGCTCCTCAAAAGCTGTGGTCTCTCCAAAGAGTCAAATTAGGAGATACAATTTTAAAATGGGGTAATACTCTAAAATCACTTTAAAAGCAAATGGCTCAAACTCTGAAACTAGATTGAGTGGAATGCAGAGCCATGTAATTAAATTCACATGTCCAGGGGACTGCATTCTGAAAAAAAGGTCAAAAACATTACCTCAAAGAAGCTATTCATTCCTTTTATCAGATTAAATATCTCGACTTAGAAAATGAGCACTGATTTCACCAATGTTAAAATTGTTATAAGGATGTTTCATCTTTCACATTTCTTAGCTGCACTGAAAAGCATAAATGAAGCTTAGTATTTTAAATCTTTTCTCTTTTGTCAAAAGTTTGCTGTCTTCTTAATTGAAAGGAGCAAAACTGAACCAATGAATTTGTTGTGAACAAAAGATGAAAAGATGAACCAAATGATGTGTTTTTAAAAATGAATAGGTTGTAAACTTAATCAGTAATCTGTGGAAACAAGTTATAGAAACTGAGAAGGATGACCTATTAGGTCATATGAGATGGTTTTTAAAGCTGAGAATTATGCTAAACTTGTCTTTTCTCTATTAAAAAATACATAGATTTCTTCAGTTATCAGCCTTTAACATGTGCAATCTTTTTCTGTGACTTTTTCACCTTGAATGACTTACACTTCTATAGTCTTACATGTTTGACTAAGCCTAACATTATGTTTTTAGTTTGATCATGTATAGCTCAGATGTACCATAATTAGCCAGGGTTCTCCAGAGAAACAGAACCAACAGGATATAGAAAGATACACAGAAAGAGGTTTATTGGCCAGGCATGTTGCTTCATGCCTGTAATCCCAGCACGTTGGGAGGCCAAGGCGGGTGGATCACAAGTTCAGGAGTTCGAGACCAGCCTGGCCAACATGGTGAAACCCTGTGTCTACTAAATATAGAAAAAAAAAATTAGCCGGCTGTGGTGATGTGCACCTGTAATCCCAGATACTCGGGAGGCTGAGGCAGGAGAAATGCTTGAACCCAGGAGGCAGAGGTTGCAGTGAGCCAAGACTGCACCATTGCACTCCAGCCTAGGTGACAGGGTGAGACTCTGTCTCAAAAAAAAAAAAAAAAAAAGAAAGAAAGAGATTTATCATGAGGGATTGACTCATGTGTTTATGGATGGTGGCTGAGAAATTCCACTATCTGCCGTCTATAAGCTGGAGGCCCAGGAAAGCAAGTGGTGTAGTTCCAGTCCAAATCTCCAGGCCTGAGAACCAGGAGAGCCAGTGGTAGAAGTCCCCATCCCAGTCTGATAACATAAAAACCAAGGAACACCAATGTCCTTGAACAGGAGTAGATGGATGTCCCAGCATAAGCAGAGAGAGTAAATTCCCCCTTCCTCTGCCTCTTTGTTCCACTCATGGCTCTCAACACTCTGGAGATTGCCCGCCCACAGTAGGGAAGATGATAATCTCTGCTCAGTCCGCTAATTCAAATGCTGATCTCTTCTGGAAACACCTTCACTGACACTTAGAAATGATGTTTTACCAGCTATGTGTGCATCCCTTAGCCCAATCAATTTATCACATAAAATTAACCATCACAATAGTAAATGTATGCTCTTGAAATATAAGCTTTACACACTTCATCAATAATATTTTTAAAATAAGAGATTATATCATCACAATGTGATAAAACATTCCAGTTATTTTCCTTTTTTAGTGTGAACGTTTAACAAATTATATTGATTCATATTAGAATGTTATACCTGTCTGAATTTCTGAGGGGGAAAAAACCACTTGCTGTTGACATATTGTATTAGGCAGGGCTCTCTTGAGAAACAGAACTAATGAGAGATAGAGATAGAGACCGAGATACAGAGATAGAGATAGCCAGCTAGATAAAAACTTTAAGAAATTGGCTCGCACAATTATTGAGATCTGTAAGATGAGTCAGCAAGACAGAGACCCAGGAAGGCTGGTGGTGTAGTTCTAATCCAAAGGCTGTCAGGCTTGAGATTTAGGAACGGCTGATGATTTAGTTCAAGGCTGAAGGCAAGAAAACACTGATACTACAGTTGAAAGGCAGTCTGGCAGCAGGGATTATCCTTACTTGGAGGAGGGTCAGCCTTTTTGTTCTGTGCAGGCTTTCAACTGATTGTATGTGGCCCACTCAGATGAGCAGGAGCAATCTTCTTTATTAAGTTTATCAGTGTAAACAGTAATCTCATCCAAAACACACAGACACACCACCCAGAATAATGTTTTACAAATATCTGGGAACTCTGTAATTTTATGTGTCAAGTTGACACATAAAATTAACAATCATAAATATTATCTTTTTTGTATATTGCTGGATTCTATTTGCTTAAATTTTGTTAAGACTTTCTGTGTATATGTTCATTGGCAATTAGTCTGGTTTCTCTACTTGTAGTGGTTTTGTCTGGTTTTGATAACAAGATGATGATGGCCTTATAAAATGAGTTGGGAATTCCCCCCTCTTATGTGCAGAATAAGGATTATTCATAATTTAAATGTTTGGCAGAGTTCACCTGTGAATCTACCTGTGTCTGTCCTTTTCTTTGATAGTTTTAAAGTATGGATGTAAGTTTTTTTATTTATTTAGGGCCATTCAAGTTATCTATTGTATTAGTCAGGGTTCTCTAGAGGGACAGAACTAACAGCATAGATGTATACACAAAGGGGAGTTTATTAAGGAGCATTGACTCACAGGATCACAAGGTGAGGTCCCACGTTGGCCATCTGCAAGCTGAGGAGCCAGGAAGTCAGTACAAGTCCCAAAGATGAAGAACTTGGAGTCTGATGTCCGAGGGCAGGAATCATCCAGCAGAGGAGAAAGATGTAGTCTGGGAGGCTAAGCCAGTCTAGTCTTTTAGTGTTCTTCTGCCTGCTTTTATTCTGGCCATGCTGGCAGCTGATTAGATTGTGCCCACCCAGATTGAGGATGGGTCTGCCTTTCCCAGTCCACTGACTCATATGTTAATCTCCTTTGGCAACACCCTCATAGTCACACCCAGGGACAATACTTTGCATCCTTCAATCCAATCAAGTTGACACTCAATATTAACTATCGCATCTATGTTTTAGATGTGCTTTCCCTTTTTGTGTATTTCAAGGAATATGTCTGTTTTATCTAAGCTGTCAAATTTATTGGCATGAAGTCTATACTATTCCTGAACCTTTTTGAAACAGATACTAAGACAAAATTAAACATGCAAGACAGTAGAGGGGAAATGCCTGTGAGAGAAAATGTAGTAGGAGCCAGGAGAGCTTGGTTGCTTCTGCTTCTTGCTCCTTAGAATTCAGCTGCTATGTGAAGAATGACTATCAGGTGAAAATCCCATGCTATATGAAGAGTCCTCAGAAGATGAGATGCTACATGGATAAAGAGAGAAGGAGCCCAAGGCACCAGATATGTGAGTGAGTGGCAACAATTTGCAAGTGAACACTCTAGTAACCACCATTTGAGTGAGAGAATTGTCAAGCCTAGCCCTTTCTGAGTTCCTTACCCACACAATTGCAAGCAAAATAATGTTGGAAAGAGTAAGGGTAATAGCTAGATAAGCAGCAGTAAATAACTGAAGTAGGTGAAGCTAAAGAATAGGAAAAATTTCCAGTTCATCTCCCTAGAGTCCAAACACATCTCACCTCCAAAGTTGGAATATGAAAAGGAAGGTGATGGAGAAGCTGTTACCTCTTTGAGTCCATGTTAAGAGTTTGGTAACCTAGAGTCACACCTGGTCACCAGGGCTATCAGCCAAAAAAAAAAAAAAAAAAAAAAGAGCTGGACACAAAGCATAGGGGAATAAAGACAAGCACTTTTGTGTCTGTCTGTCCTTGCATTTCATTATGGTCACCTTCAGAAAGTAATGGCTGCTTGTTTTCTCCTATCTTTCAAATTTTGCACACAATCCTCTTTTGGACAACTCAAACATGGAACCATACAGGGAAGGAGTCCTCGGGAAACATTTTTCCCAACGTAAAGAAGGTAAGATTATCTTATTAAGTTCCAAGATAAACAGTCTGCTGGGATTTGGGTTGGAATTATATAATTGTATCTAAGACATATTTGGGAGGACTCGCATTGCTAAGACGTGCACTGCTTGCTATGCAATGAACACTTGCCTAAGACTTGCATATGCCTGCTGTGCCATGAAGATTTCTGTTATTTTAAATGTTCTTATTCATGAGCATAGTAATATATTTTTCTCTCTGATCAGTATTTATAGTGGGAATTCCACCTGAAGATTCTAATGCTTGTTCCTTCCAAAAACATCCAAAATACTCCTTTTATAATTTTCAAAGTTACTCTCCTGACTAATCTTTCCATTCTCTTTTCCTAGAATTTTTCTTAGCACATCTTGGAAACCCTAAATTTATTCTTCATTTTTTATCAATCATTCAATAAGTTTTTTTAATTTTATTGACAATTTAAAATTGATTCTTTTCTATGTTGATATGTATTTGTTTCATGTCTGTTTTTTCTTTATATTGTTCTCTTATAATGCACACTTTTTGTTCATTGATTATCCTGAATGTGCTTATTTCAAAGTCTACGTCAATCTCTTCCAAAAAAGTTACCTTTATCTGGAGTGAATTCATATTTTGAGTTTTCATTTTGTTGGCTGCCATTCTTAGCAATAGATGTTCTTTGGCTCTCGATCATTTTGAGACAGAAGTTTCAGGGTTTCTTCTTTTGTTTTTTCCTTTGGGCTCTCCCTGCCTTCTTGTTTTGGCTTCAGCTCTGTAGTGACATTGGTGATAAAAACAAGTCAGGTCAATTCACTGTAGGAGACTCTTTCCTTTTTCCTTTTACTTCCCTGAGCCCAGAGGACTCTATAAACTGTGTCTAGCCAACAACATCGTTCCATTTCTTTCAGTCTCAGCTTCCCAACTTAGGCCTCTCTACAACCCGACTTTAGGCAGTAGTTTTGTCTCTGGTCTCCGTCTTGCATGAAATACTTGCAAGGGAACACTAACTACAGGAGCATAGGTCTCAACTACAACTACCTGCCTTGGATTTTGGAGCCCACCATATCCATAGGTTCAGCCCAATTCCTATTTCTATGCATCTTATTGAAGATGCGAAATTGGTTCTTTTTTTTTTTTTTTTTTTTTTTGAGACGGAGTCTCGCTCTGTCGCCCAGGCTGGAGTGCAGTGGCGCTATCTCGGCTCACTGCAAGCTCCGCCTCCCAGGTTCACGCCATTCTCCTGCCTCAGCCTCTCGGAGTAGCTGGGACTACAGGCGCCCGCCACCACGCCCGGCTAATTTTTTGTATTTTTAGTAGAGACGGGGTTTCATCGTGGTCTCGATCTCCTGACCTCGTGATCCGCCCGCCTCAGCCTCCCAAAGTGCTGGGATTACAAGCGTGAGCCACTGCGCCCAGCTGTTCTTTAAATCTTCTTTGGTTTCATGGAAGAGAACACTTTCAAAAATGTGTCCTTTCTCTGAAATCCAGCATTTTTATTTATTCTGCTGTACTGTTTCTTAGGCTTCAGGTTACGGTTACATATATTAGATCAATTGAACAATTTGTCACTGCAGGTCAGTCTTCCATTGATTCTTTAATTGAACAATTTGTTCCTGTAGATTCTTATCCTTTTGTATTTTGCTTTGATTTTTTAATGTGGTCACTCATTATCAAGCAAAAAGGAGATTTATCTATATGAATGTTTGCCAATAATCAGAATGTGTGTGAGTTACCATAAACACTACTCTTTCTCTACCTGAATATGAATATGTTTTCATATTTCACTGTCTACCAAGCTTTTAAGTAATATGAAACCACTTGTGTGAAATGATATCTGACATACGTGTTTGGGAAATTACAATGTTTGGAATGCATTGTTGATGTCATTTTTTCTATCCTACTCCAAACAACAAGTCTTTTCTTTTCAGAGTGATGCCTCCAATTCTGTTGCAGTCACTCTTTTCCTCCTAATACCTAATTCTTATTTCTGGAACAGATTATTACAGGAATATGTTGTTGCCAAACTAATGTATGAAGAAAGGAACTATGTGAGTGAGAGGAGAGGAGAAATACTCTGATTCCCACTCACAAAACAGCATCAATGTAGTCATGATACCCTGACCAATTTTCTTACTCAAAGGAGAAACCAGGGGGAAGAATAAAATGAGGTTGATCGACTCTTGTGTTTTGCATTCACTTTCATTACCTTTAATTCATTGGGCAATGCCTTACCCTTGAATTCATTACAATTTCTCTAAAATCTTAGCAATAAGTAAATATAACAATCTTAGTTTATGCTGCTGTGTGGCTAGTGAGGGGAGCTCTTCAGGGATATCTTGAACAAGTCAGGACAGAATATGCCAGGCATCATTAGTCATTTTAAAATGAAAGAACCCATAGGATTAAAGCAGCAATGGACAGAGCTAGTGCACAGTGACTCACAATGTGAACAAGGTATCCTGAGGAGGGCATGAGTATAAAGCACAACAGGGACAGTAAACCAATTGCCTTAATGAGAAGGGAGGCTCACTGAGCACTTCTGTGTGCAGTCTTGTTTTTCTGCTTCTCTAAAAACCTTTCATTCTTTTCTTCCTTAATTGAATTTCTGTTTACTTCAACTAGTTCCTCTGACATCTTGTTACACATACTCGTTTGTGAGTAATGAAAAAATCTTTACAACACATCACAAGAATTTCAGCTTTGTATGTTTTTCATGCTTTGGTCTTCCATGAAAGTTTGATGAAACTGCTCAGTCTTTCTCATTAATTTAGGCAACATGCTTTATAATAAAAGACTGAGATGAATTGATGGTATTTGTAAGATAACCAATGCACTCTGTACATGTATATTTTGAGTTTGTTTCTTTCCTTCTCCTTGACCTCCCAATTAAACTTGAAATTGTGTATTCTGTCCCAGAATACAATGGTCTCCCTTAACACTTTTTAAATAATTTTATTTCCATTCCTAACTTAAGTGCAGAGTAAGCAGTTTGCTATGTTTCCTAGAGAGTTGACAAAACTTGAAGTCCTCTAAGTGATGTCTTTATTTTGGCATTGATTCAAACAAAGGTCTACAGGGGCTGAAACATCAAATGCTGTCTGCCAATCTGCTATCTTTCATGTCACTTAAGAAAGTGGCTTCTAATTTTTTAACTTAATTTCTTCCATTATCTTTTTTGCCCATATGGTTTTGATCATTTAAAGTTTGTAAAGAAGAATTGAACGTTAGCATCAATGGTGACATTGTGATCATAATGTGGTCTAGGTGAGCTTGCAATGTAGCTAGCAAGCTGAAGCTGCAAGATAGGCTTATAGGAAACATATCAGGGTTTCTGGCCATTTTATTTTCTTTCTACTTTTGCTACTTATTAAAAAATCTTTCCGCGCTCCCTCAGGCTCTACTGTCTGGGACAATAACTTATGCAAAGACAAGAAATTGGCTTCTATTATAATAATAGGTATTTTAAAAAATTAACTTAAAAAATATCTTTTTCCTTGAAATATTTTCCATATGTGTGAACTTAGTGAAAAGTAAAAAAGTTTAAAAACTGATGTGTATCTATTGAGTTAAAACAGAAATGAAATATAGGAGGGGGCGAGTCCCAATGTAGAAAGGAAGTGGGTGGAGCATAGGAATAAATCTCTGCAGTGTCTTTTTCTTGCCTAGGTAGTGAGGTGTCTCAACAGCAGACTGGAGAAATATAGCATTCACTGACCCCATCTGAGTGGGTATTGCCCTTTTATTATCTCTCCTTTTAATTCCTAGGTCATTGCCCAACTGTGCCAAAAATTGGCATTTAGCCATATTGTGAGGGTATCAAACTTACAGATGCTTCAATGTTTTGCATTCCTTCATGTGAATGCTGTGGAGGAAAGGCCCAGTGTGGAGATACAGAGATACCTCTTCTCTCCCTGCTTTCACTGTCTACAGTTCCCCTTGCCACACTACCTGTTCCCTGCCTTTCCTTGGAGCCTTTAGCCCTTCCTCTTTACTCCTAGGAAAAGGGTGGGTGGGGCCAAGGGCGGGGCTTCTTCCACCCTCCTCAATGCCCTTTTGTCCACTTCTTGGCCTGCCTCCTCTCCGAAATGCTCAGAGGCGGCCCCACTTACCCTGAATGGATTTCCTTATCCCATCCCCTTTTCAATGGCTTTCAGAAGTTCTTCTAATAAATTACCAAACACACAGAATGTAGACACCTAGGATCTAGTTTTTCTGCTATAATATAATTTTTTCCAGCTTTATTGAAGTAAAATTGACAGTTAAACAAGGTATATATTTAAAATATACAACTTGATTTGATATATGTATATAATTGTGAAATAATCACCACGCTCAAGGTGATTAATATATCCATCACTTCACATAGTTACCGTCTTTGTGGGTGTGTGTCTTTAGTTCAAACACTTAAGATCTTTGCTGTTAGCAAATTACAAGTGATACAACACAATATTGTTAACTATAGTCACAGTGCTGTATGTCAGGTTTCAGACTTTACTTCCCCATTATTTCCACACATCCACCCAGCACCCCCTCCCCTACAGCATCTCCCAGGTCCTGGAAACCACCATTCGACTCTCTGGTTTCTAGAAATTTAACTTTTTTCGAATCCACATACAAGCATAATTTCTTCCAGGTTCATCCATGTTGTTGCAGATGGCATGATTTTCCTCTTCCTCCTTTTTTTTTGAGATAGTGTCCGGCTTTGTCACCCAGGCTGGAGTTCAGCGACACAATCATAGCTCACTGCAGCCTTGAACTTCTGGGTCCTTCTTTTTAAAGGCTGAATAATATTCCATTATATGCATGGAAGTGATGTATGCCACCCATGTATTACTTACTTAGAAGGAAAATCCTTCCTTATATTTCTGGGGACTGTAACACAGAGCAGTAATTCAGCTACAATCATACAAAGAACCACACTCAAGGAACAGGTGGAGGAACAAGACTGAAGGAAATTGGGTCCCTGGTTCTTCATTTAGCTGAGCTGCTCCTCCTGACCTGGCCTGCCAAACTATCACAACAAAAAAAAAAAAAAAAAAAAAAATTTATTTAAGCTATTGTGTTTGGAATTTCTCTTATTAAAGCAATTTATTTGTTGTTGTTCTTAGTTCAGAGATGAACTTTTGGTGTAACACCTCAATATCCCAGTGCCCTAGTTAGCAGGAAGAAGAAAAGGTCTAGAAAGTAGAGAGAATGTTACTTAGAATGAACATACCTAGGTTACCATATCAAAAATTATCCCAGTATAGCAAACTTGAAAGTAATTGAGGGTGAAGGGAAGGAATTTCTCAAGAGCAGACAGTGAGGGTGACACTTATGTGACCAGGAAGAGAAAGAGGTGTTATTCAATCTGTCATCTTGCAATAAGGCAACCAACAGTAGAACTGGCTGCTGCTAACCCACATATGCCCAAATTACTGATCATTTATTTTGCCTCCATTGTTACTTATCCTTTTTTTAAAATTTTTTGAAATAATTATAAATTCATAAAAAGTTGCAAATAAATGTATGTGGAGGTCCTGTGTGCTCTCACTCAGTCTTTTCCAGTGCTAACATCTTAAATAACTATAGTACAATACCGAAATGAGGAAATAGACATTGGTACAAACCATAGAGTGAATTCATATTTCACAAGTTTATATATACACTCAGTTGTGCATGTATGCATGTGTGTGCCAAGCTGTATGCAATTTTCTCATGTTTAGCTTCATGTAAGCAATGCCACAATCAAGATATTTATCTGTATCTGAAACATCAAATTCTCTTATGTCACCTCTCTATAGATTCATTAACTTTCTCACCTCCCATCTCCAACTCCCGACAAACACTAATCTGTCCATCACTATAATTATCTTACTTCACAAATGTTGCATAAATGGAATTATGTAGTCTGTATCCTTCTGAGATTGGCTTCTTGTAACTCCACAAATTTCCGCAAGGCTTAGCCAAGTTGTGTATGTCAATAGTTTTCTCCTTGTATGTGGCTGAATAATATTACCTGATGCAATATCCCGTAACTTATGTAACCATTCACCCATTGACAGATGTTTGAATAGTCTTTAGTGTGTGGCTGCCATGAATAAAGCTGCTGTGAACACTATTATACAAGTTTCTTTATGAAGATAAGTTGTCATTTCACTTGGATATATGCCCAGGAGTACAACTTCTGGATCATGTAAGTTCATTTTTGTTTTAAAAGCAACTGCCAAACTATTTTCCAGAGTGGCTGTACATTTTACATTCTACTACCAATGTATAAGAGACACACTTTCTCTGCATAATTACCAAAATTTGGTGTGTCACTTTTTTGTTATTAACTTTAGCCATTTTGATAGATGTGTGGTGATATCACATTGCCTTTCATTTGCACCTTCTTAATGACTAATGTTATTGAATATTTTTTCATATGCTTGTCATCTGTACATTCTCTTCGGTGAAATGTATTTTCAAGTCTTTTGCCTATGTTCTAATTGTTGAATGTTGAGTTTTGAGAGCTAACTGTATATTCTAGATACAAGTCCTTTGTCAGATACATGATTTGCAAATGTTTTATCCCAACCTGTAATGTGTTTTCCATTCTCCTTAAAGAGTCTTTCTGAGAACAAAAGATTTTAATTTTATTGAAGTCCAGTTGATTTTTTTATTTTTATGAATCTTACTTTTTGTGCCAAGTTTAAGAATTCATTGCCAATTCTAGGTTGCAAAGATTTTGTCCTATTTCTGTTCCTAGAAGTTTTATAGTTTTATGTGTTATCTTTAAACCCATGAGACATTTTGAGTTAGTTTTTTATGACATGAAGCATAGGTTAAGGTTCATGATTTTGCGTACAGATGTCCAGTGCTTTTACACCATTTACTAAAAAGGCTATCACTGTTTCATTGAATTTCTTCTGCTCCTTTGTCAAAAATTAATTGGACATATTTTTGTGGCTCTATTTCTGGGTTCTCTATTCTGTTTCATTGATCTATGAGTCTGTCCTTCCACTGGTATCACATTGTTTTTGTTACTGTAGCTGTATAGTAAGCCCTACTATTAGGAAGTGTGATTTCTTCTACTTTATTCTTTTTTTACAAAAAAGAATATTTTGGCTATTTTAGGTCATTTCCCTTTCTGTACACATTTTATAATAATCTTGTCTATGTCTACAAAAATCCTTGCTGAAATTTTGGTAGGAACTGTGTTATACCTATATAGATTTTAAGAATTGACAACATGTAGACATTCCTTACGAGGCTGAGAAAGTTCCCTCCTATTCCTGCTGCTCTGAGAGTTTTTAGCATAAATCAGTGTTGCATTTGTCAAATGCTTCTCGGGTGTTAATTGATATGATCATATGGATTTTCTAATTTAGCCTGTTGATATGGTGGATTATATTGATTGATTTTCAAGTAATGGGCAAGACTTGAATAACTGGAATAAATTCTGGTTAGTCATAGTATATCATTGATCTTTTATATTGTCAGGTTCCATTTACTAAAATGTTGTTGATGATTTTTGCATCTAAGTTCCTGTATGCATTTCTCTCTTTTGCATGTAATGTTTGTCTAGTTTTGGTATCGGGGTGACACTCACTGTCTTCCTAGAATGAGTTAGAGAGTATCCCCTCTTCTTCCATTTTCTGGAAGAAATTGTGTAAATTTGGTGTCCATTCTTCTTTGGTAAAATTCTCTAGTGCAATCACCTGGAATTTCTTTTCCAGGATCTTGTAAATTACAAATTCAAATTATTTAATCAGTATGGGACTATTCTGGTTATCTTCATCTTGGTTGAGTTTGGTAATTTGCGTTTTTAAAACATTCTTTTAGTTTATATAAGTTGCTGAGTTAATGAATGAAAAGTTGTTCCTAGTATTCCCTTATCAACCTTATGCAGCTTTGAGGGCTGCAGGTTATGTAGAGATATTCCATTTTATTTCTGATACTGGCAACATATGTCTTATCTGCTGCTAGTTTTATCAATAACAGTAAAAGTTTATCAATTTTCTTCATTTATTCAAGGTACCATCTTTTTGTTTCAATTTATTTTGTTGTTTTTATCCTTTCAACTTTATCAATTTCTGCTCTTTATTCTTTGCTTCCTTCTGCTTCTTTTGGGTTTATTTTGCTCCTCTTGTTTTCTAGTTTCTTATTGATTGAGACTTTTCCTCTTTTTTAATGTAAGCATTTAGTAACATAGATTTCTCTTTCAGTACTGTTTTAGCTGTATTTCAGAAATATTGATATGTTATATGATTTTCATTCCTTTTTATGCATTTTTAAACATTTTTTGAGGTTTCCTCATTGGCTTGCAGATTATTTAAAAGTGTGTTATTTAGTTTTCAAGTATTTGAAGATTTTTAAGTTGTCTTTTAGGTGTTGAAATCTACCATGATTCCACTATGTTCAAAGAACATACTGTGTATCATTTCAAGTCTTTTTTATTGCTTAAGACTCAAAATATGCCCTATCTTGGTAAATGTTATATGAGCAGTTGAAAATATTGTGTTTATTTTTGCTGCTGTGTGAAGTTTTCCATAAATGTCAGTTGCAACTTGTTGATTAATGTTGGTCCCCAGTTCTTCAGTATCCTTGCTGACTTTCTTTCTAGTGGTTTTAAAATTGCTAAGAGTTCGGTATTAAAGTCTCCAATTACAATTACAGATTTATCTTTATTTTGAAACTCTCTGGCTTGGTAAATACACATTTGCAATTGCTATATTTTCTTGATGGATAAATTTTTTTAAATCACTATAGTGCAACATTTTGTCCATAGTACTTTTCTTCACTATGAGGCCTACTTCATCTGGTATTATATAGTAACTCTTGATTTCTCTATTAATGTTTGTATAATACATCTATTTTTATCATTTTACTTTCAACTTGCTTATGTTTGTTATTTTTAAATTAAGTTTCTTGTAGACAACATACAGTTGTTTTTATCCACCTTATCAATCTATGCTGTTTTAATTGGTATACTTATACCATTTACATTTAAGGTAATTAATTATTTGTTATATTAGGGCTTATGTTTGCTATGTTATTATTTGTTTTTTGTTTGTTCCCTCCATTTCTCACCCTTTTGTTTCTTTTCTTTCCTTCCTGTGGGTTCCTTGAACAATATTTTAGTGTTTTACTTTGATTTATTTATGCTTTTTAGTATATTGCTTTATGTAGCTTTCTCAGTGTTTTTCTATGTGTAACCATATACACATATCATTATCATGGCCCATTTGTTTCAACATTTTACCACTTTGAGTGAAATGTAAAAACCTTACTTGCATTTAAGTCTCTTTATCCTACTGACTGTTTAAATGCCATTTTCTTAATTATTTCTTCCACATACATTGGGGACCACATAAAGTTTTTGTCTATAAATTTTATGATAAAAGTTATAACTTTTATTTTAACCATGAAATATGACTGAAGAAATTCATGAGGAGGATAGTCTATTTACTTTTATTTTTACCTATAGCATTGTTTTTCTTTCTTTTCTGAAATTTCCATTCAGTCTTCTGTTATCACTTGCATTGTATTTGGAGATCTTCCATCAGCCATTCTTTAAAGGAAATGTTGCGGCTTTTGTGTAGTTTGGCTTGTGAGAGGGAATGGCACCCAAGCAGCTTTTTTCATTCTTGTAGCTCAGCAATCAGGAGCGAGAGTTACAGTGTTACAGAATTCCTTTGGTGCTGCTTCCTCAACTGGAAATCTCTGGGGCCACCATGACCTCTGCCTGGGGCATATTTCGGGCCCACCAGGCTCACTCTGCCCACTCGGCCCAGCAGACTGTGCTCAACTGGTGTCCCAGCCCAGATCCTGCACTCACCATAGGATCTGTGCTCAACCCATGGCTGGAGTGGGCATGCCGCAAGCAACCTCTGTGTTGGCCACTGGCGTCTAGATGAGAGGGTCGTGGTGATGCCTGAAAACTTGGAGATGCCAGCAACCACGTAGCCCCAAGGGGTGTTATGGCTCTCGCCTAGGGATTCCCGAGGTCCAAGCCCCCAAGAAATGCTACAATTCTTGCTTGTTCCTGCAGCTTGGTGAACAGAGGCATGTCATACCTCACTTGTTCCCACCACCCGCGGCTTGGCAAACAGGAGCATGTCACAGCTCATTTGGTCCTGCTGCCCACAGCTTAGTGAATGGGGAGTTATATTATAGCTCTTTTTGTACCTGCCATGTGGCAGGTTCCAGGTTCTTGTCCCACGACCAAGAAGAATGAAATACATGGACACCAGAGTGTGAGCCAGGCAAAGAAGAATTTTATTGAGTGACAGAAAAGCTCTGGGCACAAGAGGGGACCCAAAGTGGGTAGCTCTCCACTGTGAGAGGGAGCCCGAAAGCAGGTAGCTTTCAGTCTGTGTGGCTGAGTCCAAGGATTTTTATGGGCTCAGAATGGGGGAGTGCATGCTGATTGGTCCATGGACAGGGCCTGGAAAAAGCACCATTCAATTGGCTAAAAGTTCTCAGGGAAGTTGTCACTCCAATCCTAGACTCTACCCAGAAATGGCAGCTCAGTTTTCAGGCTTCAGGCTGTCTCTGTCTTGAAGGTCAGATTTTACTGGTGACCCAACCCTGTCTGCCTAGGAATTTGTCTGTCTTCTGCCACTATCAGTAGGTCTGTGTATTAGTTGATTCTCACATTGTTATAAGGAAATACCCAAGACTGGATAATTGATAAAAGCAAGAGGTTTAATTGACTCACAGTTCTGCATGTCTGGGGAGGCTTCAGAAAGCTTACAATCATGGCAGAAGGCACCTCTTCACAAGGCAGTGGGACAGAGTGAGTGCCAGCAGGGGAAATGCCAGATGCTTATAAAACAATCAGATCCCATGAGAACTCACTCATTATCACAAGGAAAGCATGGGGGAAACTGCCCCCATCATTCCATTACCTTCCACTGGGTCCCTCCCATAACATGTGGGGATTATGGGGATTACAATTCAAGATGAGATTTGGGTGGGGACACAGCTAAACCATATCAGTCAGCTACCAAGTGATTCTTAGTTTTCTTTTGCCTGAGACTATATATATTTCCTTTCCACTCCTGAAGGATATTTGCCCTTGATATAGAATTTAGGGTTGACAGTTATTTCCTTTCAGTGCTTGTAAATACTCCATTTTCTTCTCTGGCATCCAGAAGTAATTTCTCATCTGGTTTTAGATGAGAAATCTGTTGTTACTGATCATGGTATTCCTTTGTAAGATATACTTCATTCCTTTGGCTGATTCTAAAAATTTTTTTGCCTTTAGTTTTCAGAAGTTTAGTTATGATTTGTCTTGGTGTGGATTTTCTTGAATTATACTCTTTGGGGTTCACTCAACTTCTTGATTCAGTGGGTTAATGTCTCTTACCAGTTTGAAGAAGTTTTTAGCCTTTATTTCTCCAAATACCTCTTTATTTCCACACTTTTTCTCTTTCCCTGAAATTTCAGTGATACAAATATTAGATGTTTTGTCATTGCCAATAGATATTCTATTTATTTTTAGCAAATATTTTATCTGTGTTTCTCAGATTTAATAAATTAGATTGTTCTTTCTCCATGTTCTATCAGTCTTCTATCATCTCCTATACTATTGAGTTGATCTGGCAAGTTTTGATTTAGGGTATGATATTTCTCAGTTCTATAACCTGCATTTGGTTCTTTTTATAATTTTTATTTATTTCCTGAAATCTTCTATTTTTCATTTGTCTGTATTTTGTAATTTATTATAAAAATTTATAAATTTATTATAGTAATTCATAATTGATTATTAAAACATTTGTAAATGTAATTTCTTGCTGAATAAATTACATTTGTTGATTTGTAATTTCTTATTGAAGCATTTTTATAACGATTGCTTTACATTCCTTTTCAGACAATTCCAACATCTGGTTTCTTTTAGTATTATCGTCAACTGATTGTCTTTTTATTCATATTGTGATTTTCCTAGTTCTTGATATGACAAATGATTTTTAATTTTATCCTGAACACTTATTATGCTAGAAGACTCTATTTTTTGTAAATTTTCTATTTTAGAAAGCATTCAGCCTTGTTTAGGTTTAGAGGATAGGTTTGTGCCTAGTTCTGTGGGATTTAGTTCCCATGAGAGTTCAGTTTTCTGAGCCCTTGCAGTGCCATTCTGGTTTGCTTCATTCTTTCTGCATTGTCTTTCTTCCCACTCAGTCCTTGATGGTGCTGAAGGGGACAGAATGTGCTTTCTGGGGCTGTCTGTTCTTTCTGGGCAATCTTGTGTGGGAAGCAGTAGTTGCTGGGCTTGGATCTTCTCAATCCACGAGTGAGACCAGAAAGACACATAACTTAACTACTGCCAATACCGTGGGCAGATTAAAGTGCCCACCACTGTCCTAATTGTAGGGCAGAGGCTGGGATAGTCCAGGGCTTTGCTGCTGCTGCTGCTGCTGCTGCTGCCAACAGATAGAATCACCCTTTATTCTCAGAGCAGGAGTTAGGGCTCCCTACTAGGGGTCTGCTGGATTTCCCATGTCCAATTCTTTTGGACAGAAAAAATGGCTTTTCTTGAATTCTTTTGTCTATGCCCGTTGGTGGTTCCTGGTTGCAGGCCTCTTCAGTGCCTGGTCTGGAGGTGTATAGGAGATTGAAATAAAACCCAGGGAACTTACTACAGCATCAGTCCTAAAGTATGGAGGTTTGCCGTCAGTTTGTCTTCTTATTTCCAGATCTTAGAGTCCTTTTATCATTATCTATTGAACAATTTCCAGGTTGTTAGTCACATTTAAAGGAAAGGGGGAGAAAGACTGAGTCTCTGCTTTCTTGTTTCGGAACCAGGAGCTCCTTGAGTAGCTGTTAATTTGGTGAACAGAGAGGAAATTTCTGGAGATTGAATTGATTTAAAAAGGGAGCATTTGGGAACTTTGTTATGATTATATACTTTCTGCCCTGAATTGGGTTACATTTAAGGTTGAATGAGTCAAACTCTAAGTAGCAAAAGCACCTGGTTATTAAAAGCACCAAGTGATCAAATGGTGGGCATTTTCAGATAAAGGGAAAGGGTCTGGTGGATAATACTTTTCTTGTGTATATCTTACCTTTCAATTCCCTCTGTGATATAATTCATCTCATATTCCTCAATATTCCTCAAATATTGTTTCTCAACCTGGGTTAATATGGGGTCAAGTGAACATTTGGCAATGTATGGAGATATTTTTGGTTGTCAAAATAGGCAAATAGATGCCAGAGATGCTCCTACGTATCCTACAGTGCACAGGATAGCCCTATACAACAATGAGTCACTTGGCTTAAAATGGCAATAATGAGAAATCTTGCTTTAAGACTGTAAAAGAAAGGTTAAGAAATCTTGCTTTAAAACTGTGTAAAATGATCCCATAACATTGATAATTTCTTCATGATTACTATTTGGAAGAATCATAAACCTCAAGTGTGAGATATGTTTACGGGGACCAGATGTGTAAGTTCTATTTGGAAGAGTCATAAATCTCAAGTTCCATTGGAAGAATCATTGTTGAAGTTCTATTTGAAAGAATCATAAACCTCAAGTGTGAGATATGTTTACAGGGACCAGATATGTAATACTATTCCCATTCAGAATCTAAAGGAAACAAATCCTTCTTCAAGGCATTTTGCAAGAGTGATTTACATTGCAGTCAAGGTTCACAAGTACTCTGTATGCTACAACTGCCATTTTATTATGTAAAGAAGCTTATTACTGAAATGCAACTAAGAAAATATGACAGGCAGATAAAACATGTTTTAATGGATATGTGTTCACTGATTTTTGCTTTTAACTTTTGGCACTGATTAGGTAGCTTTCTACTAACATCTCAGTAATGATAGTATTAGGGGCCTCCACCTCCAAAATTTAAAGAAGTGTACAAAGCAGATGAAAGCACTCTGAGGCTACAGTTCAGTGATAACCAGCCATCTCACAAACCTTTCCCTTAAATGTAATGTAAATCATTCAGTCTTTAAGAAATTAAACTGCAAAAAAAAAAAAGGACAGTTTAACTTAAAGAAATTCTAATGAGAATTTGCTAACTATAAGATTCATTACCAACATACAAATCCTCATAATAAAAATAATTTCCCTTGCACATTCATAATTGTATTGCTTTGTTGAATAACATTTAAATATTTTAGACTTCATAACGTTCCCTTCATAGCCATTTAGGTTTATAAGAGCCGCTGTTCATATAAGGGAGAGTAATACAGATGCATCATTTCTATAAAATAATTTTAATTCTTTCATATCTATAAATAAATTATAAAAATTTACGTCTTTTAAAATTCTTTTTGGAAGAATTACATATATTTCAACAATGCATTAATGCAATTTAATGGATTCAGCTGTAAGCCTATGAATTTTAGTTCTTTAAAGCAGGAACATTTAGTTTCACCATGTCCCAGTTTCCTTTTTGCTTAAATATAAGAAATGACAATCAACAAACTTCCAGGGATGACTCACAAAGCACCTTGACATTTTAATGGCACAGATTGCCATATAGCTTATTATTTGGTAGCACAAGAGCTAAGATGGAAATTAGAATTATGTGAGCGCTGAGATAATTCAACATAAATTCCTGATTATGAGCTGCAAAAAAAAAAAAAAAGTTTGCTCACCATCAGTGGCGTCACCCAGGGCTAGCCTGGCTGACAGCATAGAAGCAATAGCTCACTGCAGTCTGTCCCAGCTAAAACACAGGTTCTAAATAAATACTGTGCTTGCTCTGTAAATTTGGCTTCAAGGTCCAACTCCTCTAATGTGCATTAATCCAGCCACCAAAGACAACCTCAAATTAACATAAACTCTAAGTAAAAATTGTATGCAAGTTCAAAGCAACGTGTTATGTATTCACTTCTCCACTGGGTTAATTACTCTTAAGTGTCCCTGACAAATTCTAGAGCCTCTTCCAGCAACACAATAATCTTATCTAATTAAAAAGATGCATAGTTATGTGGCTACTAATGTGTCCTTTGCAAACTGCCTGGCAGGCTATCTTATGCCCTTGACTAGTATGTCACCCCCTTATGACAGTGGAATGGCACAGAGCATCACCGTTTTAGTCTGTTTAGACTAAGAACTAAATAACAAACATAATCAAATAAATGAAATAAAGCTCTTTTTATTTAAATACAAAATACCTGAGACTGGATAATAGATAAAGAAAAGAAATTTATTTTTCACAAACCTGGAGGCTGAGAAGTCAAAGATGAAGGTACCAACAGGTTTGGGTTTCTCCAGAGGGCTGCTGTCTGCTTCCAAGGTGGTACCTTGTTGCTGTTTCCTCCAAAAGGGAGAAACGTTGTGTCCTCACATGGCAAAGGGCAGAAGAACGAGAGCTGAACATTGTGTGAAACCACTTTATAAGGGCCTTAATCCTATTCACAAGGGAGGAGCCCACATGTCCTAATCACCTCTTAAAGGCCCCACCTTCTAATACTATCACATTGGCCATTAAGTTTCAACACCTGTATTTTGGAGGGTACATGTTCAAACCCTAGCAGTCACCTTCAGCGTCTGTTGGGGAAGGAGGAAGGAAAGATAGGTAGATTCTCTTTCCAGCTATCCTCTACACTCACAGTCCTCCTTATTACCTTTGTCAATGAGGGTTTAAGGCGGTTTGATCACTGTTATTAGGTTGGTGCAAAAGTAATGGTGGTTTATGTCATTGAAAATAATGGTAAAAACCGCTATTACTTTTGCACCTACCTAAAATATTTTCCCATACTTGCCCATATTACACATGGAAACTTCCATTTCCATCCTATGTGAAGTCACTGCATCTAAAAATATGTGTGATGTGTGTGAATCTGTTGAATAGATTTCTATCCTGTGTAAGAAAAATCTATCAGTTGTTTTGGAGTACCTTTTTTTTTTTTGAGATGGAGTCTTATCGGGCTGGAGTACAATGGCTCAATCTCGGCTCACTGCTACTTCCGCCTCCCGGGATCAAGTGATTCTCCTGCCTCAGCCTCCAGAGTAACTGGGATTACAGGCACCCACCATCATGCCCGGCTTACTTTTTTTTGTAGAGACGGGATTTCACCACGTTGGCCAGGCTGGTCTTGAACTCCTGAACTCAGATGATCCGCCCGCCTCAGCCTCCCAAAGTGCTGGGATTACAGGCTTGAGCCACAGCGCCCAGCCTGGAGTACTTTTAATATTTGATTTCCGTTTTGAGTAACCTCAAGTTTATATTTTGTTATAATGAGTGAGATAAGAACACAAGTTTGTTTTTCCAGGTGGCTTCCAGTCATAGTAATAAAAATGCCATTAATTGGACAGTGCATTTTTTCTTACTGATACATAATATTGCATTATTACACAGTAACATTCAAATGAATTTGTCCCTATTTCTGTATTTTATGTATATTTCCAGTGACTGGTCTGCAACTTTGTAAAAGAGAAGAGCACAATTAATTATGGCATCATAATTATGGAATAATAGTTTAAGCTGCTGCACCCAATCCCCCACAGCCAATTCTCTTATTGACCAAAATATTTCTGGCTTTTAAAAACTTGTTTGGTTTTCCAAATGAACTTTAGATTCAACTGCAATAGTTTTAAAAATGCTATGTTGATATTTTTATTGGGATCTTAATTTTTAAAAATATAATTTATTCTCCTATCAAAGAACATAATATGACCTTTTATTTACCCTTTCTTTCTTTGTGTCTGTCAGTAGAATAAATATTTTGTTATCTAGATCCTGTTAACATTTTTTGATACGATTATTTCTAAGTATTTTATTGTTGTTTTGCTGTTGTAAGAAGCAAATATAATTTCTAGTATATTTCCTAATTTGTTGTTGAAGATTTGGGCTATATTGATAATATATTTTAAATAAAGAAGGACATACTTTTTAAATTAACAATATTGAGAAAAGAATAGTGCCAATTTAACATTGAATGTTAATAACATATGTTCATTAGGAAGGTTTTGTTTGAACATTTTGTTCAATATTTACTAATAAGCTTTTCCATTTGTTTTTAATTTATTCAGCTTTTAATTTACATAGAATAATAACCACATTTTTGTGAAGTTTTGTAACTTTTAAAAAATACATAGTGTTATGTCACCACCATCAGAATTAAGACGCAGAATAATTCCATTGTCACTAGAAATTTTTCAAGCTGCCTCTTTGTAGTCATCTCCTCTCCCTACTCGACCTCTAGCAACCATTAACCTGTTTTTGAGCATTACAGTTACTTTTTCCAGAATGTCATAACGATTGAATAATATAGTGAGTGTAGCTTCTGTCACTAAGCATAACACATTTGAGATTCATCCATGCTTCTGGGAGTATCAGTAGTTCATTCGTTTTTGTTGTGCAGATGTGTTCCTTTGCATGGAGTTGACACAGTTTGTTTATCCATTCAATAGTTGACGCATATTCCAATTGTTTCCAGTTTTGAGAAATTGTGAATAACACTACTATAAACACTTATGTACAAGGTTTCATGTGAACTTCACTTTTTGTTTACCTTGGGTAAATACCTAGAAGTGAAATTGTTGGGTCATACAGTAAATGTATACAGTTGACCCTTGAACAACATGGGGGCTAGAGGTATGACCACTGCACAGTCAAAACTTTGTGTATAACTTTTGACTCCCCCAAAAATGTAACTTCTAATAGCCTACAGTTGACTGGAAGCCTTATCAATAATGTAAACAGTTGATTAACCCATAGTTTGTATATTATGTATATTATATATTGTATTACAATAAAGGAATCTACAGAAAAGAAAATGTTAAGAAAATCATGAAGGAAGAGATAATATATTTACAAATCTTTAAGTGGAAGTGGATCATCATAAAGGTCTTCATTCTCATTGTGTTCATATTTGGTAGGCTGATGAGAAGGAGGAAGGGGAGGGATGGTCTGGCTGTTGTAGGGGGCAGAGGCAGAAGAAACTTTCATGTGAGTCAACTCGTGCCATCCAAACCCATAGTGCTCAACGCTCAATTCTGTGTAACTTAATTGAAAACTGCCAAACTGTCATTAAAATTTGCTGAATCATTTTGCATTCCCAACAATAAAGAATGAGTTTCAGGTTTTATTTTTATTTGGTTTTCAGCAATTTGATTTTGATGTGTCTGTTTCTGGTATTCTTTAAGTTTACCCCTCTGAGTTTGCTAAGCTTCTTGAATTTACAAATGTGTATCCTTCACCACATTTGAGAAGCTTTCAGACATTTTTATTTAACATTTTTTCAACAATCTTTCTACTCTTTATCTGAGACACCAATGACATGGAGCTTACTTACAGCTTTTTATATTGTTCCACAGTTTCCTAACACTGTTAATTTTTCAGCCTTCTGCCTCTGTTCTTTAGATTAAATAATTTCTATTACTCTGTATTTGTGTTCAGTGACTCATCTATCTGTCACATCCATCCGGCTATTGAGTCTATACGGTGCTTCTTTAATATGTTATATTTTTTAGTTCTAAATTTTTCATGTGGATTTTTAAAAAATACATTTTACTTCTATACCAGAACTTCTATGTTTTCATTCATTTCAAGAGTGATTACCTTTAAGTCATGGAGCACTGTTATAATCAGTGTTTTAAAGTCTTTATCTGATAATTCCAGTATTGGCTTCATCTTGGAATTGGCATCTTTTTGTTATCATTTCACTTGAGAATTGGTCACATATTCCTAGGATTTTTTTTAAGTTGAGTAATTTTTAATTTTAAAAATATTACGTTGCGAGATGCCAGTCCTTTTAAAATTCTCCCAAAAATGTCTGTTTTGTTTGTTGGTTTGTTGGTTGGTTGGTTGGTTGGTTTTAGGAGACAATCAATCCAGTTACTTTCAGACCATGTATCTGTCGCATCTTCTTTGGTTAGTGGTTCTAATGTTAGTTCAATTCACAAGGTCAATGATAAGCTGTTTTTGTGTCTTCCAGGCATGTGTCACTGAGGAATTAGTCTGGGCCTTAGGTGTTGGTTTCTATTGTAATTTAGTTCCCAAAGCCTTTTTTTAATGTTAGTTTGGGGCCGTACTACATACATGCAGTTCAGGGGTGAGCCTATTGTTTGTGCTTTTTTATACAGAGAATTGGTGGATCCCCCTCTCCAGCCTGTCTTCTCTGGGATTCTCATCACATGCTTTGGCTTCTAAGAACTCCCTTTTCCCCACCGTCTGGCAAGAAATACAGTAGTTCTTTTAGAATTTTAGTCACCTAAAATTCTTCTATGCATTTCCTTATGACTGGTCACTGTTATCAGGGCAAAGCAATGAGGAAAAAAGACAGAAAATAATGGGTATTCCATCCTCACTCTCGGACTATGTGAGCCTGTTTTTCAGTCAGTCCTTCAGGCCAGAAACATGGTTTTGTTCTTGCTGTTGTTGTTTTCAGAATTTCAGTTGCCCATTAGAACAGGGTTAGGGGAGAAAAATAAGAAACAAGAAAATATAATGGGATTTCTTCTACACCCTCCAGCTCGCAGGAATCCCTTTTTCTGGTCTTCTGGTTTCGCATGGAGTTTTTGCTGACTGCAACTCTTGCATAGTTCTATGACTAGAGATACCTCACATACAAGATAGGAGATAAAAGAGGAGAAAGAAATGGAAAAATTACCCCAAATAGGATATTCTTCAAGTTTTTACTTCCCCATCCCCATCTGCCTTTTATTGCTTATTTCTCTGAGTCTTCAGATGTTACTTTTTATATTTTGTCCTGAATTTTTAACATAATCAGTGAGAGAGATAGGTTATAGTAAAATTACTTCATCTTGGCCAGCATCTAAACCCTCAGCCCATTTTTTTAAAAGGTATGGTAAATTTTACATTGTCAATAATAATATATTGCATATTTCAACATAACAGAGTAAATTCAAATGTCTCACCAAAAAGAAATGATAGGTACGTGAAGTGATGAATATGTTTGTTAGCTTTATTTGATCATTCCACATTGTACATGTATATCAAAACATCACACTGTATTTTTTCAATATATATGATGATGATTTGTTCATCAAAAATAATATTGATCAATTATTAATACATAAAATAAAATGAAAAATAATTTTAGAAAGACAAAGTAAATTTCAGAAGAATTCAAGAGCACAGAAAAATGACAACCAACTAAAAAATAGTTTTCTGTTCCAATTACATAATACAGAGCACTGGAATATTTATCAATTATGGTTTTAACCACTGAGATGATCCAAAGCTTCTTTTTCTTTTTCAGAGAGAAAAAACAATTCGGTACCAAACGACTTTTACTTTCTACATTTGTGTTAAAGGGTGATAGCCTTCTTTTACTTTCTACATTTGTGTTAAAGGGTGATAGCCTTCTTTTTAGGTGAAAATACGAGTTTTGCTTTTAAAGTTACACAGAAAAATGCAACTTTGTTTAACACATATCTGGTATTTGAAGTGCATGGCTTTCTCTTTATTCAACAATTTAGGATACAAGTACTAAAAGCTCTTCTCAGAATATTCATATATAAATTAATTACAATCTAGATTTTCTCTAACCTTCATTTGAGAATGAGATATTTAAGAGCCACTCTAATGGCTGTATTAACTATGCATGCTCCTAGATCCTAAAGCTCCATTAATGAATTAGAGTAGATGTGTAGAAGCCAAAGTGTACCTGAGCCGTGTTGTCTCAACTGCTGCAAAAAAAGCTTTTACTTTATGTAAAGATATTTGGTACATGCATTATTTATTTGAACAGCATTTGTACCTTTGCTAAAACTAGAGTTGAAAGCATTAGCCTTTGAGTTGTCAAACGTTTCTTTTACATAAACATCACCTTCTTTGCCAAGATTAACTTCTTAGGAAAAATTTTATCTCAGTAAATGAATATCCTCAATTTCTGTTGTTAGTCAAAAAATATATATATAAATATAAATATATTTATAAAACAATGTGTTTCTCTGTCACTCTAGGTTCCTAAAGAATTATAAGCAAACTAAGTGCCCGATTGTGGTAATCTCTTTGTGTCAGGAACAGTTTTACACTTTTACGTCTTCACCTTTTATGACCTCTATTCTGTTTTTGTTTTTGAAATCAGTTTTATTGAGTAAAAATTTATACACAATAAAATAAACTCATTTTAGGTGTACACATTGATATTTTATGATAAATATATAAAACATATAATCACAACCTAGATAGGTAACATTGATATTATCTCTGTAAATCCAAGAAAATTACCAAAGCAAGTCTTAATCACTTGAGGTTTATTTGCCAAAGTTAAGGTCACACACCCAGGAGGCAGGTGTATGCCTTTCTCCGAAGATGATCTTAAGGGCTTCAGTATTTAAAGAGGAAACGGTGGATACTGAGGGAACAGAAATATTTTTAAAATGTGTCAGTAGATAAAAAGACAAAACAGTCGCATCCTCTGGAGTCTTTGATCAGTCTTTCACTGAATATACAATTTTCATGAGAGAGGAGAGTAGAGGAAATAGTCACTCATGCCTTCATCTGGCTCAGTGAATTGGCAATTTTACATAAGATAACGTAGATAATATGGCAGAGGAAGCAATCAGATATTCATTTGTCTCAGGTGAGCAGAGGGATGACTTTGGGCTCCATCCTTTGTCCCACCCTTGTGAAGATAAACTATCAATTTACGTTGCCAGGGTCAAATTCACGAAATGGTTTAGGATAAAGACATTGGAGCCCACAAAGAATTTCCTTGTGGGAAAGTTGTGAGGGATATATGTAGCTTTTTACTTTGTAGTCATATTATTTAGGAACCAAATGAGAGGCAGGTTTGCATGACCCAGGTTTCACCTTGACTTTACTCTTTGGCTTAGTGAGTTTGGGGTCCCAAGATTTATTTTCCTTTCATATGTCAAAAATTTTCTTTCTGAATCATTACTTTGAATTGTCCCACTTCAGGGGCTAACATTGATCTTTTTAAAATTTACTTTTGCCCATTTTAAAATTTGATTTACATAAAAATAGACAGTATGTTAGAATATTTTCTTCTTCGATTTCAACCACATTACTTTCACTTTTTAAAAGCTAAATGTCTGTAATTATTCTTAAAAGTCTTCCCTTTCCTTTGGCTGACATGTATTTATTTATTTTTTTATATTACTGGTTTTCAGAAATCTGATATATCTTAGAGTGGTTTCCTCCATCTTTATCTTACTTGAGTTCATTAATCTTGATTGTATAGGGTTTTTTTTGAGCTTATTTTTTAAAGAAAACTTTTGTCTATTCCCTCTTTAGAAATTATTCTTTTGACTACACATCATTGGATTCCAATCTTCTGTATGTCCTTGTCCCACAGGTCACATTATGAAGGCTCTGTTAAACTTTTCTTTGGGACTTTTTCTCTTGTGTGCTCCAGTTTGGCTAGTTTTTATTGCTTGATTGGAAGTTCATTGATCTTTTCTTGGCCTTTAATCTTCTGTTAATCCCATCCAGTAAAATTTGCATTTCAGATTCTCCTTTAGAAATTACATTTGGTCTCCCCATTTTATTTTTTAAAATAAATTCCATTTCACTTCTTATTATGTCCCTTTCACTTCTCATTTTGTCTTTCTTTACATTCTTGGCAGTTTGCCTGTTCTTATCTGATAGTATCATCATTCTTATCATTTCTGGGATTGTTTTATTGACTAATTTTTCTCCTGATTATAAATTATATTTTCTGTTTCTTGGAATATCTAGAAAATTTTATTCACTTCTGAACATTGTGTATGCTAAATTGTTGAGTGTCTACATTTTATTTTCTTCCTTCAAAGAATGTTAAATTTGATTTTGGTAAATTGCTTGATTACCTTGATTATTTTAAAGCTTGTTTTTAAGCTTTATTAAGGTGGAGCTAAAAAATCCTTTCAGGCTAGGTATTACAACCAAGATGTTATGCTTCTGGAATTTCTACTGAATAACCTTGATAATCACTAAAATCACTGCAATCTGGCTGGTCAGAACTCACGCATCATTGTCCTGTTTAAATTCTGGGATTTGATCAGATTAAGGATCCCTGGTAATTCTTTGTCTGTTCTAATGGAGTTTCACTCCATGCATATGCTGATTAATATCTAGCCACAGACTCAAAGAAACTGAAGTGCTATGTAGATTTCTGAAATGCTCTGTAGATTTCTGTATAGCTCTCTTTTCTGAAGTGCTCTGTAGATTTCTCTATAGCTCTCTTTTCTCTGCTAGTCTGCCTGACAAATCCTAGCGGCATCAGCACCCCAACACTCTTAAGTTTTGTCTTCCTTTCTTAGCCAGGATGCATACTTTGTTTGGGCTCTCCTCCTTGCACCCTGATGAAAAAGTGCCCCAGGGCAGAAAGTCAGGGTGATTGTGGTTATTATTCTTTTAGGAATAACAAAATAAAAGCCACTATCAATATTTTAACTTTATAAAGTCTAAGATAATCAGAGTTTGTTTTTCAGGAATAATTTTATTATCCACACCTCAGCATTTATGGCCTTTATCATATCTTTGAATAAGGCAGATATAGTCTAAATGCACCAAGAATAAGAAGACTGAGAACAGTCAAAATCTGGAAGTAGGTACTTCTATCAAATTAAACATCACAGGCATTTCTACAAATACATAGTCTTAAGTGATATGGTTTAGACAGTACCATAAATCGGCAGGTATATTCTTTTGTGATGTGTTTATTTATCACATTATTTCATTAATAACTACATCTGCCTGCCTTCTGCCCCATGCCTACACACACAGAGAGGGATAATCTATAGTTAATATCACCCCAATCTGGAAGAAGAACTCTAATTCATCACAGTTAAGAAGGAGGTAGGTTTGGTGATGTCTTCAATGAAATTCCCACAGGAGGTTTCATTTTCAGAGATATTTCACATAAATTTTAAGATACTCATTAAAAACTCTTTGCTGACTCACTAATACTCTTGATAAAGATCCAGTTGTACAAATGGTAATGGGATGCCAATAGTATTTGTTTAACTAGCTTCTTTTTGTCACTCAGAAATAAGCTTGAATCTGACTTTACCAAAAAGATCTTTTCAGAACTAGTCATTCTCTACAATATCTTTTAAATTAAATTTTAATTGAACAATAGAACTTATTATCCATTTTTTGTTTACTTATTTATGTATAATTGCTACTCCTCAGTCCCCTTTCCATACCAAATGAAATGTGAAATACTAGAAGGCAAATCTTGTTCTTTTATATATCCCTGGCACCCAGAACAGTCCCTGACAAGAAGAGGGGGCTCAATAACTTTTTTAAAATTATTAAATAGATAAAAGATTCTCATCAGGGTGATAATACAAGAGATGATTTACATCTCATAGGCTACATAACGAGGAGCTGAGTAATGGCAATAATCTTTCTTTTTGCTATTGTATAATAATCACTACTACCTTTCTATTATCTTTTCAGTAGTCATTGTATGATTACACATTAAAATTAATTATAACAATCAGTTATTGTTTGCTCTCATAAGCGATTATGACATTTCACTTTACAGTTTGGCCAGTGAGAATGATTGGGGTTCAGAACACTCAATTGTGGGTCTTAGAATAAGTCCATCTGAGAAATCAGAAAACAGTATTTTGAGTAATGTGGGTTCAGAAAAGAAATCTGAGTACCACCAAGCATGTGGTCTCCTACTGTTCTAACACAAAGAAATGGAGCACAAAGGGAGAACATGGAGGGCATTAAGGAAGTGACTTTAACATGTGCTGAGAGGCAGGAAGTGAGGAAACATCAGGGAAGTCTCTTTTAACTCACTTGGCTCTATGCAGAATGTCAAGACTGGGATGAGACAAGGCAAGATGTTGAAGGTTCAAGACTAAGGAAAAACGCAGAATCATATTTCTCAGAATCGAGCCAACTAAGTTTTTCCAGTTAAGTTTCAAGGCCACAGCAGCCTATTCCTCCAAAGTTGAGCTAGAATAATATGAGATGTTTTATGAACATGGACTTTACAATCAAATGATAAATTGTGCACTTGTTACCTGGATAATTTTGAACCATTACTTTCATTTTTCAAACCGCAATTTCCTCATTCCTAAAATGAAGTGACATCTGCTTCATTAGATTATTAGGAAAATTAAGGATAATCGGTAAGAATTCAGCCCAGATCCTTGTTGTTCTTATGGTTATTAACCCTCTCTCAGGCTATAGTCAGTCTCTGAAGCAGCCCTGAGCTAGACCATTTATTTGCATCATACTGGGCAGCAGTGAGGATTTCAAGCTGCAGAGAACTGGGCATTCTCTGACATTCTTTGAACTATGTGCTCATTTAAAAACCCTAGAATGATTTTGGCTAAGACCTTCATGCTTTGTATAGAGAAGGTCCAATTTAGAGTGTGAACTCACACATTAGAGCTCTTTTGTTTTTCAATTATGAATCTCTGTCATAGTTGCAGAAGGGATATAATTGAAGATCATATAGTAAATACTGCTCATTAAAATAATTTGATATAAAATTGTTTCTCCATAGGATCATTTGAACTCAAGATTTTTAGGCATTGGCAAATCTTGGAAAGAAATCTCTTACCAAGAGATATCATAGAGTGAATATTGAACTGTTTTGGTTTAGCACCAAGATTTTATTGTTCTTAAAGGTTGGATGTAAGTAATTATATTTTTCAAAATATTGTGTTACTTTATTTCTTTTTCAGTGGCTACTATTAAAGTGGTTAAAAGGTAGCTCTACTTCATGAAAAAAGTATCCTTTAAGCTAAAAACAGATTTAACTGAATTATTATTTAAGTATATTTTGTTAAACAATGGTATAACACTAAATATTTTCTTGCAGGGAATTTTATGGAAATTGAATTTTATACTGAAAACTAAGAATGTTTCATGCATCCCAATTTTTTATTTCAAGTTATAAGGAGGAATAATTGACTTTAGATAATTCCATACTTTAAAGGAGAAAAAGAACAATTAGTAAAGTCACCTGAATAGTTCTTTAAAATGTCAAAATGATATTTCCTGAGAATATAACATCAAAAGTGAAGTTACCACTTTAAAAAAACACAAAGCACAATTAAAGGAAATGATGCACAGATTAAAAATAATAATAAAAGAGTACTTTCCCTTTATGTTTTGATTATATCTCCTGGCACGAAATAAAGATATTTGGTATCAAAGCTTGGGGGAAAACTATATAGTATGCATGTTAAAGTTGACTTAGGCTGATTAACTAATTTCTAAGCTTTATGATCATTAAAAACACTACCTTACGTGTTCAAATTGCAGCTATAGAAGTTAGTAGCAAATGACAGATTTGGTTAGTGCAACAATTCAGAAGCAATTCATGGGAGTTTTCTGGAGGACATGTCAAAGATGACCTCATTAGGATACATTTGGGGAGCCTGACTTTCCTTGGCCTTGAAACCTTCCCCAGTGAACTATACATGGGAAAGGGAGGGCATAGTTGTAGCCACAAACGTCTTCTCAATAAGGATATCTTCAGTGTTTCTCCAAGTGGGTGTTTCAGCAGGTGTTGATGGAAACGAGAATTTTCAGATACATTCAGCAGAGAGAAATGAGATATTTTGACTGAGATATATTATCCTGTCCTGCTTTGTAGCAAAAAGGCAGTAAACTGTTTCTGCAGGGTCAACTAACAGAAAAGTCATCTGCTAGTAGCAGAGAAGGCATTCGTGCAGCAACATAAGAGTGGACAGAATGTGAATTAGTCTGAAGTCAAGGATTACAAAAGAAAAAAAAAAAGGAGCAGTCCACAAAATGGCAAGCTTAGGGTCTTGTGTGCATGGTTCATGATACAGAAGGAGATATTACTAAAAATGATGGTTTCAGTGCTAGTCAAGAGAAAGTACAGAGTTATAAAGGTCTCATGCCAGAGGAGACCACTGTACCTTAATTTACTTTCCTTAAAGAGAGCCTGATAATTTCTAAATGGATTTTGAAAATTTCAAGAATGTGCTTTGAAATCACCTTCAATATTTGCAAAGCAAAATCTCTAATATTGCAAGGGAGATCCTCTCTGACACAGATATTGTTTGTCAATACATAGCCACTGGTATAGAGCAAGGATCAGGAAGGCAGCTACAGGAAGCTTGACCTGTGTGGATGATAGTGCCTGCTTTGGTCACCACCGTAAAAACTCCATCACTGGCTGGTGTTTTCTCCCTTTTAATTTCCTTGGTTTCTCATTTACACCATGTTTTAGTTAGCTCTGGCTGCCATAACAAATTATCATAGCCTGGGTGACTTAAACAACAGACATTTATTTCTTTCAGTTCGAGAGCCTGGGAAGTCCAAGATCAAGGTGCCAGCAGATTCAGTGTGTGGTGAGAGCTCTATTTCTGGTTTGAAGACAGCCAGCCACCTTCTTGCTGTATCCTCACACGGGAGAAAGAGAGACAGATTGTCTCTTTCATGTCTTTTCTTATAAAGGCACTAATCTCATTCATGAGGGCTCCCCTTTCATGGGCTAAATATTTCCTAAAGGCCACACCTCCAAATACCATCACACTAGGACTTAATGTTTCAACAAATGAATTTGGGGTCTGAGGACAAAAACATTCAACCCATAGCACACTGCAGACATTTATTGAACATTTAATATATGCCAAGAGCTACGCTGGGGATTTGAATTTGAAAGATACATTTCTCTATAGGACATTACAAAGGAAATTGGTAGAAAACGAAGTCATATTATAGCTCTCAAGAAGACAATACATTGTTAATCACTGACATAAGATGTAGAGAAAAAACTGTTTAAAAAAGGAATGTTGTCTTGTAATGAAATTGTGGTTTTACAGTTGATCCTATTTATTGCTTGTACTTAAGGAGCTTATTTACTGTTCTAGTCTTTAACTATACTATTAGGGAAGTAAGCAAGATAGAGTCAAGAATGTTTCCTTGTTTTCTAGATCCTTAACACAATTAGTAAGGTAGCCTGTTCTTTCATTTGAGGAAACTCAAACCTCTTATAAAGCCTGATCTTTTATAATATGGCATGTAATGTAGCTTTTGATTTGGTTTTGGTAGCATAGATCTAATTCATAAGAATATTACTGAAATATGAGGGGGATAAACTGTTCTCTTTTAAAAAGACATTGCCAAGTCGATTTATGTAATTGAAATTCTGTCTTTATAACTACAGTTGTGCCATAAAATTCAGGCTAGCAGCCAGACTGTCAAAATTCTTACTAGTTTCATGAAAAAGAAGGTTTGCCCAGTTCTTCACTGGTTCTCACACAGATAAAGCTGTTTTGGGAAACAGAGAATAAGAAATAGAAGATCTTTTATTTCAAAGCCCCTATAAAAGACAAACAGAGAAAGAATGGTCAAATACAATACATAAAGACCAATAAGGTAAAACAATCTGCTGCTATTTTATAAATGTTGGAAGATTTTTGTGAGATATTTTGGATTGCTTTATTTAGAAGTCAATTTTTAAAATATTTAAGAAATATAAACTGCTTAATTTATTACAATTAGATTTTTATTTGTGACTTTGGCAGCTTTAATGACTGTATATTATGGGTATGATTCTATATGCAAGATCTTTCTAAAAAGCATATTGAAGTTCTTTCCTTTGCCAAGTACAATTTGATTGTAAAGTGTCCAAGTCTTTTTATTTACTTTTTTTTTTTTTTTGGCCCATTCAGTGCTTAATGCCATTTCTAGGAAAGAAAGAAAGCTTACAGATAGAGAGTTTGCCGAATGGGCAATGAAAACAGTCTTTTTGAATTTTGACACATTTTTGCCTGTATTTTAAGATAAAAACAAGATGAGTTTAACTCTCAGTTACGTATTTTAATAATTATTTTTAGTGTGTTGTAAAGTCAGGATTTTTTTTGGTTCTTTTAAAATAGAAGAATCAGAAGAACTAAAAATAGACCGATCTTGGTAGAATATTATATTTCATTGGGAAATTAATTTGCTACTAGTTATGCTATAGGTTGAATCATTTCTCCAATAAAAAGATATGTTAAAGTCCTAAGCCTCTGCACCTCATATTGTGAACTTATTTATAAAAAGGGTCATTAAAGATGCAATTAGTTGCATTAAGATGAGGACATACTGGAGCAGGGTGGACCCTTAAGCCAATATGATTGATGTTTTATCAGAAGAGGGGAGACATTCATGTTAAGATGCAGATGACACACACAGGAAACAGGGAAGTACAGGGTAGAAGAGGGCAGTTCCCCAGCAAAGGCCCCAATCCTAAGCCTGGAAACCCATGGCCCTAAATAGGAATAGACAGTCCTGTTTTCGTGCCCAAATGTTGCCTTTTGGCCCGCCATGTATCCATATAAATCCCAAACCCCAGACTCCAAGAGGAGACAAGCAGACAAACAGAAAGGTAGAAGAGCGGCAGATTGGTGCAGCAGAGAAGGAGAGAAGGGAAGGAATGTCTGAATGTCAAGAGAAGTGCAGCTGGGGATAGTCCAAGAGGAGATCAGCCGCTGGATGGCCAAATTTCAGGGGAAGATCATCTTCCCATTCCATCCCTTTTCCAGCTCCCCATCCATCTCTCTGAGAGCCACCTCCACCACTCAATAAAGCCTCTGCATTCACTATCCCTCAAGTCCATGTGTGACCTGATTCTTCCTGGATGCCGGACAAGAACCTGGGTACTAAGAGGGCACTGAGCTGGTTAACACTTAAGTCGTCTGCAGATGGCAGAACTAAAAGAGCAGTATTGGGAGTTGCAGGCACCCACCCTTAGATGCCACCGTGGGGTTGGAGCCCAAAAAGTGCTTGCCCAGGCTCCTGCACCCGCCCGTCTGTGTGTTCCCCCTCCCATAAGGGGCTTGAGCATGCGCAGCGGCTGAACAGACAAGCCACACCTGTGTCACATGTCCTGCGAGGGGGTCAGGGAACTCTCCTGTTGCACAGAGACACTCAGACAGAAGGAGACAGCTGTGAAGATGGGGGCAGAGATTGGAATTAGGCTGCCCCAAGCCAAAGAATGCCTGGGACTAGCAGAAGCTTGATGACAAAGGGCAGAATCTTTCCCTACAGGCTCTGGAGGGAGCCGGGCTCTGCTCGCACCTTGATTTTGGACTTCTAGCCTCCAGAACAATGAGAGAACACATTTCTGTTATTTTAAGCCACCCAGTTTGAGACAAATGACAGCAGCCTTAGGAAACTAATACAATGGCTATGGCAAACTTCCAAATTTTGTTAATACAACTATTCAAGGAGCTATTTTTGGAGATATGACATAACAGTTCAAGAACATACAGCCACCAGGTGTTGTTTCCTCTACCACCCTCAAGCAACTGTATGACTGGGATCCTCCTTTATCAAATAAGCAATTGTATGTCTATTCTTTGATTTTCTTTTGCTTTAGATGCAATCATACACATTTTTTCTTCTTTTACCTTTCTCTATACTTTTCTCCCTTTTCGGCTATTATTATCTCCATTGTCAAAAAAATGAGTTTTATTTTTGTCAATCTTACATTAGACTGATAATTCCAAAACCATATAGTCATCATGATATTAGATGAAATTGATGGCAGATATAAGGATGTTAATTTCCCATCCTTACCACCAGAGTATTTGTGTTTGAATCCATAAACATGGAAATTATGTAGGTATAATCATTGCACTTTTGAGATTTAAAGCTCATCTTAAATTACTTTCAAAGCAATAAGATTTCCATTTGGTAGGGGAAAAAAAAAAAAAAAACCTTTATGCTGTTTTCTTAAATGTCTGCTACCAACAGTTCAACATTGTATTTAATGAGCTGTTCCATTATGCCCATACTGGAAGCATGCATTAATCAACTCTGTGCTCCCTAACCTCCTTTGCTTGGTGAGGAGAATAAAGTTTCTTTGAGATAATTGCTGTGGCTTCAGGGGATAAAAACATCCCTGCCTATTGAGTAATGCATTAGCTAATATAAAGAACAAAGAGACCACAAAATAAACGGTTTAAAGAAAACGTAAATTTTGTTTGTTTGTTTGTTTGTTTTCTGATGCTACATATAAATTCTACAATAAGCCAGATACTTCACAGGAGACTCCCCCAGTCTATGCAATAATCCTTTAGGGCCCAGTTTCTTTGCATATTTTTACTTTTTCACCTCCTTGAGCATTGTCCTTATCTGAAGGCTCAAAGCTATGTTCTGTAAAAGGGACAGAAGAAAGGACATGGAATAACATATGTTCAATTTTCTAAGAGTCAGGAGCAGAGTTAGTACCCACCATTTCTGTTCACATTCCACTGGCAAGAATTTAGTTAAATGGTCAAACATAGCTTCAAGCAGGACTAAAAAATATAGTCTTTCTCGGGGTAGCTGTATTCTAGTTACAACTCTTATTACAGAGGAAGGTGACAAAGGACTTCAATGAACAGTAGCGGTCTCAAAAAGATGCTATTAATATAAACTGGAATATGTATTTGCTTCCAGTTAACATAGGATGTTGAACCTACAAAGTCATTTAAACAATTCTCAGTTATAAATATTTGCATTAAAGATGTCATGCTATTCTTTGTAGATACATTTGAGCATTCTTTAACCACCTTCAAAACAAAATTATATATTCAATTTTAAGATTAAATTAATTTTTATTTGAATGGATGCTGAAAAACAGTATGACAGATACATTATATATCATTTTATAAATTTGCTGAAAGGACCAAAACAAGAAATTGAAAGCCATGTCTGTGAATTTTCCCCAGAATGCCTCTTCTGAAATCAATAGAGAGTGTTTAGGACTGCAAGAGCGAGAAGTTCTGTAATAATAGCTATCTTCTTGCCCCACACTGGCTAAGATGGAGAAAGAGTTTGAGAGAAAAGAGGTGGAAGAAAGAGAGAGAGAGAGAGAGGCAATCTCATGTAACAAAATAAATTTATTAAAAAGTGGAATTTTAATTAATATTAAAAAGTGGAAAAAAATTTTTATTAAAAATAAATAAATTTTGTTAAATTTATTTATTATACAAGAGCAACTTTATCTATAATCTAGAAAAACAAATTTAAAGGCTGTAGAAAAAATTTAATTTTTGGTGTAATAATTTCTTTATTTCCTCTCTTCACTCAGTGAATCTCCTTTTCAGTTCTAAAACTTAGAACCACTTTGGGTCAGTACATGTGTTCTTTTCATGGTCCTTCCAGTGTCCATGATTTTTATTCTCTCTTAGCTTAATAAAGCAGTTATTAGTAAGCATTGTAAATTAGAGCACCTATTATTTTGATGTTATTTCATTTGACGAACTACTTCCTAAAATGTGTTTCATGCTCTATGTACATTTTGAAAATGAAATTGGATCAATTCAAAATTTGTTGGCTGTTGCTTTATGTGTGTGTGTTTTCTTGAGAATTATATATTTCTAAGGGTGCACTAAGATGTCACAAAAGTAGAGCTGGAAATTGTTTTGCTCTAAATGGATTAGAATTGCAGTTATGATAGGTGCATTCCTCTGAGGCAAGGCAGAAAAAAATAAAAGCCATCATTTGGGCTTCTAAGTTCTCTCCTTGTATTTTCAGAGATCTCATATGAAGTATTTCTCTGAGGCGTCATGGTATGTGAAACATTTTCTCCGGTAAAATGAAAATACCCAAACTTTGGTCATAATAGGGCACTGAGGGACTTCAGGAAACTTAATCATCAAAGAGATTCAATTATGTTCTTTACACTGCATTTACTAAGACAAGGAAGAAGACTGTATTATTCCAGAAAATAAAGTTAACTGTACAATGGCAAACAAAAAAACAATGTTTCAGAATAACTCTTAACCTAAAAGTTAAGTTTGTCAGCACATCCTGTGGAAAAGTCTCCAGGCAGATCCCCTAAATCCTTCAGGTGTGACTGTGAATGGTTTACACCTGAATTTCTTTGCCTGGGTGCTTCCTCTGGTCTCTTGAGCCCTTTCTGGTTACAGGCTTAGCAGGCTGGAAGTGCCTAGCTAGCCCCTGGGAGCAGCTCTCACTAGTAAGTATCCTGGCAGCCTCTCTCACATAATGGAACTTCCAAGCTGTGTTCTGTGCTTTTCTGAATTCCCTTGAGAGATTAAGCTGCTTTTGTCCACAGTGGTGACTTGCTTGATAACACACCATATCACCAGCCCACTTAATTTCACTCCTCTGCTTTCCTACTGATATGTCCTGGGATCCCACACTACTTATATTTTAATCCTTAACTGAGTCCTGTAGGGATGGAAACTAAGACCAGCCCCAGCCATTGAAAATCGCAATACAGCAAAGTTTATTGTTCTGTTCCATAAAGAGTTCTATTTTCCTTAGCCCTGCATTGGCCTAGAATAATCATATACAATAAACTATTGAGAGGAAAAAGTCCTTAAAAGGCATTGTATTAGTTCATTATCACACTGCTGATAAAGACATACCCAACACTGAGCAATTTACAAAAGGAAGAGGTACAACTGGACTCACAGTTCCACATGGCTGGGGAGCCTCACAATCATGGTGGAAGGCAAGGAGGAGCAAGTCACATCTTACATGGATAGTGGCAGGCAAAGAGAGAGCATGTGCAGAGAAACTCCTGTTTTTAAAATCATCAGATCTCATGAGATCCATTCACTATCACCAGAACAGCACAGGAAATACCTGCCCCCATAATTCAATCATCTCCCTTCAGGTCCCTCCCACAACATGTGGGAATTATAGCAGCTACAGGATGAGATTTGGGTGGGGACACAGAGCCAAATCATATCAGGCATCTAACTCCCTTTACACATTTTACAGATGAGGAAACTGAGTCAGAGAGATAACTTGTCTTTCTTGAAGCCATGTGGCCCTGTTGTGAAGAACACAGGCTCAAGCAAGTTAGATTCCGTGGTTTGAATCCTTGCCCCAACAACTCATTAGCACTTATTAGCATATCTACTTAGCATTAGACAAGTGTGGAAGTAGGAAATGTAATTAAAGCATACAAAATAAGGAAGGAAATTTTTCTTGATCTCAAGTAAAATAAAACTGGATTAGCATAAGGCAGACAATCATAAAAAGAGAAGAGTTTTATATACAGAGAGAAAAATACACAGATTTTGATAATAGTGCACAAAAACAAACCTAAACACTAGAACATTAAATTCTGAGGAGCACAGTCTTGTGAATTAAAAGACTTGATTTGAATCCTAGCTTTGGCTCTTATTGGCTACTAATTTTTGTCAGTTTGCTTAACTTTCCTGTACCTCCAACTAGTCATCTGAAAAAGGTGAGTAATGATTATAGTACCTCACAGGATTTCTATGAAGATTTAAAGAGATAATGCATATAAAGTAACTGGTACATACTAAATTCAATAACAATTAACTTTCAATATTATTCTTGGCACAGTGGTAGTGATAAATTTCAAGTCCAAAACTCTCCTACCCTACCATGCTCTCCATCCCAAGACAGCAGTGGCATCACACACGAGTGGTGATAACTAACATTTAAATCCATATCTAAGCTGTAATTACCACAATAAATTAAAAACTCCCCTCTTTTCATTAGTATGCTAAAAATAATTTCTCTTTAAGCATGTTTTTTCTCATTTAATATGTGGTACAATACAATTTATTTGTAGCATTTTTTTCTTCTTTGACACAGTGTAGAACGGTTTTATGTGGTGTTTCTTCTGCTTAATAAACTAAGCACCTTAATCTTAAGTTTATGTTCAATTAAGAGAATCAAAGCTGAAAAACCTGATGTGCAATTGCAATGCATAATTTACAATTTAAATTCACCATGCACGTTCAGGATGTGATCATGATAAAACTTTTCTTCCTTAATAAAAAATGTCAATAAGCATTGTTGGTCAAAGGGTACAAAGTTTCAGATAGACAGCAGGAATACATTTTGAGATCTATTGCACAGTAGGGTGACTGGAGTCAATCATAATGTATTATATATTTCAAAATAACTAAGTACATTTTGATTGTCTCACCATAAAAATGATAAGCAAATGAGGTGATGGATATGTTAATTTGCTCAATTTAATTATTTCAAATTATATACATATATCAACACATCACATGGTACCCCATAAATATATATAATTATGATTTATCAATTTAAAAGAATATTAATAATAAAAACAATAATAAATTAGAAACAAATGTGAACTGGTGGGAGATTAATATACACTGTTACACCCATATAGGATGATGCCATGTGGCCATTAAATCACTCAGTGGAATAATATTTGATATGAAAATTGTTCTGAATAAATTTCTAAGTAGAAAAGTGTGCTACAAAATATTTTGAACAGGGTGACCATCGTCTTGAAAAATGTCTGACCTGGAGAAAGACTAGAAGAAAATATCAACAGTGGTTATTCTTCCCTGGCAGGCTTTTGGGTAACTTCCCTCTGTTCTTTTCTGTGTTTCCAAATTTTCTGAATTGCTAGCATATTCATTTTAGTAACTATTTAAATATATACTTAAAATTTTAAAAATGTCAGTAGGTAAGCAGTAATGAACAAAAATAAATTGTACAGCTATATCTATTCTTTACTCCTGGACTTGAATAATATTCTTGGTTCCTTACATTCATATTCGTTTTTAAAGTATCAGTTTTTTAACTTTCACTAAATGTTGTGAACATACTTCTCAAGCAAAATTTTGCAATTGAGACAAGGGAAGTTTAGAATGTTTCCTCTAATTGATCTTCCATACTCTTTTAATTAGAACAGGCTCAAGAGAGACATAAAAACAAAATTATTGATTCATCCGAAATTAAAAGTTCCTCATTGTGTTCTCTTCAAGAAATGTAACAGGACTCTTGTTAACAATGATTTTCTAATTTTAATTAGATTAAATTCTGCCTTCCTAAATTCCTGCTGTCATTCTAATTAAAGGGACATTTATCATTTTCTATGCAGTGGTCCTATTTTGGTACACTTGAACCATCTCCACATAATTTTTCAAAAGTTTTTTGCACTTTCAAGTAGGTGATGTTATTCTCTGCTAAAAGATTAATAAAATGCTTAAAATGTCTTACAGATGGTGTAGAAGACATAGGTACTTTCTATGACACGTAATCCAGTGGAGAAAACTTTTAGATGTACATTGCTACTGAAAACAAACAAACAAAAAAACGACACACACAACGCAGGTTAGTGCAACTAAGTGTTAATGTTTTAAAAATTCCCTGTGAACAGGTACTAAATTTCAAACATGTTCTCAGAAGGTGCAGCGTCACATGGGGATAGACACTATCAGGAACCTTTTCAGTAGTTTTTGCCCCTTCTTTGTTGCTAGGATATCACAAATTTTGTTCAATTTCTTATGAGTGCCCACTTTTTAAACTTGAGGATGTGATTGTGAGGATGACAGACTGGATATCCCACAGGACTGTGATTGCAAGTCTTCATTCAATTAATATGTTTTAAGCAATTAGCATTAGCAAAATGTAAAATGTAAAAACAGGACATGTAATAAATTAATACAAACTAAGAAAAAAAAGGTCCCTGCTGTCAAGCAAAATCAAACTGGGTTAGTATAAGATGAACAATCAGAAACAGATGTGTTTTATAGAGAGCAAGAAAATATAGACAGAATCAACAGTTCACAAACACAAACCTAAACACGAGACAGACATTCATTCACTGATACCTTCACAGCTTTACTTAAAAAAATACTTTTTGGGCACCTGACCTAGTCAAACCATAGGGTGAGTATTGGGAATACAAAGACTAATAAGCTTTGATGAGCAGAATAGGGATATAGTATGTATGGAATTAACTTACCATGATGTAGCATATGGTAAGTGTAAAGACCAGAAATAAAATTAATTGATTTAGGGAACCTATAAGAGAGTTTTTTTCAACCTACGAAGTCCAGGGAAATTTTGTGAAAATGATTGTGATTTGAAAAATAATTAGCTAATGTCTAAATATAATTGTTTTCAGTCAATAAACCTGTATTTCCTACCTAATATAAATAACCTAAGTTCTAGCATTACAATTAAACACACACACACACACACACACACACACACATATCATGGCTAACACAGTGAAACCTCGTCTCTACTAAAAAAAACACAAAAAAATTAGCCGAGCGTGGTGGCGGGCGCCTGTAGTCCCAACTACTCGGGAGGCTGAGGCAGGAGAATGGCGTGAACCCGGGAGGAGGAGCTTGCAGTGAGCCGAGATTGCGCCACTGCACTCCAGCCTGGGCGACAGAGAGAGACTCCGTCTCAAAAAGAAAAAGAAACAAACAAGAAGCAACAGAATCATGTCCCTGAAAGGCTCAGTATCAAATAAAAGAATAGAGGAGACTAATATATAATTAATAAGAATATGATGTGCTTAATAATAAAATTGAGATATAAATGAGGCATTATGCAATGAAACTACCCAAGACCAAGACTGGCTTCCGAGCTTCATGTCTAAGAGGATGAAAGCTGCAAAGTTTTCACAGTTCAGAAGATGGTGGTTAGAGAAGAAAAGTTTCTCTTTGATTTTTTTTTAAGAAAAGGAAAGGAAATAAACATTGTTATAGAGAGCTGAAACTTGGAGCAAGAGATAGATGCAAGGGTGATTTTAAAGACATATTAATATATAACATGCAATGTAACTTATTTCCTCTGTCTTTCCAAGGAGACTTCCAGAAAAATCTACAATGTTTTTCAAAATTATTGTCCGATTTGAATTTTTTTCCAGATGCCATGACATGTGTGTTGTGAGATAAGCTTCAGGTATGTGCTGGGTGAAAGTCATAGCCCTCAAGTGTCCAGAAACATTCAGATGACAGGGTCCCAAATACATTTCAAGTCGAAAACCAAATTTTATCCGTTCCCTAATGTTGACTGTCCTTCTGTGTTCCAGCCTAGGACACTGACGCACTCAGATGACCTAAGCCCGGAGCCTGCCCATGATCCTCGACGTCTCTTTTCTCCTCATTTACCAGATCCAAACCAGTAAAGCTGCTTCCGGACAGCTTAACACCATAGGTCTCTTCTGACTCTATTCACTTCTATTCCTACGTGTGATCATATCCCCATCAATTTACTCTAGAATTACTGCATTAGTCTCTAATCTCTATAACCCCAACCCCATCTTCCTCTCCAATCTGTTTTCCATACTGCAACAATAGTGAATTTATCAAAACATAAATTTAACCACACCAGATTTTGAAGAGCTGATGAGAGTCATAACCAGCAAGGTAGAAGAGCCTGGAGACTACGGATAGAAAGTTGCAAACAGAAGGATCTTAAAAAACATTGATCTCAGCAATTTCATTAACAGAGGAAAAGTTTGGGGCACAATAGGTCAACAAAAGTGATTCGTCCGGAGGGATACAAAGGCATAGAACAAAGACATCTCATTATATCCTTGTTTCTTTTCTTTCATTTTTTGAGACAGAGTCTCGCTCTGTCATACAGGCTGAAGTGCAGTGGCATGATCTTGGCTCACTGCAATCTCTGCCTCCAGGACTCAAGCGATTCTCCTGCCTCAGCCTCCCCAGTAGCTGGGATTACAGATGTGCATCACCACACCTGGCTAATTTTTGTATTTTTTTTTTTAGTAAAGATGGAGTTTCACAATGTTAGCCAGGCTGGTTTCGAACCCTTGACCTCAGGTGATCTGCCCACCTTGGCCTCCCAAAGTGCTGGAATTACAGGTGTGAGCCACCGTGCCTGGCTGGGTTTCTTTCCATTAATTCATATCCATTGGTCTCTGGAACTGTGCTGTCACGCTTCTCTTCCCGCCTATAAAAAATATCCCTTATTTTATTATTGTTTTCAAATTAGCAGAGAGGATATTAAATTGGCTTGGGAAAAATAACACAGATAAACATGATTTAAATATTAGGCTCCCCAAATGAGCTCTCAGCATCCAGAGAGGAGAACCATCTTGTACATTCTGAAAATAGAACAGTAGAAATAATTTACTAAGTTTCTGATCACATGTGGACATGAACTAGCTGATAGCTTTAACCATCATATACACACACAAGAGACAGTGATAGAGAACAGTTTATATTAATTCCATACAAATCAAACCACTTTTATCTTCCTAAAGAATGGGTTAATTGACACTAAAGTAGCATCTTGATCTGCTATCTTTTGGGCATATCACCAGAAAAGTTATAGGCACTAAGAAGCTAAACTCATGACACAGATTTCACTGGCACTGCACCACTTATGTCACCTGCATCTTTTTTAGGGACGTTGGCCACAAAGTACCTGCTCAGTGGAGGACCAGAGCATGAAATAGGCTTTTAGTCACTTTATGGTTAAAAAGAAAAGAGAGAGAAAAAAAAGTATCACATTTCATGATGTCACATGGAGAAAAAACACTGTAGGAAAATTCTCCCAGACAGAAAGAAATTCAGAAAAAGAGTCAAGGTTCAAAGAGGAATGTGATTTCCCAAAAGGCAAAAGGAGCTTTGTAAACTTTGTTTTAAAAAGTCTCTCAGAGGACTTTGAGTCAATGTCTTATTTTATCCAAATTGGCTCTCACTTCTGTCACTATTATTAGAGCTGTTGAGTTTTGCCTGGAAGTGTTGTATATCCTGTGGTTCCCACGTTTTTTTCAAAAACAGAATCACCTGAAAATATTTCTGTGGTTGAAAAGTGCAGTGAATTTAGCTGGCTGTTTGAACACTTCTCTGATGTCATCAGCTTTTTGTTCTACCTTCCTGCTGGTTCTTGTCACTCTTCTAATTCCAAATGTGATTAAGAGAAAGAAAGGCAAAGTAAAAGTCTATTTTCAAGCCAAATAACACCACCACCCATGACTAACTATATACTGTATTTGTGACTTTGGACATTTTTATCATTGCCAACTCCTGTGCCCACAAATTGCTACTACTAAATAAGAAACGTCTCTTTTATATTCATATAGCCTAAATTAAACACATTGTTATCTATAATATGTATGTCTTACTGAATATTTGGAGATTCTCTCTTTTTTATTCTGTCTCTCCTTTTCTCTCTTTTCTTTTGTGGAAGGAAAATGGATGATAATAGTAAGTAAATAACAGCAATTTTCTTTTAGAGATTTTCATGCTACATCTTCCTAAAGCCATATGTGTAGACTGAGTATGACTTGAAAATCAAGTATGAATGAGGCAGGAATACCTAAAATTATAGGGTAGGACAAGGTTTCAGGAGTGTGACAGTGTGACAGAGAGAAATGGAAAACCAAGATTGTACTACCATGAACAAACAAAAATGCTAAATTACTTGATATTTTTAATCCTACTTTATCTATAAATAATGTATGTATGTAATTTAAATAAGCTATTTATGATCTTAAGTTTTGGTTCATTTAAAAAATCACATACATCATCTTAATTCCCCAGAAGGGACAGTCATCATATCTTGTTCAGAATGGAAGAAACATTTGGTAAATGCACAGATTGATAAATAAAACTCTAAGTTGGGAACCAGCATAGCACAGTTGGTGAAGAGAGCAGAGTAAATCTGCTTTGTGACTTACAACAAAAATATTGAAGTCTCTTAGTCACTCAGTTTCCTCTCATATCAACTAGCAAAAGTGTAATCTATTTCAAAAATTGTCTTGGATGCTGGTTAAGGCTTGTGATGATATAGCACAGATCTTATCTCTCAGGTTTTATATCATTTGTGGTAGGGGGCTGAACAAAAGGATAAAGCCACATGTATCTGGATCTATATCTTGCTTCAATTATTTTATTCTTAATATTGGCATAACTATATAAGGCTATAAAGAGGAACTGCTCTGATTCTGTAGCCACAGGCAGAAATGTAAGTGACATTATCAAGGCGACTTTCAGAGACCAAAGGTGGGGCCAGAGTATGTACTCAGATACTCCTTTGCCTACATCTGGGTAGATTTCTGTCTGCTGTCTTGGGTATGACAGCATGTCATGGAGGATTTTCTGTGGCATTGCTGGAGACTGTAAGCCACATTTTAACATTCTTTACTCTTCCATGGTGTGCACCAGATAGGAGCATATGGTTCCAAATGTCTGTGGCAGTCGAGTAGAGGACACAATAAAAATAGTTGCTTTATGTTGAGAATATAAAAAAGAGAGACAAATACTGCAATGAATTGGCCACTGGAAAGAAGGAAACTTCAGTGTTTTAAATTGCCTATTATGGTTGTTACAGAAGAAAAACATAGAGAGTTAAAACATTGATAATGTCTACTGCTGTGAGGGGAAAGACTGTTCTCATTGATTATTGTAGAACTATTCAATGAGAAAAAAATCAATGTTACTCTAAGATTGTCAAGTCATTTTACAGAATACAGGTACTTTGTAATAATATTTTACAAAAGATTGTCTTTTTTAGGATTGAAAAAAGATAGTCAGTTGATAAACTGGTTTGGTTTCCTGTGTGAATTTTCAGCTCAATAATTTTACTGTGGTGGAAGGAAATTTGTTGACCTTGCCCTGGGATAAACATCCACCTAACCAGGCTCTTACTTGTTTTCCTCTCATTATGTAGCAAGCTTTTAGAGATCAGTTCATTTGCCCCAAATGTCTGAGCTGCACAGAAGTAATGCATTTCCATTTTTAAACACTTAGGATTTAGTTAGTGGGTTTTTGTTTTTATTTTTTAATGACTGAGGTCACCTACTCACCTATTCACAGGCAATTAGTACACAAATTTGGAGATACTTTTAAAATTTACTGGCCATGGGCAAACTCAGGCCACTTTAATCAAGTGATATCTTATAATATGCATTACTTCTTAAAGAAGGAGATACATTAACTTCCTAAAGTAGGAAACAGTTTGCCTTAAAGAAAGAGATTATCAAATACAATTCTTGTGACCTATGTTGCTGTGACCAGGATATTAAGAATAAGATTAATTACCCAGTCTTCAAAAATTGTAATTATCTAACAATTATGAGCTAGCTAAAAAAAGAACAGTGTAAGTGAGAAGTATAAAAAGGTTGAGAAATATCTAGGGTCTCCTCAGAAGCAGACACGCAGACGAGGATTAGAGTGTTGTTAGTTAATTTGAGAGACCGTTCCAGGAAAGAATAGTAAAGAAGTAAGGATATGGGACAGGGAAGGAGAGGAAGCCCATTAAAGATGCACTGACAAGCAAGTGATCACTCAGGCAACTGGAACTGAATCCCTTTGGGAAACCGGAGAAAGTATAGAACATACCTTGGAGTTCTCCCAGTGGGTATTATTCTAGTGACATTGACTCTCTAGCACTAAACACAAACTTCCATAGTCAAAAAGAAAGGAAGGATGGGAGGAAGGACAGGAAGAGGGAAGGAAGGAAGGAAGGAGGGAAGGAAGGAAAAAAGGAGGAAGGGAGGGAGGGAAGGAAGGAGGGAGGGAGGGAAGGAGGGAGGGAGGGAAGGAGGGAGGAAGGGAAGGAGGGAGGAAGGGAAGGAGGGAAGGAGGGAGGGAGCAGGGGAAGAAAGAAAGAAAAGAGTCCTTAGGCAGAAAGTCCCAGCTGTATTCAGGAGGCCATGTTCACATATAGTGGTAACTGCTGAGAACATATGGATGGAGCATTGAGAGCATCTGCTAAAGCAATGTATTTATTTTAAAATTTAATTAATTTATTTATTTTTAAAGAAATAGGATCTCATTCTGTCACCCTCATAGCTCACTGCAGCCTCAGACTCCTGGACTCAAACAATCCTCCTGCCTCAGCCTCCTGAGTAGCTGGGACTAAAGGCATGCACCACTACTCATGGCTATGTTTTTTAAAATAAATTTTTTTGGAGTTGGAGTCTCTGCCTACGCTTGTCTCAAACTCCTGACCTCTAATGATCCTTTCACCTCAGTCTCCCAGGTAGCTGGGACTACAGGCATGCACCACCACGCGTGGCTAATTAAAAAAATATTATTTTTAGAGGAGTCTCACTATGATGTCAGGCTAGTCTCAATCTCCTGACCTCTAATGAACCTCCCACTTCAGCCTCCCAGGTAGTTGGGACTATAGGTGTAAGCCATCATGCTTGTCTTGCTATAACAATTTATATTAAAAGTTATAAAATAAGTGCTTCTGGATAAAGGTGGAGGACTGAACACTTTTCCCCCAGAAATCTCACAAAAATGACAAAGTACAAGGAATGGGAAGATAATCAGAGAAGTGGAAACTTTCTTGGCCAGCTGAAGAATTCTACGTGTTAAAGTAGTACTGCCGAAAGGCAAGAATCAAGCTAATCTTCAGAGTAGAAAACTCATTGCTTAGAACTAGAAGCCTGGAACACATCAGGACCTGCAGCAAACAGAGAACTAGTATGAAAGGGCTTGCTGGAAAGCTCTTTAGGACACAGTTGACTTCACGCTACTGGATAACATGCTCTCCCTATCACTCTCACATAAAACTGGGGCCATAGTCTCATGGAGTTGATGTTTGCCAGCTCTGTTCTTTCACTCGACTCCCAGAGGGCACCAGAAGAATCTTCTCTTGGGAATATAATCAGCCCAAGAAAAAACTCTTAAACATACTCTCAAACACGTATATACTGACATCGGAGTTTTCCTGATGTCACTCCAGGTCCCTCTTTAGAAAATCTTAGAACCCCCTAAGTCCTGCTTATTGCATTCAGCTCTTACAATCCACATTCCAGTCCCCTTTCCTTAAACATGAGCATACAACAAAGGGTTAAAGGACATTTAAGGAAGTTTTTCACCTTGAAAGTTGGAGACTAAAATACATGGAAAAAAAAGGAACTTAAAAGCAAGAGACAATTTGGAGAAAAAGTCTCCCAATAATATCCTTAGAGAGTTAAAAAACAATGTTGCATCTATAAAACAAAAATAACACATTAAAAAAGTCAGATGAAAATAACTCAAAAACACAATAGCATAAATGAAAAAAATCATACAAGAATTGGACAATAAAGTTGAGAAAATGTTCCAGAAAGTTATACAAGTTGACAAAGAGAGGAATTAACACAATACATACAACACCGGAATAAATTGAATTTTAGAGAGAGAGCTATTTTAAGCACCTTTTCTCAGGACGTTACTCAAGTATGTTCTGAGAGAAAGAGAGAGATAGAGATAGAAATAAAGAGAGAGCGACATGGAGGCAAAAAGAAGGAGGAGAAGGAGCAGAAGAGGGAGAAGAAGGAGAAAAAGAAGGAGACAAGAACAAGAGGGGGGAGATGAGGATAGGACAGCAAAGTAGACTATAAACCCTGAACAGTGATTGAACATAAAATTGTAGTATTTTAAAAAGAGGAGAGACTGGGTGTGGTAGTTCATGCCTATAGTCTGAGCACTTTGGGAAGCTGAAGTGGGAGGATCATTTGATCCCAGGCATTCAAGACCAGCCTGGGCAACATGGTGAAACCCCATCTCTATAAGAATATAAAAATTAGCCAGGCATAGCGTTATGTACCTGTAGTCCCAGCTACTCAGGGGGCCGAGGAGGGAGGATCACTTCAGCCCCGGAGGTCCGGGCTGCAGTGAGCAATGATTGTGCCACTACACTCTAGCCTGGGTGACAGAGTGAGACCCTATCTCAAAAAAAAAAAAAAAAAAAAAAAAAAAGGAGAAAGAGAAAATCAATTTAATCAGATGAAGGTGTTAAAGAGTAAAATCATGTCAATATTATCAATTGACGTGATGGAAGTCAGTAGATAATACCTCAAGTTGATGAAGTCAACAAACGCTATTTATGTATACTACGGAGAAACAGAAATATAAGATGCATAAATAGTGGACAAAATAGCTGGAAGAGTTGGAGAGCAGGAGCTGGAGGAAGAGGGAGAAGTGGCACTGTTTCAGTATGTTCTCATTTAGTACTATTTAACTTTTAAAATGATATGCATGTATTGCTTTGATAAATAAAATATAATAATTTAAAAAACAGATGGCATTTGCTGTATGAGATTACGAGGAGAGAAATTAAACCAGATGTAATAATTAGAAATTTGGTTAATTTATATGATTTAAATATGAAGGGGTTTAATGTGTTTTGTTGTCAGGAGACTTAAATTGAAATTCCATAAGGAAGGGTGGGCTGAATAAAAATTAGAACGTTGTAACGGTTGTGAGCTTCAATTTTAGCTTTTTTAAGGCAATTTCTAGCTCTCTAACTTCAAGTTTTCTGTGCCCTTATTTAATCATTCCCTGAAATAATTTGAGCTTATATGATTGCTGAAAATATTGATTAATGAAACACTATGTAAAAGCAAACTTTCATCAAACATTGAATACATTAGTGAAACACAGGAGATATACCATGTTATACCTCCCTGCCTGAACTGAGATTTCTTTGTTATATCTTATGGAGTTCTTGACATTCCAAGAATTCAGATCTAATTCGTCTGCCAATATGAATTGAGTTCCTACTATATGTCAGAAGTCGGGGGTGGCTGTGGACGTGCACAGAGCCACAGCATTGTATGCACGCACAAACCCCGCTCTCCTGGTTCTTGAAATCTAAAGGAGAGAGAGAAACACTAAACAAATGAATAAAGAGTTAAAATTAGAGCTAAGCGGTGAGAAGGAAAAGTACAGCATGCTAAGAAGGAATAAACTGGGTTGACGTATTTTTCACTGTGGACCCAAGGAAAGCCTCTCTGAGAAATGAGATACTGAGGAATAAATAATCCTTAACCAGGTAACCTGTGAGAAAAAGGATGCTCAAGGACTGAGAGCAGTTTGGGGAAATGTGCTGTCATGAGGAGTTGGGCATGACTGGGGACCAGAAGAGGACAAGTGGCCCTGAAGCCAAATGAGAAGGAAGAATTCTGGAGAGGTAGAGTGGGGAGGAACACCAGAAGCAAAAGCAAGGAGAAGCTAGTATTGTGGCCCAGGCTGGTGGGGAACTCCTCCTTGTGAAGCACGTAACTGGGTGGATGAATGATGGCAAATGAGTACAGGTGGAAAAGATGCATCTGGCTCCAAGGTTTTACATCAGTTTTAGAAGAAATTCTAAAATCCTCAGGGAGGCCTGTAAGGATCCCTAGGGACCTGGAATCTGCCCACATTTCCCATCTCATCTGGTGCTACAGTCTCTCCAGCTCACAGCAGCCAAATAAGCTTTAAGACCTTTTCTATGACTGGGAACTGCTTTCCGTAATAGAGCCTTCTCTCTGCCTGGAATGTTCTTCTCGTCCCCCTTGCAGTCACTCCCAAGTTCCTTTAAGGCAATGTATAAAGGTTCCTTCCTCTGAGCAGTCTTTCCTGAGCTCCTAATAGAAGCCAAGTTCCACTTGCAAAATCTCTTCTCACATCTATTAGCTTTTCCTCATGGAAACTACATTCTGTCCCTCTGCCTCAGCGTCCTTTTTTTGTAAAAGAGAAGAACTAATATAAGTAACCATCTCAACGGGTCATGGGGACTTGGGACTGCAAGGCACTAAAAGTAGTGCCTGGTATATAGTAAGGACTCTGTAAACATTAGCTATTATTTGAAGGAAGCTAGGCCCAAAAGAATATGTTTTATATTCACGCTAAGTCTCAAAACAGGCTTTTTATTTTTGAGACAGAGCCTTGCTCTGTCATCCAGGCCAGAGTGCAGTGGCGCGATCTTGGCTCACTGCAACCTCCACCTCCTGGGTTCAAGCAATTCTCCTGCCTCAGCTTCCAGAGTAGCTGGGATTACCAGGCACGTGCCACCATGCCCAGGTAATTTTTGTATTTTTAGTAGAGACAGGGTTTCACCATGTTGGCCAGGCTAGTCTCGAACTCCTGACCTCAAGCGATCCACCCACCAGGCATGAGCCACCATGCCCGGCCTATTTGCAGGACTATTTACATGATCATAAGCCCCATGAAGGCAAGAACAATACCTATTGACTGTTCCTCTGATAACTAATGTAGTCCCTGAAACAAACCATAACAAATTAAAACATAAACTTCATGCTGTCACTTCTCTATTCAAAGCTTTCAGTGACTCCCATTTCATCCAGAAGAAAAGTCAGTCCTTATGCCAGCCCACAAGTCCTTAGCAGATGCATGCACCTGCTGCCTCTCTAATTCACCTTTGCTACTCTTGTGTCACTCATGACTTTCCAACGACAGGAGAATTAATTGGAGTTGGTGGTTTTGCTACATTGTAAATGTACTAAATGCAATTAAATTGTTTGTTTTGAAAAGGTTAATTGCATGTTATGTGGATTTAATCTCAATTTGTTTTTTAAAAAGCTGGGGCTTTAGAACCATAGTGACCCAGCTCTAATTCTGTCACTTAGCTCTATCATTTCTGACATCTGCTTCACCTCTCTGCCTCAGTTTCTTTAGCTGTGATATGTGCAATGTGCATAACAGTAGTACTTACCTCTTAAGGTTGCTGTATTAGGTAAGTTAACGCCTGTAAAAATATGAAGAACAGTGTCTGGCATATAAAATAAATACAAATAAATGCTCATTATCTTAAGGAACTTAAGTTCATTCTATTTATAAACAAAGGAGAGCAAAAATATGAGCCATCCTTTTATAAAATTTCTATAATTTATATTGACTCTTAGGTCTGGAACGGGAAATGGAGAATATGAGTCTAACCACTTCATGCTATGGTTGAGGCAGTTGAGGTCCAAGGAGGTGATGTGACTTGTCCAAGAGCAGTGAGCTATAGTCAGTGGTCAGCCCAGGGCTGGCTCCCAATACCCTGAGTACTCAGCCTGGATTTTTTCTTCTTTAGCCTGTGATGAGTCCAACATATGTATGAAATTAACTAAATACCAACTAGGTTCAGACCTTCCATGTGACTGAATTTCTTTAGAGTCTCAGGTTATTACAATAGGATGTGAAGGGATAAATAACTGAGATAGGTTTTTTTTTTTTTTTTTTTTTAAGACTTCACTACAGCTGCTTTCCACAGTGCTTTGGCAAATAGACCAGTGTTAGTACAGAAATTACAGTAAAATTGTTAAGGTATGTGAAATGATAGCCACTTTGCTGAAAATGAAGTTATAAAAGAAACCCCTACTCCATATAGCATTTTGCCGAAATCTGAAGAAGCATGTGAAATGTTACACTCTGGTTTTCCTAGACATGAACTCAGGATAACACTAAACATTAAGCCGATCAATGTAGGTGCTTTGAATGAAATTAAAAGAGAAATTAGGCTCCTTATTCAACTCAATCTTACAAATCTGCTGCTATAATTTATAGGTTATACGTCTTATGAGAGAGCACCACTCATTCATTTATTCATTCAGTGAGTAGTAATCAAGCTCCCTCTAAGCACCAGGCACAGTGTTACACATTAAGGTTTCAAGCAAACAAAGCAGACAAAGAGTCCACTATCAGAGAATTTGTAATAACATAAATAAAATAAGTAGAGAGTTAATAACGACCAGGAGGGATCTAAGAAGGGCCTTGTGAAGAAAGCTAATGGGAGAAGCTAATTTAGATCAAACAGATAGAATGGATAGAAAGAGGCAAATGAGAGAAGAGAGATAATTAAAAGTTTATTGTAATAGACCAGGTGGAAGATGGAAGATCATGGTGATTTAGGCTAGTGCCGTGGCTCTCAATCAGGGGTAATTTTGTACATCAGAGGGCATTTATTTGACAATGTCTGCAGACATTTTTAGTTGTCACACCTTGGGAGGAGGATACTGCTGACATCTAGTGGAGAGAGTCCTGGGAAGTGGCTAAAAGTCCTACAAAGAACAGGACAACTGCCTTCATAAAAAATAATTTTCTAACCAAAGATATCAATAGTTTTGTGGTTGAGAAACCCCAGGCTAGCATGATATCAGTGGAGTATAGAGAAGTCGACTAAAGACATACTCTGGAGGTAAAGCCATTATAAAAATAAACTGATACTGGAGTAGGTGAAGAATTAAGAAAAAAAATGAAGGGTGACCTCCTGATTTTCCAGTTTTAATGGCTGGGTGGAAGGTGGTGTTCATATTGAAATGAGAAAACCTGGGAGAGGATTCAGTGTGGGGCAATGACATGTGACAGAATCAAGGATTTGAGATGTTGACTCACTTAGAAATGGTCACTAAAATTGGCTGCATGAATCTGGAGGTTTGAGCAAAAGACAACATTTGAGAATCTTTGGCGAAAAGGTAGTATTTAACATCATAGAAATATATCATATGACCTAGCGAAAAAAGCATAAAGAAGTAGTCAAGAACTCAAGATTTTGACCCTACATCAGCTACACAGTCCTAGCAAGCTCTAAAAGCCACTTGATCTTTTGTTTTTAGTGCCATGAGTAATATTTTAAGTTTCCTCAAGTATGCTCACAACATTTTGAAAAGACTGTATAACATTTGCATCCCCCAGTTTACGCTAAGCTATTTTTCTTTGTATATGTTATCTTCTAAAAATTAAGTAATTTAAAATGGATTAGTACCTAAGTAATGCCACCAGCTCTCATAGGAAGCACAATGCTGCATGTCATTGTACTGTTTTATTATTAACCACGGTGTATCAATTTAAGCTTAAGATCTGGGGAATGGGAAAAAGACGGCATGCATTCAATTAGACATGTTTATTCTTAAGAGGGAACTATGAGAAAATGTGAATCAAGAGTGATTACCAGAGTCATTTTGGGCAAAAAAATAACTGGATGAATGTATATACAAAATACAGTCCTTCTAAAAAGCACAAAACAAATTAACAGCAGCTGCTGATCACTCATGAGTAACTCAACACCATGAGCCTGTGTACATGAGCAGTGGAGAGAAGCATTTTAACAAGGAAATAAATTTCAGTTTTAAGCTTTACAGAATTTTACAGATGATACAGAAACGTAACTGCAGTGTGCCATTTAGTTTTCAAGAAACTTCCTTTAGGAAATCTCTCTAATATCTCTAATTATCAAAATGAACTGTTTCCTCATAAACCAGAGATAATACAGGTAAAAAGTAGCAAAACTCTTGAAATAGTATCAGAACAATTATGATTACAATGTAATTAATTGGACCAGTGCTGTTGACTTCTTGTACAAAAAACAAAATATTTCAGTCTCTGCAATCTGGGGCAGATTATTACTAGAAATGTATGCATGGATTCCTTTAACCAGAAAAGTAACTACTGCAAATAAACTAAAATATGCTGAGTAACAAGGACCTTAGGAAATTCTTCACATGCAGTAGCTCATATAATCCTCCAATGGCCCTCTAGTGTTATTATTATTCTCATTTTACAGTTGAAGATATCAAGTCATAGAAAGTTTATTAGTTAGTACAGAGTAGCTTATGCTGCAGTAACAAACATCTCAAAATTGTAGTGGATTAAAACATAACGTTGAGCTGGGACTGAATTGTTACCAGTGTGTTGCTGTTCTAGAAACATTCAGAGCAACTCCCTTACAAAAAATTACTCAGGGATTGAGGCTGCTTTCATCTTAACTTCTAGAACTTGTGGCTTTCAGAGTTACTCTGGCAGGGAAAGAGGGTCCTGGAAGGCCATGCAGGATCTTTTTTCACTGTCTTCCTTTTCTCCTGGCAGCGGTGAACTTCCACTCATGTTTTATTGGCCAAAAACGGTCACATGATTCCAATTAATTGAAAAGGTAGATTCCAACTAATTGAAAAGGTACAGGCTTTCATGAGCCAGAGAAGGGGAAAACTAGATATATGTAAGCACCAGCAATGGACTACAGGCAGACATAGAAATTTAACCAACGCTAAAAACATAGACTTGGTAAAACCAGAATTTAAACCCAGTTTGTTCAAAAGCTGACTTAATTCTAGACGTTGGGTCTTCAAACTTTAGCCACTCAATATCTACTATGTATTGGTCTTTTATGTACCCAGAGAAAATAGATGACTGAAAATGCTTACCACAGACCTTTAGGTTTAAAAATAAACCCTCTAACAGATTTACATTCATTCTCACTTTAAGAAATACTTACTAATCCCTTTTAAACCACCGATGCTTTGAGTTTTGAAGCATCACTTCCTGAAGAAGCCCTTTCCAAACTCTTAAATGGGATTAGACTCCTTTTTTTCTTTACTTCCATAGCACCATTTTGTAAAGCTCATCATACTTTAATGTCCATGAGTTCCACAGTGGCAGCAATCATATCCCTCTGTGTCTCCAGAGATTGGCACAATACTTCACACAACGTGGGCTCTCAAAAAATATGCATAAATAAATGAATAGTTTGACTTTGCCTCTTTTCTGAAGCAGGTCATGCTACTGTTTTTCTTAATTTTTATTTGCACAGGAAGGGTCTCGCTATGTTTCCAAGGCTGGCCTCGAAATCCTGGCTTTAGGTCATCTTCCCTCCTCAACATCACCAAAGTGCTCCAATGTAAGCCAACACACCCAGCCTTGCTGCTGTTTCATATTCTCTGGTCTTAAAAATGCTCCCCGAATGAGACAAAATTTACTCTTCTACAATTTCCCTCTGACGATCTTATTTTTCTTAGTTCTTCTCACATAACTAACACTGAATAAGGCTACTTTCTTTTAACACAAGAGCTCTTCAAATGTCTGAAGATAACCAGCATGTACTCCTAATTCCTCTTGGTTTCCTCACTCTTTCCACGCAAAAATGCATTCCTAAATCCCTATCAGTCCCTCTTCTTATCTGCAGATATGTTCTGCTTTGTTAACTCTCACCCCAAAGTGTCCAGAACCAAGCCTACTACTTGAGATATGAACTGACTAGCTTTCCACAGTGGAGTTCTAACCTCCCTTGGAGAATGAACATGCATTTTCCCCACCACAGGGTTTTTAGTGAAAAGTATAGTGTCTGACACCACAAACAAGATACTCAGTAGGTATTTGTTGAATAATGAATGAATTAATTAATTAATTAATACACGAATGGACTTTAAGATATATTAGATTCCTTTTGCAATTGTTTGCCACTCTAGGCTCATATAACAACTGTGGACATACTTTTCATATGGATTAGGTCAGTTCTTCAAAATCTATTTACCAGTTAAAAAAAAGAGATGTTAATACAGAACTAGCAAACATGTATATAGAACATTCCCCACAAAACTCGAAGGAAATTAAGCCAACATAATCAAATACTAATTTCCCTAGGGAAGTGTCCTTGTCCTTCTATAGAGAAACAGTCTCCAAACCTACATTGCTAAAATAGCCTATCTTTCAGTGTTCAAACCTGACAATTAAAAGAGATGAAGAAAAGCAGCGGCGCTGGAGGCTGCTTCTGTCTCAGTGGCACGTGTAAATGGAAGCAATTTGCAAGAGATTAGCTCGGGTCCAAATAGGAATGAAGCCACTATAATCTCGGAGTACTGAAGCTTTCTCATTCCTCTCCCCCTTCCCCTGTTCTTCATCCTTGTCAGAGTTAAAATAGGAGCCCCGATATTTTCCAAAATATTGGAGGTGATTTTCCATTAAATGATGGGACGAGTCATAGCTGGCTGTCTATAAGACCCCCTAACAGGTGCACAGGGACATTACCAAGAAGGCTTCCTTGCCACTCACAGCGGACAGCAGAGGCTTTTTCTGGTCGGACCAATAGTTTAGATTTGATCTGTCTTGAGAATGCAACACTCGATCGACTTCCCAGCAGCAGAGCGCAAAGTTGAGGGAGAGAAAAAGAGCGTGTGTGTGTGTGTGTGTGTGTGTGTGTGTATGTGTGTGTGTGTGTGTGTGTCTGTGTGTGTTTGTGCGCGCGCGCGCGAGTATCTTGATCAGTGGGGTTGGGGCGGGCAGTAAATAAAGGGTGGGGCCAGCGAGGGGAGGAGGAAAGCAAAGATTGAGAGAAGCCAGAACGTGGTTCCCTCCCGGTTAACCTGCTGGAGCTCATCAGGCTTGCTCAGAGCCCCTGCACCAACTCACCCTGTACCCTCTCTCCTTCTTCGTTAGTCTTCTTTCCCCCTTTCCCCTCCTCTGTCTGCACCTACCCCCCCACTTTTGCATCTGACCAAAGGACGAATGAGGGAGACCTTCCTGCAGATCGGGGCAGCAACTTTCCTCAGCTGGTCTCTGGGCTCCGAGAGCCAGAGAGCGCTGATCCTCCGCGGTCTGCAGCCCATGGAAGAGGAGGAGGAGGAGCCGTGATGGGCTAGCGACAGCACTGAGGAGCCCCGAGCGAGCTCAGCCTTGCCAGCCAGCTCCGCGGTCCCACGCGGGTTCCCTCGAGCTCGCTCTGTGGGGAGCGCGCAGCGTGCTTGGAACCGGAGCATCCAGAGAGGATGAGGCGGGGACCCGGCCCAAGTTGGGTGCATCTCTCGGGCGTCCGGCAGCGGCTGTATCTCGGCATGAATTAAGAAGCTAGGAAGATGGAGCACGGCACACTCCTCGCCCAGCCCGGGCTCTGGACCAGGGACACCAGCTGGGCACTCCTCTATTTCCTCTGCTATATCCTCCCTCAGACCGCCCCGCAAGTACTCAGGATCGGTGAGTGAGCCCCAGGCTGCCTGCTCGGGAGACGTGGTCGCTCGCCGCACCAACGCGGGTGGAGCGGGTCCCGGGCCAGGCAGCGCGCGGCGGCGCAGGAGCCAGAGCTGGGGAAGGTGGAGGTCAGTGCGCATGGGAGGCCACACAAAAAAGGGGGAGCCGCGTCACTGCTTTCCTCCTGGAAGGTGCCGGGCTTCCCCAGGAGGTACAGTTGGCGGGTTTTTCAATCTGGGCTCCAGGAACGCGGGCTAGAGTGCGGGAATCCAGGTTTGCAGGGACCGGCACCCCTACTCTGGGCAAGGGATCGCGCGCCGCTGCAGCCACTTGAGTTGGGCGCAGAAATGAGCTCTCCCAGCCTCCTGGGTGGGCGTCTGGCAGTCCAGATCCGCAGTCCCGGTGCCTGGCAACCTGGGCTCTGGGCACTGGCAAGTATGCACGAATCTCAAGAATAGAATACAGGGACCACTAGGGATGTGGGAATATCCTAGAGCCTGTTACCCCAGAGCCTCCAAGTTTTTATGCTTAAGTTGGATTCTTCCACATGGAGTCTGCCAACTCTGACGGGTTCCACTAGATTGGGGCAGAGTTCAGATCTGACTTCGAGCTGAAGATTCGAAGAGTGAGAAGGACGGTCAGTTAGCAACATCAGCAGACACTTAAGTTTCCCACTTGCTCCCTAATTTGCCCGCTTGCCTGCCACTGAGCAAGATCCAGTTCCCAGTCCAGGTAGCTTCCTAGGAGACTCAGGGCTCTGATCTCGAATGAGATAAAAAGACACCGGAAGGCTGAATGTGGGCAGCCCAAAGATGACAAAAGACAAGGACAGTGGAAGGGGCGTGGACTTACAGCCATAAGTGTACAGCACCCACCACCAAGGTTTGGTCTGTGGCTGCACAGGGCATTTTCTGAGCTTTGAGGGTTGACACAGCTCTTCGCCTTTCAAACTAAACCCAGTTATTGTTCTCTTAATCTCATTTGCCCTCCTCCTTTCCCAACCCATCGGGCTTCTTAGAGACACAGTCACAGAGGGAGCCACAGGTGAAGTTGTGACATCACATGGGTCTCTTAGCTTCTCCCATCTTCCACTTTCAACCCCAAGAGTGAAGCCCTGATCTCTGAGGACTTCTACCTCCCCCTTTCCAGGAACTAACAGAATATGCCAGGAGCAGTGCCAGGCACTAGCATAGTGACGTTTCCTGAGCAGTTGAAATTGCTCAGTTACTTTACTAGCTCTGACCTACAATTAGCCCCTTTACAAAAATTCAGAACATAGTGGATTTTATTTTTTAATCACTGAACATGCCCACTAAAAGAAAAATAGAAATGTGCTACTTTGAGCTGCAGATCTCAAATACTAACTTTAACTACACACATGTTTTTTCTAGACTATAGGTAATTTTAATGTGCATTGTATTGGATAGTTTAGAGTCTTTGCTAAAATAGTTTCAAAGTATTTATTTTTTTAAAAAAACCTACTACTATACATAACTGAAATATCCTTTATCTGAGATAAGTTCTAGGTTTAACATCCTGGGTTTTTGGGAATGCAATAAACTCTACTTACCCTGGTCAAAAAAAAAAAAATATTCTGAACAATACAAAGTAAGTAATGAGTGTGTGTGTTATAATTTCCAATACTTATTAACTTAATTGGGGTTTTGCTTGTGTCTTTTACCTTTTGAAAGAGACAAATCTAGGGATGCTAGAAATGGCTGTGCTAGCCAATGTTCCTCATCCCTGTATAACAAATATGAGGTAGCATTTTCCTTTCCTGTATCCCCACATCTAAAGGAACTCAGGAGCAGAAGGCAAAAGGATGCTTTAAGATATATTTGTTCACAGATCTGAGTATCTTTCTAAGCTCCAAGCAATCACAATCATCTATGTAAAAGTAGTTTTCAAAGTGAAAACAACCGACATGATTCACTGACCTTACAAATACATGCCACAAGATAATGAGGTTTTCTTTTTTCTAAATGGGAGCCAAAATGCATAAAATAAAATGGCATGGCATGACCTGGTGTTGTTTATGTGCAGTACAAATGTGTTACTTCTTCTGGCCTGGAGTGTTCTGTGGCTGACATGAGCACTGTTGCCCCGTATGCACCTAAGGACCAATGCATGCTTTTAAATGAGCAATTTAGCACTGTGGAAACCAGATTTACCTCAGAGGAAACCTGTTTCTCTACAGTGACTTTCTTGTGTCAGTCAAGTGCAATATTGAATGCAAAAAATTAACAAAAAGGGGTTGGGGACTAAGCCAAAGTTTATGTATGTGTATGAGTGTGTGTAAGGAAAAAGAAAGGAGAGTTGTATTCTTTATTATATCCTGTCCCATCCTTCTTTCCAACAAACCATCACCCATCCAAGCAACCGACCAATCAACTAAACAATCAACCAACCAACAAAAAGATCTCTAGATTATTAACTGGCATGTTTTTTAGTGACTTAAAATATTCAAAGTAAAGTATAGCAAAATCGCTAGGCACTTAGTACTGTGTCCTCATATAGAGAAGGCACTCAAATGCTTGAATGAATTAATTACTGGTCTACTTTTCTTGTCAAAGTGTCTGCTTAAGCTTCAGCTTTGGAGAAAAGGATAAAAGCTAAGATAAAATTCATGCATACTGAATATTTGAGAGGGTATTGGGTTCACATAGACGCATGATTTGAGCATACACTGTGAATGTCTGTTGGAAAGTTTATAATCTTATGCAACAGTTAAGAGACAGAGAAGGTCGGTAGGATAGTGGTGCCCTTAACATTATTACTGCACTCAAGAAGTTTCCCAGCAGCTTGCATAGAAGAGAAATATAGCTGGTTGCTGGGAATTGCGTGGAGCTGCTGGAGTCATTCCTGCCTCTCTCTATACACCAGTGTATATCAACAACCAGTTAGTTGACATATGCAATTAGTTGGTCTGTGAGCTTCACAATCACAAATATCTTCCTTAATTGGGTAGCTGACTTATAATTAATGGTTAGAACAGGATCTAGGTAACCTTAGTAGATGTGGCCCACCACCATTAATTAAAAAAAAAATTCCAAGTGCATATGCGATTTTAGGACAGATGTGTAATATTTATAATAAGGATTGCAGAAAGATAGTTAGATAATATATTTGTGTGCATCATCTCAACACATACAATTATAGAGGTCATGGTAAAAATAGGATTAAGAATTGAGTAGTGGGCAGCCAGGCTTTCTGAAGCATGTTTTGGTGTCAGAAAGCATAGGTTTGATTCCCACCTCCATAATTTACTAGATACATCGACGAGTGAGTGTGGGTTATTTAGTCTTACCAGGCCATTGCTGTTGCATCTGATAAATTGAATTAAAACTACTGCAAACCTCACAGTTTCATTGGCAAGAGCTCAATATGAAAGGGCTTTGAGTAATATCTGGATACATTTGTTGTATTATTATTATTGTTATGTTGTTTTTACTACCTTTTTTATTATTTACATTTTCTTCCTAAACAGGGACTTAACAGTTGATTGGTGTATCTTTATAAGACCTTTAATATCTTTGAGCCTAAATCTCTTCATCTGTGAACTAGCAGTAATGATATCAGCCTTTCCTGTTTCACAAGGGAAGATGAAATACACTAATTTCTGTAATTTGCCAAAAAACCACCAAATAAATACGGTACTATTATGTAGTTAAGTACATCACATAAATAGAAATATTATGGAGATTTATATGAATAGTGTGGAAATCTATAGTGACAATATCATTGTTCACATGCTTTTATTTCCTTGAGAGAGGTCCAAATTTATTTTATGTCAATCATTACCTTGGCTGTAGCATCATTTTTGGATATTTTAACCCAAAGATCCCCAAAGTTCCAAGTAATGTTTTCAGTTGTTCATATTTTCACATAAGTGTGTACAGACCCATGACTTTATTTTTAGGCACTTAGTTTTTTCATCATTTTAATATTCATTCTTCATTCAACAAATATTATTTGAGTTCTTACTTCCCTAGCATGAGCCAGACACACTTACAAAATTGCAGGATGTACAACAGTGAATAAAATGGACAGCATCTGCCCCTTGAGGTTTGCATTCTGGCAATTGCAATCTATACTGCTGATGTTTTTCATCAGATTTTCAATGTGGACATTTAAAAATTTTTTTCAAATAGTGTTTTTGAAGAGTTTTTAGTTAATGTTCTGCCACTGATCTATTACATCAACTGCATAGTCAACTTGGAATAGGTTCTGGCTTCCAAATGCATAGAGTGTGGAGAGTGGTGCATGCTGCCAAACCTGGAAGAAACTCAGAAACTCAGAGGAGAGTTGCCTGTGTTTAGGAAGACCTCTTTGGCTGGAGGTAGAGTCACTGAGAGAAGCACCTGTGTCTTCAAAATCATGTTGGTCCTAACATGAACTTGAAAACTCCAATGGGCGCTGGAAAAGTCTAAAGAGAAGGTATCCGATAGTGTGATATAAAAGGGAGTGCCTGACTAATATTAACATGTTTCTGAGAATGAGCAGATCTTTTCCCTTAACAATTTTACCTGTGTCATTCATCTTTTCATTTAATATTGATTTTATGGGCCTAATGTTAACATTACATAGACCTCAACTTCAGCTACTTTTCTTGTAAGGTTTGTGATCTCTGGTTTTCATTGAGATAGTGACTTTGCATAAGTTCAGTTATTACTGGTAGAAACACTAGAAATTGAAACTAGCTATTCTGGTCTCAGGTTTTGAGCTCCTTGCATTAAATTATGCCATATTGTGTATGGACTTACGTATGCCAAGTACACACAGCATAAGTGTGTGTTCAAACAATAAATAACACTTACTTTAAGTAATTTAGTTACCCGGAATAACTAAAAGCAAGAGTTCATTTCTCTTATATTTGATTTCAGCTTAGTATACACCATATTGGTCCTAACATGAACTTGAAGGCACTGGAAAAATCTAGAGAGAAAGTATCTGACAGTGTTACGTAAAAGGGAGTGCCTGACTAATGTTAACATGTTTCTGCAAATGAGCAGATCTTTCCCCTTTCACTGTGTGTACTAAGTGGAAATCAAATATAAGAAATCACCTGTTGCTCTTGGTTATCCAGGGTAACTAAATTACTTAAAAGTGAGTGTGATTTATATGTGAGGCAACTAGCAAAGAGAAAAACTGATATTATCAGTGGACTCTCCAGAATTTGTCTTTTGAAAGGGTTCAAAGAATGCAATCAAGTTGGAGAGGAAGCCTCACTACTTACCCGTGCCTAGCAAACACACTGTTTGTTGTTAGAGTGTGCAATTAACTGGGATGGGTTAAGGGGAAGGATTGATGGAGATGGTGGTGGTGGGAATCTCGCAATCCTCTTTTGTTGTTTCACTGACAATTATCCATATAACATAGGAAATATCATTTATATTCTAAAAATTTCCAAAAGCTGTTTAGACTAGAGGAAAGAGTAGTGATCTCAATTCTGTTTTGTTTTTTCACTGATAATTATCCATATGTCATAGGATATATTATTTATGTTCTAAAATTTTCCAAAAGCTATTTAGACTAGAACAAAGAGTAATGGAGGACTTCAGGGAGAAGGGGATTCATATTTCCAGCTGCCTTTTTCTAATTGACTGAAACCGAGAAGATTATTTGTTACCTTCCGTTTTGTTATCTATAGAAGAGAAAATAATAATAACAAATTTATAGTTTATTATAAGGATGAAATATATCATATGTAAAATGCATGGCATACCTTCGATCTTGAGGAAGATAACTCTGTCCCTCTCTTTCTGTCTGTTAATGAACAGGGTGAGAGTTTTGTGCTCCACAATTACCTGTTTGAACAAGCAAGCATGGGGAAATGTTCTTACTTGGAGATGCATGAGGCACATTTGTATAGTAAAGGCTTTTTGAAATTCTGCAGCAAAGCAAACAGACACTCTGTTTCTTTTGTTTAACCCAGTGTCTTTCACATTTTAATTATTGGAAGACCCTTATTTGAATCGTAGCTATTAATGTCCCACTCAACTCATGCTCCCCAGTGCACACTTGAGGAGACATGGGCCGGTAAAACCACTGCAATTTCAGCACACACATCCAAAGTCACATGGCCATACATTCTGCAGCTGCTTCATTCTAAGCCAGAGTCTGCCATTCCCAATTTCAGAACATTTTCTTAAAGGTTTAAGGATTAAGATTACCATGACACACGGTTACCTATGTAAAAACCTGCACATACTGCCCAGGTACCCGGAACTTAAAATAAAAATACAAATTAATAAAAAAAACCACATAGTATGGTGCCAGATATTTTGCATGCTTAATAAATATTTTTTCTTTAAAAAAGTATACTTAGATGTTTAATACTTATTGCCCTCTTTTATTTAGAAAATATTCTTAAAACCACATAATCTATTCTAAAGGTTTACCATTTTATTAGCATAAAATTTGATCTGGGGCCATTTTCCTTTTCTTTTTCTCGTTTTTTTTTTTTTCCCACTAGACTTGCTTTTTAACATTGTTTTAAATTGAAAATTCATATTAGACTTATAATATCTTTTCTAGGAATGTAATTTGTGGTAAATTAAAGGTCTATATTTAAAATTTAAGCTATTTTTTGTTTTAAAATGCTTATCTGATTTTTTAAATGACAAATTTTCATGGCAACACAAAAGCATTCAAATTAAAAGGAATGTATTCCAACTAAATCAACTGTATTAATCTCTTATCTTGATTTACTACTGAGATCAGGTTGTTGTATCAAATTGGAAACTCCCTACTTATTATACAGCCCTGTCACTATTTTTCCAATTACTTTATTTAAAATAATTAAATTAATTGTTTAAAATAATAAAGTAATTAGAAAGATAGTTAATCTTGGGAGGAAAATTTTTAAAAAGGAAAGAAGTAAAAATATTTAATTTATAATCTCAGTTATGAACTACTGAAAACATTAAACTCTTTAGAATAACTTTCCCAGGTTACTTGGACAATATTTTACTTTTTTCTTATTAAAAACTTGGGAATTTTCTAAAGTACATAATGAAATCTAAGGTAAGATTAGTCACAAATTGAAATTAACAAGCAATGATATTGACTAAATAATAAGCAAACTACTGGCCACAAACTAATCTCATAGAAACACCTTCCACAGCTTGAAAAGATTTTCTTTTAGCTTTTAAAAATATTATGTGACACATTCGTCAAGTAGAGCAGTTAAATTTGAAAGATTAGGTCATGTTGTATCTTTTGATTAGTTGCTAGTTTACTACTATCCTGGCAAAGCAAAAATACAAAATAAAGCAACCATACAACAGCCTTATTATTGAAAATCTGTACTTATTAATGTTTCAAGAGAAGTGTGATAATGCAGATTTTTATATCAGAATTATGCCTGTGTGTTTTCATTTAACAAAAATCCAATGGTTAATTGTTATTATTACCATCAGTTGTCATCAATTTGGAGACTAACAGTTCACTACAACTTACTATTTCCCTTTAAAAATTCAAAAAAGTATTAAAACGTATAATTTTTTACATTAAACGAGTCAAAGAGCACAGACGATCTTAAGGCAAAACACCTATTTTATCTAACGATTGATTAAAACTCAACCTATATATGGGTTGGTATACACACACATGTATTTCCTTGCTCTGTCTGCTGAGAGGGCTTAGGAACAATGATACCCCAGTAACCATGAGCACTCCTGGCACCTAGGGCTCCTCAGAAAAAAAAAAATATTATTCTGGTACTGGGAAGGGAGATACATAAGATGATTCCGGAGGATCTTATAGTGCCGAAAAGTAAAGAAATGCTCCCATGAGTGCATACTGATATAGATAAATGATGAAATAAATAAGCAGGGAGAATAGGCAAATCTGCTCAGCAGAAGAGCCAGGGATCCAGGTTAGCATCAGCAGTGGTAGGTTATGCTGCTAGTATTCACGTTTGATAACAGGTGATGCAAATGGTATGTTACCTATCTGGTCTTCCTCCCCAAAGCCTAGAGCCCTACTCTAATAATGAGAAAACATCGGACAAATTCCAGCAGAGTAGCATTCTGCAAAATAGCTGACCAATATTGACCAAAACCACCAAAGTCATGAAAAACAAGGAAAATCTGAAAAACTGTCACAACCAAGAGAAGCCTAAGAAGCTTAGTGAGAAAAATGTAATGTGCTATCCTGAATGCAATCCCGGAACAGCAACAACAAAATGACATTAGGTAAAAACCAAGGACTCTGAATATAGATTGACTTTACTTAATAATAATTTATTTATTTATTTATTTTTTTTTTTTTGAGACGGAGTCTCGCTCTGTCGCCCAGGCTGGAGTGCAGTGGCGCAATCTCGGCTCACTGCAAGCTCCGCCTCCCGGGTTCACGCCATTCTCCTGCCTCAGCCTCTCCGAGTAGCTGGGACTACAGGCGCCCACCACCACGCCTGGCTAATTTTTGTTTTTGGTATTTTTAGTAGAGACGGGGTTTCACCGTGGTCTCGATCTCCTGACCTTGTGATCCGCCCGCCTCGGCCTCCCAAAGTGCTGGGATTACAAGCGTGAGCCACCGCGCCCGGCCTTAATAATAATTTATTAATACTGGTTTATTAATTTTAACGCTGTACCATACTAACGTAATAATATCAGGAGAAAGAAGATGTGGAGTACATGTGAACTTGGTACTGTATTCTCAGTTTTTCTGTAAACCTAAAGCTGTGCTAAGAAATAAAATCTATATTTTAAAAAGATTCAACCCATATCAAGGTTTCTTCTGTTACTGTTTCTACCTACTCTGCAGTACATAAAGATCTGCAACTGTATCAAGGGAAATAAAAAGGAAAAAGTCTTGTTCATTCCATACAATATGCTACATGCAGGGTTTTCTAAGAGTGTCCTTAAAGACAACAATATTTAATGTTGAAAAAATCATTGAAGAAATAAGCTTTATATAACAATTGCTAATCTGATGGTCATACGTCTTCTTTAGAATTCTGCAGTGAGTTTGTAGAAAGTCAGATATTAGCTGTTTCTATCCATTAGCATCTTGGTCTTCAACTATTATACTTTTTGTACTTAAATATAATTTACTGTTGAATATTGATGCAAGCATTGTAACATTCTGTTAGATGCTTTAAGTGCTAATGTCTTTAAATGAAAAGTCACAGGAAACTATTTGCACAGATTACTTTTCTTAGCAAAATTGTCTAAATATGCCTTTAAAAATCAATACTTAATTCCCAGAGTGGGGAAAAAAACACTTCATAATGCAGATTGGGGAAAGGATGGTAAAAATCAAGTGTTCTTACTTTCTTTCATTGTGAGGACTCAATTATAACTTTTAAAGGTTTTCTTCTTTCCTAAATTTTAAACTTCTAAAATGTTGGATTACATACTTAAGTAATCCGTAAACAGATGTTGCATTCTGATGAACTGGCTATGTTTATATTGTATGAGATGTTACTGTACTTTGTCTCCTAAAAATGGATTAATCAGATAGAGCCATTCTTCAAATCTAAAGGCAATATTTGCCCTTTGAATTCTGGGTAGCGCTGTTCCTTTTGTTCTTAGGATATATTTGAACCCTAAGGCTGTTTCCATGCATGTCCACTGAGTTGGCAAGAAATTTTATAAATGATTGTGAATCATCTAAATGTTCAACAGGAGGGAATGGTTAAGAAAATAACAGTATAATGTCATCCAGGTTTATTCATGTTGCAGCACATGACAGGATTTCATTCTGTTTTGTGGCTGAATAGTATTCCATTGTGTATATTTACCACATTTTATTTATCCATTCATCCGCTGATGGACACTTAGGTTGACTCTGTATCTTGGCTACTGTGGATAATGTGGCAATGAACTGAAGTGCAGATATCTCTTCAACATGCTTATGTCAATTCCCGTGGATATATACCTAGAAGTGAGATTGCTGGATCATATGATAATTCTATTTTTAGTTTTTTAAGCAACCTACATACTGCTTTCCATGATGATTGTTCTAATTTACATTCCTGCCAACAGCATGTAAGAGTTGCCTTTTCACCACATCCTCGCCAGCATTTGTTATATTTCTTTTCTTTTTTGATAACAGCCATTCTAACCATTCTAACTGAGGTGAGGTTACTTAAGAAATAAAGCATTCATTAAATATGATCCGTAAGAAGCAATAAGCAAAAAATGCATACAAAATAATATAGACCATAGTGTATGGTTTTACATACTTTGGATTGGGAATTTATACAGTTCATTCTTGCTTATACATGATAACTTTTAGTTAGTTAATGTGGAAAAGGGAAGTTTATTGGTTTTGTTAAGATGGTAGAATTGTGGGTGAAAGTTTTCTTTCACTTTCATTCCCATTAATGTGTTTTGTCCAGTTGAACAATGATTAGTTAAGGATAATATTCTGTAGATTCTCGATTATTAAAGCAGACATGTGCCTGCAGATTGCTGTAGTGAAAAGTGCACTGGAATGAGAGTACTTCCACTTCTGGTGGTTCTTAGCTTGGCCGTGTCACATAACCTCCTAGTAAATCCAACCCTTTGTCGGAGAGTAGTGAGTGGTGAGCAAGTAATGGGTGCCTCTGCTGATCTCCATATCTGTAATCCCCTCTGCAGTATCTGCTTTATTTTATTGTCATTGGGATGAACTGATATGCTGCATGAAGATGAGCAGCTGTATTACATTTAACATTTATAGACACAGCATCCAGTGTGTGGAACTTTGTTTGTTTCCCTGTAATTAATGTTAACTGGCACATATCAAAGTGAGGACCTTGAAGTGGCCCCAGGGGGAGTTTCCTCAATTTTATTTCAAATGTAAATTATTTTGAATCTATTTTCTCCCTTCTCCCTACAGAGATAAAAGACATGAAAGGAGAGGCATTTGCTGTTATTCCTCCAGGACATCCACTGGGGTGTAGCTTGTTCCACCAGGTCCTGGGTATCAGCCTCTAATGCACTGCATTCACTGCCCAAATCCCTGACTGAGCAGCCCCATGTGGCTCACTCTGCTGCTGCTCATCCTTCAAGACTCAGCGCGTTTTCCATCTGGTCTCTCACTTAGCTGACGCTTACCCAGGGCCTCTTTGGGGTGGAATTTGTGGCTCACACAGCAGCACCCACTCCAAGTGACCTTCAAGTCCTGCTGGTTATCTCAGGCTCTTTCTGTCCAAGTACATCCTGCCTTCATCTCAGCCTTCCTGGTGGCACCTTGAATGGCCAGTTGTATACCATGGTCCTCCACTCCCAGAGACCCACCTGCCTGTGGGCACGGGTTTTCTCCAAATCTCAGGGATTTTATTGTCCTCCTACCATGACTCCAGGTTTCCCAACTCAAAGGGGAAGAAAGATGGAGCTGAGTTCTTGTATTATCACACGTCTATCTCAGCCCTCAGGTTCAAGCTGTAAATACTGCTGTGGTATTTAAAGCAATGCTTTTTAAAATTAAAGCAGCAACGAAAGAAGCAACAATAACAATAAACTTTTTAAATTTCAGTTTTCGGCTTTGCATCAGAAAGCCTAGGCCATGCATGTCCAACCCTTTGAATGTGAGGACGTTTTTGCTTATCTGTGGTAGCAGATATGAAAATTATGCCCAAACCTTTTTTCTTAGCTCATCAGCTCTCCTAAGTGTTAATGTATTTTATGTATGGCCCAAGACAATTCATCATCTTCCAGCGTGGCCCAGGGAAGCCAGAAGGTTGAACAACTGTGGCCTAGGATTTAGGAATAGTGTCTCTGTCTCTTTCTCTCTCTCTATGTCATATATATATGTATATATGTATATGTGTGTGTATATATGTATATGTGTGTGTGTGTATATATATTTTTGTTTGTTTGTTTGTTTTTGTTTTTTTTGAGACAGAGTCTTGCTCTGTTACCCAGGCTGGAGTGCAGTGGTGTGATCTTGGCTCACTGCAACCTCCACCTCCGGGTTCAAGTGATTCTCCTGCCTCAGCCTCCTCGGTAGCTGGGACTACAGGTGCGCACCACCACCCCTGGCTAATTTTTGTATTTTTAGTAGAGACGGGGTTTCACCATGTTGGCCAGGGTGGTCTCAATCTCCTGACCTCATGATCCACCTGCCTTGGCCTCCCAAAGTGCTGGGATTACAGGTGTGAGCCACCGTGCCCAACCCATATTTTATATATTTATATAAATAATATATAATATAATAAGTGTGTATATGGTTGCATTTATTACAGATTATTTCCATTAGTATATATAAGCATTGCATATACATATTATTAAGCATATTTATTGCATATATTATACACACTACAGCCCAAAATACTGAATATATGACATATACTACATAGTATACATAAATTCATATATAACTATATACAAATACACATGTAGTTGTGTATTATTTATTATAATTATGCTTTAGTTTATGTATTACATATATATCATTACATATATCATTACACACATTACAATATATACTACATATCATATATAATATACATGTATTCATAGATAAATTCATATTTATATAATAAGATTCCAATTTGCATTTTTCTCTGTCTTTTACCTATTCTACCTGGAGACAAATCATACATAAAGTTGTCATTGCATTTTGAATAACTAGGCAGGGCAACGTCTGTGAGTGCTGGTGGTGTGGAGCGGGGAGGCATCAGGCCCACACAGACCACGCCAATTTGTTATGCTTTTAGGATGTTCTGAGGCAACATACAACTGAGTTTGAAATATCTGTTCTGCTTCTCATGAGAATATTCCTCCTGGTCAGATTGAACAACAGGGAACACATGCTATCATCCAGGCGCCAATTAACATGGAAGGATTGACGATTCGCTACATCTGTGGGACATTTGTGAGCAAACAGACAGTATGATATGATATCACAAACCAAGTTCCTTAGGGAAGAACATAATTTCATAGAAAACACAACAAAATTGTTATAAATAATTGTCCATTATTAGCTTAGCCTAAACAGTATACTCTTCTTGGAATAATAATGATAAATAAATTGTAAAGAGAGAGAAATCAGACCCAGAAATCTATTTGAACAAGCTGTGGAAGGCACATAGACTTAAATATATATACAAAAAACTATATAAGATACATAAATAAATTAACAATAGTGTTTAAGATGAGGCAGAGGCTTTAAAGATCCAAAAGTCCAACTTTTTCATTTCCTAACTGAGAATACTAAGGTCCCAGAAGCTTAACTGAAATAAATACTCAGTAAGCACGCCACAATTCTTAACCTTCTTCTCAGTGCTGTTTTCTTGCAACTTTGTTTTTCTCATACAACTAATTTGAAAGGTATTAAATATCTATATTTGAATGAATGAGAAATAGTAATCAACTAACAAAATTCATAAAAGCTTTAAAATACAAAAAGCACTGGACTAATCAGTGTGGTTTCTTTAAATCAGGGTGCCCATTGTTGAGAATTTTGAGATGTGTCTTAAATGAGAGAGTGCACATGTGAAACAGAGGTGAGGCTAGAGGGATTATTATTGTAAGTACTCAAATCTAGGGAAATTTTAACATCCAGGGAAAGTATCGATAAAGAAATCTTAACAGAAATATGTTAAACTATACATATCGTGCAGGGCTTTTTTTTTTTAGCTTTTTATTATCTAGGTATTTCTGATTAACTTATCCTACAGTTACTCGAGTGAGCAGAAATGTCTTCATCTCTAAAAGGACTCTTAGAAAAAAATAAAGTTAGCATTTACAAACGAGTGGTATACAGCATAACAATTTAGAATAATTAGAGTCTATGGCCATTACAATTTGTATTATCCTAGTTTAACTGGAAATATTTAAGTGAGTGTTATACTTTGGTTAGGCTAAGTACATGTGCATACAAGGGAAGAAGACTAAAGAGTGGTATCTGTCACTCACTTTTTGAGAACGTCATAAAAAAATCAGGAAGGCAGCCCACCATTTGGGACTTTGAGATTCATAGTCTCACTCCTATATCAGGTGCAAAAAGTGAGGTGGAATGTATTATTGATATGCTACTTAAAAAGACAAAATCAGTGAACAATTCCTGGAGAGCATGCTAAGTTTGCTGTACTATTCCTGAAGGCTGACCTGCCTTTTGTTTCATGTGAAGTAATCCTTCAAATCAACTTCAGGGTTTTGCAAAGTAACATTTGACCTTTTCTTCTCCCTTCAGACTATGAAGTTTTAATTTATGTATTCACACCCTCTCTGCCATTTACTATTCATTTATTCATTCTTATATTTATAGCTCGTCTTATTCTAAAAATATTTTAAAGGCTTATAAAAATACATATATTATAATCTGATAAAATACATTAATGAGGATGAAGGTGAAGGTGAAGCAAGATTAAGGCAGGGGCATTTCCCTGAAAAGATGCCAAAAGTGGACGAGAAAATTGTATCTGCAGCTGAATTGAGAAGGGAAACAGAACAAACCTCAGAGTTGGGAGGGTCTGGTTGCTTAAACAAATTATAGGTTTTTCAGGTTAAAAACCATGCAAGAAATTTATCCTGTGATCTTGATAAGGGGAAACAATGTGATGTTATAGATAGCATACCTACAATCAAATCAGTAGTGTGTTTCATATATTTGTTTCTTATGAAGTGCTCAATACAACTCTATGACAAGGCATCACATAGTAATAAGAACACTTCTACAAAAGATCTTGGTATGGAACTGTCAAATAGCTTGGTTTGATCTAGACTTCAATTTATAGTGTCTAGGGAAATGGATGGCTTGCACGTCACCTCATCATCATTCGTAATGATTGCTCCTTGAGTCTGAGCTTTTTCTGAAGGAGGGCAGCAGAAAGTTAGAGGGAAGGGGGGCTGTGATTAAATGTGCATTTCTGCTTAGAGCCAGATCAATAAACATTAGAAGGTAAGAATGAGGTCCTTCTATGAAATTAAGAAACCCAAATAAGGTACCTTGTTAAATAGAAGACCACCTCACCTCTAAGAGGATGAGACACCTGGAAGCAGAGCAAACGTTTTACTCAGAAAATTCCTGCAAATAGTTTTAAATAATGATGAGTCACTAAAAGGTGAAATAAACAAAAAAGGTCGGGGGAGAATAAAATTTTTTGAGACATTAAGATTAAATACCATGTCTTTCAGGTAAATGCTAAGATAGGTAGGTTGGGAATTGCACATTGACTCACATTGCTCATATAGGAGCATCTGTAAACCAATAGCGTGTTCAGTACAGTCTACCCACCATGGTGATTGGGTCTCAGAGCAGTTGTTCTTAGCCTTTCTTACAGTAACCATAGAATAAAGCTCGTCATGAGCTCAATGCTTCATAACTACATATATATCTGTTCTTCACTTCCTCACAACCCCTCTTCCATCTAACCTTCTTTTTCTTTTCTTTTTTTTTTTTTTTTTTTTTTTTGAGACAGTCTCACTGTGTTGCCCAGGCTGGAGTGCAGTGACATGATCTCGGTTCACTGCAACATCCACCTCCGGGGTTCAAGGAATTCTCTGCCTCAGTCTCCCGAGTAGCTGGGATTACAGGCGCCCACCACCACGCCTGGCTAATTTTTGTATTTTTAGTAGAGATGGGGTTTCACCACATTGACCAGGCTGGTCTTGAACTCCTGACTTCGTGATCCACTCATCTCGGCCTCCCAAAGTGCTGGGATTATAGGCGTGAGCCACCGCGCCCGGCCTTAACTTTCTTTCATATATGTATATATATCTCCCCACTGTTCAGATAATAATTTCCAATTTTTTGTACTCTTGTTTTCCTAAGATTTTGTATTTGGTACTTGCTTAACTATGTTTTTGTTGTTTTGTTTGTTATTAGAGTCTACTTTGCATATCTTGGTCTGGTCAGTAATAAAGCTTAAATCTTTTCTATCCCCTCTGAATCTTTCAGATACTCCTCTGTAATCCTAATCATCTCCTCTTAGAAAAGCCTGTTTTATCTAACAGGACTGTTGATTATATAAGGCTGAAGGGAAATAACTAAATGTTGTTGGTCAGTCTGTGTTCTGAACATCAAATTTGCCCACCTTTCTTTAGACTCCATATTTTAGAGTACTACCATGGGCTTAAGATGTAAGAACCAGCAAACAAAACCTGAAACGTTGGCGTGTTTGGTTTAAGGTTTTGATCTTTGAGATTCCTGAAAAGACGACTTTAACTTTTGTTCAATTTCTTGCCTTTTTTTCTGAGAGAAAGGAAACACTCATTGTAACTCCATGGTATATTTCATTTCCAAACTCACACTTCTCTATTTTGAGTTCAAATTAAAGACTCCTGTCACATCTGTAAAATGCCAAGCTGAGCTACAAATTGAGTTAATGATAGCTTCCTTCTATTTCATGTTTTTTATTACAATGTTTTACTAGCTTTCTCTAGCTTTCTCTCTTTCAAACATTAATATGAATGTGGTACATTAGATACTATGCAGAAGTACAAATTCTCCTTTATAGCTGCCTGAGAAAAGCTTGCAACTGACATTTCGACTGAAAAGTAATATGCAGAAGAGAAAAAAGAACTTCTCTAGGGCCTTTTGAAGGAGGACAGTATCACCCTACAAGTCAATATGTGACCATCCAAATTAGCATTATATTTCATAAATCTATCTACAGCATAATTCATACTCAGTCAAAAGGAAACACAGCAAAATTCCCTGTGGAAAGACTCATTTTTGCATAGCACATACACATATATATAAATACACACACAGCATAGAATTGTGTAAATTAGTACACAAGTCCTTTCAGGTCAAATAAAAAGAAAGAAACAGGGTGATTGCTTTCTAGCTAGTGTAGACTTGAGAAAACCATTTTATGTTCTGCAGTCTGGTCTTATGCACCACTCATATCTGAGATTCTTCCTGAGGAAATAAAACAGGTTCTGCAATTCTCTCTGCATCTTATCCCAAAAGTCTGCTCAAAAAGGTGCCTTATTTAGAAGCATACAAATGCATGACCCAATAAAGAAAATGAAGTGTAAAAGGGCCGAGGAATACAACAGCACAAGTTATAAGTTTGAACTTTAGTCATTTTTAAGCGAAGTAACTGTTTTCACTTATTTTTAAATGATCATTTAAGTAAGTATACTTTATGGCATACAAGAATTAAGAAAATTAGTTGAAAGTAAAGAAAAATGAAAAGTTCATTTAGGTTGCTTCTAATATATATCATAATTTTTTTTCTAAGATTGCTTCTTTCTGAGATTGTAGTGTCCATGCAATGCTGTTAAATAATAAATCATTTATTTTTAATGACAAAGTATATGTACATTTAATTATTAAAAGCTATGGAGAATAGAAAGGTATGCAGTTTTAAGATAATTATAAAATCAGTTTTCTTCTACCCACAGAAATTATTTTTTAACAGTGTTTGGCATTTATTGAAGAAATAAACAAATATATAGAAAACTTATTTTAAAAATAAAGATGTTAATGTTTTATTGATTTACTTAAAAATTCAGATATTCTTTATTGGACATAAGTCATTTATTTGATACACAGGTTTATATACCATATCTTCACTGTTACTCCAAAGTAGAAAGTAGTTATATCTAATATAACCATTTTATTGATGTAGAAATTGAAGTCAGAGTTTATGAACAAAATCAAATTAATAGTGATCTTGCATATAACCCAAGAGTGGAAAAAGGCATCTTGTGAACACATTGTCCAACTTAGTAGCCTGCATAATCTAGATTGGGATAATTGCTAATCCTTTCTTTCATCTACCTTTATTTACAAAACAATAGTATCACCCAGAAGGACTACTTTAGGATGCTATCAAAAGCAAAGGTAAATCTACTTACCTGCAAAATTATTCTTAGATTATCTTAAAGTAATGAGCACCTAGTACCTGAGGAAATACAAGAAGTGTATTGTCAATGGTAATTTTTAAACCAAAATTTTCAATTTACTACAACTAAATTTCCTCTAGAACGTTGTCCAATTCTGTCAAGCTTTTAGCGTACATTAATTTGTATAGCAATATTAAAGTGAGCTTATGTGCAGAGAAACAAAACCAAATTCAAAAGACTTAATTAAAAACGAAGGGAACCTGAGTGAAATTTTGGATGTTAGAAGTCTGGCCTATATTTTTATTTATGTATTTGATTTATGAAAACTCAACTTTTTCTTGAAACTTTTACTTGAAAACCAAATTCAAAAGACTTAATTAAAAATGAAGAGAACCTGAGTGAAATTCTAGATGTTGTAAGTCTGGCATTTTTTTTGTTTATTTATTTGATTTATGAAAACTCAACTTTTACTAGGCAATGATTACAGATTAAGATACTTTTTAAACCATGAGTAAAACCATTAAGAATGGCAACAATTTGAATTAATAATCTTAGTGGGCCTTGCAGTGAGGACTAACATGCTGAACTGGTTGTTTTTATTGTGAAATACATTGGAAAAACCTTGCACTAGTATTTCAACAGCACCCCTTCCATTACACTTATATATTAATTTGAATCTGTCAAGGAACTCCTCTAGAACAGTTGTATGCAACTGCGAGTCATTTTTTTTTCTTCCAGGGGACATTTGGCAATGTCTGAGGACATTTCTGTTTGTTTCCACTGTGGGAGTGGTGGAAGCTGCTACTGGCATCTAGTGGTTAGAGGTCAGGAGTGCTACTAGACAGCATGCAATGCACAGGGTAGCCTCCACAACAGGGAACTAACCAGCCCAGAATGCCAACAGTGCTGAGGTTGAATTTTAGGTTGGAGATTATGAACACAAACCTAGTGCAGGTTTAGTGTAGATGCTTTGGAAATCCTGCTCCAGAGGAAAATAAATAAAACCATCAATCACCTATTCTCAGATGGTATGAACAGGAGCCACATACCACGTTAGAGTTTTGCCATGAATCAGGAGGACTCATGGCAAAACACTTTTGATAACACTTCCCTTGCCCAGGGTGTATGGTGCCTCTTCTGAAAACATGACCATCTGAAACACAAAACAGACACTACAGCAAGTTACAAAATCATGTGTACAAATGCACCTCACTCAATGGCTTTCCAAGCTTCATGAGTATCTGCCATAGGCAGGCCACTGGATACATATGAATGAGCAGGATAGACTGTCTGTCTTCATGGAGCTCACGCTGTAGGAGAGGCACATGGATGTGAATTAAACGACCATGCAAATAAATATTTAATTCTAAACTATGACAAATATTATTAATGAGAGGGTCATGGTTCTATGAACTCCTCTAATGGGAAAAACCGACAAGGTTAAAGAAAGTCAAAGAAACTTTTGCAGGATAAGAAGTTTGTGAGTTTATATCTGTAAAAGAAGTCATTCCTAGAAACTGACTTCAAGAAAAAGGAAAGGACTGCAACTAGGGGAACAGCATATGCAGATGTCCAAAGGTGAAAGGGCATGTGTGCTCAGTGACAATTTAGCTCTTTATTAGTACCTTTTGTTGGACTGTGTGTGTACATATAGTAGCCCTTTCTAATAATGGGAAAATGAAACTATTCCTCAAGTTAAATTTACAATGTAGAACTAGTTATTTAACCAATAGCTATCTCCCCCAAAGATAAAATTTAAAACTTCTCTTTGAAGAAATATAGAAATGAAGTAGAATGTTCTTATTATCCCCTGAGAGACTGTGAACAAAGAAGCAGAGTAGCCAATTTCTGGGGAAAAAAAAACATTTAAAATATTTCTCTTTGCCTAAATCTTCATTGATTCTGCTTCTATTCTGCCTCAAGGAGAGTCCTTGTTCCTATAATGGTTTTTCTGAACCTCTCCCCTGCTCCCATTCCTTGTCAAAGAACACAGGGAATCAAAGAATGTCAGCCAGAAATTATTCAAAACTTAATTGGTTAATTTACAAATAAAATAAATGGAGGCACAAAGAGGTCCTCACTGTTTAATATCAATTTTTAAAGTAAGTACTATCCTGAAGCATGTTGGCCCCTTAAAAGGGGCTGTTTTTAGCACATTAAACCTCTTCAAACCACTATGTAGGTTTATTCAACCTCGTGCTTTGTAAAAGTACAGAAGTCATTTAAAAATATGGTTTTAATAATGAATCAGATGGCTGTTTCTACAATTAAATCTACTCTGTGTAGCTAGATAGACAGCAAACACTCTGTTCTAGCAAACTCTTAGTTCTCCTGTAAGTCATTTAGGGAGTGCTACCTTTGCTCAGTGAAGAATTAAGACAAAGAAAGCCTTGAATATGTTTCCCATATTCCCAAGCTCAAGAAAGTATAACCCATCCTGAACAAGTTGTGTAGGTGTGTGTTTATGAACCGCCCTGAGATTCACTCTACTTACAGATTGCCGTAATACTTCTTGCAGAGAGCGCGGAATACATCCTATGTGTGCATAGCCACTAATCTGAAGTCACTCAAACCATGCTTCCTCCAGCAAGAGACACTTTCTTCAGTGACTATGATGGATATACTCTGTTTGCCCCTCCAGATCCACTCTTCACCAACCTCTTACCTCCGTGGACTTTTAGGAGTTGCATCAAAAGTTTCTCTTGCCTTCGGGCTTCATATTGCTTTTGGCCAGTGCAAGACAACATCAGATTGGAAGACAGGAACAGCTTGTGGCTTTGAATTCCTTGACTCTCTTTCTATTGATTTCATGTGAGATGTTGTGGCTGAGTTCCTCCTCCAAGGGTCTTAGCTCATTTTGGGTGCCTCTCTCCTAAAGCTGCAGATGTCTCAGTGCTTCTTCTTCTTGACCCTTTACCCCTAGGATGGATACGTTACTAGTGGCTTACAGCTGTTGCTAATTCTCGGTTATATCCCTTGCCTTCCCCTTCACCTGTTGCACACTTATCACCTTCTCCAAATACTCTTACAGTCACCTTCTATGAATATGCCATCTGCTCTCTGCCAGAATGCTGACCTAGACAGAGGCTGGATGCAATTGGGCTGAAATATCTCTTGACAAAACAATAAAGTAATAAAGATAGCATAAGTGTGCAACTTGGTACATCAGATATTTTCCACACTCATTTCAGTTAGGTTTTCTGTAATATACCATTTTAATAATGTGATATATGCATTGTTTCTGAATATTTATTTATTTGCTTTACTTATTTTTCTGTTAGTTACCAGAGCATAGTATGCTTGGTAAATAAATATTCACACACACACACACACACACACACACACACAGTTCACATTATTATGTGCTATGAAATATGCCAGAAATAGATGAGGATTGGTCGTTGCATTTAAAGATTTTCAATTTATATAAAGGAGATGTAACATATACTGGTGAATACTGAACTATTCAAGAGCCTGATTATGAACATTCTATACCTTTAAATCTCCGCTTCATATCTAAGTATGTGTAAGAACTGGGAAAATTGCACAGCCTCTCTTAGCATCAATTTTCTTGTCTGTAAAATGAGATTGGTTGGGCCGGGCGCGGTGGCTCACACTTGTAATCCCAGCACTTTGGGAGGCCGAGGCGGGCGGATCACGAGGTCAGGAGATCGAGACCACGGTGAAACCCTGTCTCTACTAAAAATACAAAAAATTAGCCGGGCGTAGTGGCGGGCGCCTGTAGTCCCAGCTACTCGGAGAGGCTGAGGCAGGAGAATGGCATGAACCCGGGAGGCGGAGCTTGCAGTGAGCCGAGATTGCGCCACTGCACTCCAGCCTGGGTGACAGAGCGAGACTCCGTCTCAAAAAAAAAAAAAAAAAAAAAAAAAAAAAATGAGATTGGTTATGTCTACTTCACTGGGCTTTTGAAAAGAGATTAGTTGAGTTTGTATATGAAAAGCGATTAGTACAGTGCTTGGGAATGTGGTTAATACGTAAGAAAAGTTAACTGCCATTATTAATGTTATCATTACTTCATTTACATGTAATTATTTGAGATTCATAAATAAATTTGGATTTGTAAAATTTTCTTAGTAATTCTAAGTAGTAACTCCTGTCAACATTGTGCCCATTTTTGAGTTGAGAGAATTTAGGGGAGAGAATAAATTATATAACCATGTTCACATATCGAGTTTGAGACTAAACCAAGATCATGGAATTTTTTGGACAATTTTTATCCTAAAATATAATAATGACTCCAAAAAAAGTCACAAAGTATATTACAGGTTATACAAATTCTTAGGAAGTTATGCATTTATAGGGCTGAGATATCTGAATTTCTGCACTCAGGAAGAAAATATAAAACGTTGAAATGGTTTCATTAAATCAACCTTGTGGCAACAAGTTTATAGAAAACTCTTGCTATACACAATAAAGTCACGCCTAAAAATGTGAGTGTACAACAAGAAAGACATGGTTCATTCGAAACAGGTATTAAACTCATATCAGAGAGATTCTACTGGTTAAGTTATATACTATAAGTTCATTCTTTATGCTTTTTATAAACTAAAGAGGTTCTCCACAGTGCAAAAATGTGAATCCCATTTTAGAAGGTATTTCATTTTTACAAAAGCTAACTTAGTGGGACAGTAGTTGTGAAGCCATTTGGAAATAAAATAACTTTGAATAAGGAGGTTTAATTCTAGCTATTTAGAGGTTCCACTGACATGGTGTCTTGTGATAACAGACCTCATCAGGCAAGGAATAGATGCTGCTTCCTTAATCAGTCAAGAAACTTTTATGTTGTTAATTATGTTTCAGTTTTACTCCACGTCTCACGTAAGTCATATTTTGAGGAAACACATAATGTACCTCTCTTCTGGGGAAGGCATTGGCTACTAAAGATTCTCAGAGAGGCATGTTGACCAAAGTCACCCAGAGAGAGTTAGGGAAGACACAAATCAACTCCTAGAACTATTTCAACAAAATAATCCAACATATTTTTATAAATTAACAAAATAAAGCAATTTCATTCATGGATTAGCATAAGAAATCTGAAATACATAAAATATCCGAGTTCAAATTATTAAATACTTTACTTCCATAGTTACAAGAAATAATAAAAATTGGCCAGTTGCGGTGGCTCACACCTGTAATCCCAGCACTTTGGGAGGCCGAGGTGGGCGTATCACGAGGTCAGGAGATGGAGAGTATTCTGGCTAACACGGTAAAACCCCGTCTCTACTAAAAACAACACACAAAAAAATTAGCTGGGCGTGGTGGCGGGCACCTGTGGTCCTAGCTACTCGGGAGGCTGAGGCAGGAGAATGGCATGAACCCGGGAGGCAGAGCTTGCAGTGAGCCAAGATGGCACCATTGCACCCCAGCTTGGGTGACAGAGCGAGACTCCGTCTCAAAAAAAAAAAAAAAAAAAGAGGTAATAATTTCTCTACTACATGGTTATTATAACTGGCACAATATACAGTAAGTTTATATAAAGTTTTTCCCATTATTAATTAGTTCCTAACTTCAATTACTTCTTGTAAGTACTTCAGTGATTTATTCCATCATATTAGAATTTCTTTAAAATCATATCAGCATATTCATGATTCTTGGTTTATGTCTTCCTCTTATTCCCTAATTTTCCATTTCTGATGATTATTTTAGTGGAGTTGTATATTATTCCTGTTTCCATGTAAGACATTAAAACACTAAAGTATATGTAATATTCTTGTATGTGGATTTTAATTAATCTTTAGTTATCTAGTTGCCCGTGCCAAAGTTTTATTTTTTCGTTTGTTTGTTTTTAATTTTGGTTTCTCTTATCTCATCATTTCAGTCCTTTCTGCTCTCTCCATCACCTTTTTTTTGATAATCAAATACTTAATCTCTCAATACTGCATCATTCTCATATTATAAATAGATGAGATCTGAATATGAATGAATATTAAACTCTATATAGCAGGAATAGGCTGATTTTTTATAACCTCATGGTTTTTGTTATATATTTAACTTTATCTGAAAGATTTCTGGGCTATGTTATTTCAAACCTAGTACACAGTAAAAATTTAATTGTTTAATGCAACGAAAAATGGCAGGACCAGGGTAGCTTTATATTCTAAACCAATAAAGAATTCTTGCTGTTTCTCTCTCTCTCTCTCTCTCTGTGTGTGTGTGTGTGTGTGTGTGTGTGTTTGTGTGTGTGTGTGGTTTGAGTGTTTTCATTGATTAACTTACAGTGTCCAGACAGTAAGCCAGGCTCTGAGGGCTACCTGGTAGAAAGGGAGACATGACTCTTGATTCCTGCCTGCAAGGATGCTGCTGGGAAAGATCAACTAGAACTGAAAAAAAAAAAACACATAAACACAAGTAGAGTTAAATGCTATGAAATAAACAAATGAAATTCACAGAGACTGGATAAGCAAGTCTGGAGTGAGAGGAGAAAACCAATTTAATATAACTTGGACAAGGAGGCGCCACTTATGTGACACACTATGGAGACAACCAGACGAAAAGGGCAAGATGGATGCTTTAGAGAATGATATATGCACAGGCTCGAGGTGGAGAAAAGCTGTTGGTGTGCTTGGACAACTGAAAGAAGGTCAGTGTGGCAAGGAACAGGCATGAGGTGGGCAGGAACTGGCTCAGGTTAGACCCCCTCGTCCAGCGGTTGACTTTCCAGGGTATGAATCAGTACCAGTAGACATAAAGAAATCTGTTTCCAGATTCTCCACTTCTATATTTACTCTTTTCTAAAAGCTATCCCACTGAGAATGCACCTGTGCTCTGCTAGTTCGCTTTTCCCACCTCTTCCATAATTGTCCTTTTCCCATTTATTGAAAGAAAGCACACCTGCCACCTATGTTAGATCTTACCTTGATGCAGTGCCCCAGGGCCTAAGTCACAGTGCCCCTGATGAAGAATCCTGGAGCAAAGCAAGATGGACCAAAGAAATTTTGATTTCTTCTATTCAGTGAGACATTTATGACAGGTTATCTATCTATCTATCTATCAGTATATCTATCTATCTATCAATCATCCATCCATCACCATTTATCTATCATCTATCCATTAATCTATTTATCCACTCATCTATTAGTCCATCTTTCCCTATATAATGCAGAGTTTGAATTAAAAATAATCTCTTAGGGAGGCATATTAAAATGTGTGTGTTTTAAAGAAATCATATATTTTCTTTTTTAACAGAAATTAGGTCTGTTTTGTCTGAAAGATTTGACAAGGAAGACATGTTAAAAAGTGAAAAACATGTTTTCGGTTTCACTGATTAAACTAAAATACATAAAGCACATATATAAGATGAAATACATCAGAAACTACATATTTTGAGAACATTTCAACTATACAGTGAAAAAATGTGAATACTGGCTTAAAATATGTGGTGGTAGGACCTAAGATTTTTACAATTATTTTGGGGGCAAGTTAGAAAAAAATGCTTAGAGACCACTGTCCTCAATAATGACAGACCAATAGGGCTTTATACTCAGTTCAATGGAAAGCATTTGAAGAGTTTTAGATTGAAGAAGAGAACATTTTAATGTAAATGCTTTGCACCATAGTAGGCTTACAGCAAATCACTGTGGGATTAAATTGTATCATTTCCTATGATCGTTCTCCTAACATCTGAATAAAAATAAAGGCACAGCATAAATTGTTACGTTTAAAATGTCAGTGATGCAGAGATTGGCATTCCTTTCTCCCTAATACTGTAGTAAAATGGCAGCAGAAACAGTAAATACCAACGTGCAAACCTGACTAAGAAGTGAGACATGCTTAATTATTCATTTCTCTCAATTTCAGTCACAGGGCTTCATACCTCATCAAATTAGAGAAAAAAAACATATTCTAATGTTGGTCTGTTTTGCGGCGCCTGGTTTTTGTGAAAAATAAATGGCAAGTCACCATAAAAAACATTTCCTCCTATCTTATGTTAAAATCCAATCTTCATTTGGAAAGTATTTAGGTGTGCAAGTGCAAGCAAGCCAAGTGATATACTGAAAACGCAATGTCTTAAATCTTGATGAGTTTGAACATAATGAGAAAACATCAGAAGCATGTTGATTTTGAGAAAAACACACAAACGTCATTACTTTTTCTGGAGAGAATTGAGACTGTGATGTCTAATACCAGCTTAGTTAGTAGAATCTGTGTGTGTGTGTATCTCTAATATTATATATAAGATATATTCATATATGTTTTACGTCATCAGGAAACAAATTTCTGTGAATACAGAAGTGTTATCCTCCTTTTAGTATGCCACTGCCTGCAATTATATCTATTTGTTTTACAAGGTTGAAAACCAGGAGCATTGGGTTTACATGTATTAAACCCAGTGATATTTAAAACTTGAAATCATAATCCACTTTGG